>NC_134315.1:5782685-6087037 GCF_964195595.1 Calonectris borealis | reverse complement strand
TTTTGCTTTAACTGAAAGGTACTGCATATTCCAACCTCCAGAAAATACATTCTTGTTTAGATGCACATGAAGCATTTGCACATGTTTACATGTAACTGGGAAATTTGCTACATGCTATTTCAGTTCCTACAGTCCTGAAAGTGTTTATGGGTATGTTTAACTTTGCATGTGGCTCTCAAAGTCAACAGCACAACTGACTGTTTAAAATTAAGCACATCCCTAGGACTTTGCAAAATGTAGGATTTATCCCTAAATTCTGTGAAATAATTTTCCTGCAATTTTTTTTTCCCTTATTCTGTTGATTCTGAATCAATAGAATAAGGAAAAAAAAAAATTACAGGAAATTAGAATCCTCCATGTAATTCCTGCAGAAAAATCCCTTTGGATTAAGACTTGGTAGACTCAGTGGAGAGTGCTGGGTGCCATTAGAAAGCCCAGAAACTTTTCTTTCTCACCTGCATAGAGATCCTCTTTCTACTCCTGCACAGACAGGAAATAGCAGTCTTTAAAGCAGCATGTACAGAAGATTTTCACTGGTGAAAGGTTGTCTTATATATCTTGGACCTCAGGCTAAACTCATTCTTTTTATAACTGAAAGGAGGAACAATTCTGTGTTGGCTAAAGAAGGAGAATTTTTTCTTTAGGGTGTTACTTTTAAAATGCCAGCTGTTTAGTGCCTCTCGTATTTCCAGTCCTGGAAACTGCTTGTTGGTTGAAATCTTAGAATAAATGAATTGGGCTGTGAAATGATGGGTTGGTAAATTCAATTTTAAGATACTAGTCTTGGACCAAAATGGCTATGGCTGTATGCTGCAAAACACTGACCTGGTGTAGAGTTGCTCTCCTGGCTCGAATGTGGTCAGTAGACTTTAAAGGGATAACTTTTTCCCTTTAGACTTTATGTTAGTGCAGATATACTTGATAAACATCTATGATGAAATGAAATGGCCTCGTAGACAAAGGGAGAGCAGTGGATATTGTCTACCTGGACCTCAGTGAAGCCTTTGACACTGTCTCCCATAAGATCCTTATAGACAAACTGTTGATGTATGGGCTGGATAAGCAGACAGCGAGGTGGATTGAAAACTGGCTGAATGGCCAGGCCTGGAGAGTGGTGATCAGCGTCACAAAGCCTAGTTGGAGGCCAGTGACTAGTGGTGTACCCCAGGGGTCAATACTGGGTCCAGTCCTGTTTAACATCATTAACGATCAGGATGATGGGGCAGAGTGTACCCTCAGCAATTTTGCTGATGACACAAAACTGGAAGGTGTGGCTGGTAAGCCGGAGAGTCGTGCTGCCATCCAGAGGGACCTTGACAGGATGGAGAAATGGGCCGACAGGAACATCGTGAAGTTCAACAAAGGGAAGTGTGAAGACCTGCACCTGGGGAAGAACAACTCCATGCGTCAGTATATGCTGGGGGCCACCAGGTTGGAAAGCGGCTTGACAGAAAAGGACCCCTCACCAAGTTGACCATGAGCCAATAATATGCCCTTGTGGCCAAGAAGGCCAATGGTATCCTGAGCTGTGTTAGGAAGAGTGTTTCCAGCAGGTTGAGGGAGTTGATAGTTCCCCTCTACTGGTGAGGCCACACCTGAACTACTGTGTCCAGTTCCGGGCTTCCCAGTACAAGAGAGATATGGACATACTGGAAAGAGTCCAGTGAAGGGCCATGAAGATGATGAAAGCTCTGGAGCATCTCTCCTATGAGGAAAGGCTGAGAGAGGTAGGACTGTTCAGCCTGGAGAAGAGAAGCCCGAGGAGGGAATCTTATTAATGTACATAAATATCTGAAGGGAGGATGCAAAGAGGACGGAACCAGGCTCTTTCCAGTGGTGCCCGGTGACAGGACCAGAGGCAATGGGGACAAGCTGAAACACAGGAGATTCCCGCTGAACATCAGGAAATCCTTTTTTATTGTGAGGGTGACCAAGCACTGGCACAGGTTGCCCAGAGAGGTTGTGGAGTCTCCCTCCTTGGAGATATTCAAAAGCCATCTGGATGAAGTCCTGGGCAACTGATTCTAGGTGGCCCTGTTTGAGCAGGGGTGTTGGACCAGATGACCTCCAGAGGTCCCTTCCAACCTCAACCATTCTGCAATTCTGTGATTTGTAATGAAAATAAGAGCGGGGGAATACATTGTAATGTATGTTCTTGCTAATTTGGCAGAAACACAAAATCTTGTCCTCAGACGAAATCTGTTCTGTTGAGTGATCTGGTAGGGAACAGGTCTGTATTAACCATTATGAAACCACCCTTTCTATCATAGAAGCATAAGACCTTAAGGATAGGCAGGTCTTTAATATCTCAGCTGTTTCTGCAAATGACGGCAAGGGTATGATCTCCTAATCTCGGTTTTAACTGAACATCTGCTGAAATCGAAAGAACTGGACTCACTGTATTTGATAGGCACTGGATTTGTAAATCAACTTTAGAGGAGAGTCTTGCTTCGTGTCCTGTTTGGTTATACCAGACGTTTGACATGTTGTGTGTTGTCACTGATATACACATTTACTATTAGAAATCTCCATATCTGACAGTGTTTATTTATGTACAAATATTAAAATTGGCATGTGTATTTCTGCCAACTCAGCCATCCAGCTTGTTTTAAAACAATGATAAATTATTGTCAAAATCTCAGGGGAATAATGTACAGGAGAAATGAATACATCACATTTATTGGACAACTGTATCTATGAGTTAGTTTCTGAATTCTGACACTGAAGAATCCACTGTTCAAGGAACAGTGATGTTCAGAATTGAAAGGACTCTATTCTTGTACAGAGAAGTTATTATGAATTCACAACTATTCTATAGCAGAAGCTGTTTGTTTGAGATGAAAAGACACTATTACACTGTCATACTGAAAGATGGCTCTTTTCAGCTAGCTCTGTCAGAGAGATGTTTTGTCTGAAATGTATGAAAAACGGGATGTTTTTATAGCTTTCAAATGAAAAGAGGTGTGTAATAATGGCAAGTGGTTAGAAACAATGAAACCAGTTCACCTTAAACACCTTTCTTCAGAGTAGGCAATTTATATATTACCTGAGGGGAAGGGCATCCACCCATCTATTTCTCAAGAGTGTAGTGTCATTTGTATTTGTATTTATGGTTTCTATTGTTAAATAGCGATATGAAACATGAATGAAGACGTGACAGTTGAATGCCTGTAGACAGCCACAGGACCCACGGGAAAACACAGCAGCACCGTCATGTTCTTCTGTGCTTTTCCTACTCCTTCTTCTAACAACTTCCCGGGTGAGGCTGAGCATGATCCTGTCAGGGTGGATTGGTTCTGTGTTTTAATACAAGAGCCTTGAGGTTCATGTTCTTGGCGTGTTTCTGCTAGGCTCATCTCAGAGAGGACTGCATCTGAGTGTTTAGAGTTAGGCTGATTTTCAAGGACTAATCAGATTATAAACAAGATAGCCAATTATATCCATATTATAATAGTTTTACTCTCTGATATAAGAATATAAATTTATAAGCGTTATGGAAGTGTATGTATATAGTGTAGAAATACCTGCTATTATCAATGAGCTGCTTAAGGTACCGAGAAGCAGTCTAATGACAGAAGCCAAGAGCTCACAGAAAGCTGCTTTGGTCTGCTGAAGAATTTGTGATAAAGACCTTCCCTCACTTCAGAAGAAATCAAACCTTCAAATTGCATGTAGAGATACAGGAATTGGGAGATGTGGTACAATCCTTAACGTTGCACAGATTTTCATAGAATCATAGAATCATAGAATCATTGGTTGGAAAAGACCTCTAAGATCATCTAGTCCAACCATCAACTTAACACCACCATGCCCACTACACCATGTCCCTAAGCGCCTCATCTACACGTCTTTTAAATACTTTCGGGGATGGTGACTCAACCACTTCCCTGGGCAGCCTGTTCCAAGGCTTGACCACTCTTTCAGTAAAGAAATTTTTCCTAATGTCCAACCTAAACCTCCCTTGGCGCAACTTGAGGCCATTTCCTCTCGTCCTATCGCTAATTACTTGGGAGAAGTAACTTACTTCTTTTGTAAGGCAGAGCCACAACCACAAAAATGCAGGTTGTACCACCACTGGTTGCATACCATGCACTGTTCTATCATTTAGCTTGTAAATTTTCCGGGGGCAGATAATATTTCTGAATGTATGAGCACGGGAGCAAGTTACTGGGACTGAATTTGTGGCACATCAGCTATTCAACAGAGCTCCCCATGTGAACACCCTAATGTTGCATGCGACATCAGTATGCACCTTGTGCACTGCACGTTTGTAGCCCACCTTTCTTTCTTGTGGGCATCTGTTCTCAGCTGCGCTGGAAGTGGTTCTCTTTGTTTTGGACAAAGCAGTTGTCACGATTACAGCTGGCTACAGAACTGATGGCTAATTCTCACTACAGAGCGGTAAGTATTTCCCTCCTTCCTTCTCTTTCTGTTTTTACAACTTTTCTCTGTGCAGGGGTATGAATTTCAGTGGAGAAATACTGGAAGGCAGGGTATAGACAGCAGGTTCTGTGATGGCTTTCAGTTCTTGCTCCTCCTTTCTGCCTCTTCAATCCATCCTTATCCCTGGTAATTTGCCCTTGCCAAAGGGAAGAGATATGGCAATATCTCATCATATATAATTTTGCCCTGGTACCCAACAACATTTCTCTCATGCCCACTCATATTGGCAGTAAAAAAGTGTCAGGGAATTGCATGTGTTTAGCAAGGTGAAACAAGCAGGATCTGGTCTGAATGTCACACGAGAGCAGTGAGACATTTTGCTCAGCTGACACTTTACCAAAAGAATCCTTTAATCCACACTTGGAACACAAAAAAGACCCCAATTAATAAATCGTTAAAGCTCATATCTCTTTCTCTCATGAAAAACATCCTTGCTGTGCTTAAAATAGATCAAGGTGATTGTAAAAAGAAATCCAAACCATTTTCCTTCGTGGTTGTGTCCTAACTGAAGTGCAGTATTATGGCATAGCTCCCATGATCTCAATGGACTTCTATACGCTATGAGAACCTGTAGTCAAAGCATAATGGTGAAAAGATTCATGGCAGCTCAGTTGTCTTCAAAACATAGGTCGGATCAGAAGACAGGAGGGAGTCCTGTCACAGGAGTTTGTTTTCTATGTGAAACGCTTTTGGTCTGTTAAAATGCAAGTTGCAATATCAATAGTTCCAGGGAAATGGAAATACAATATTAAATCTGTTTTTTTAATTATGAAAAAAACCCACACTAGAATGTTGGCTTAGCTTCGAAACATGTACCTATCTGAGAACTTTCACTGCAAGATGCATATTACGTTGGTATTTCCTATTTGTAGTCATTTGGGGCTTGATTTTTGGCAACTCTCTTGTAGCCACTGGTTATTTTAAATTATGCTATCCATACTTCCCTCCTGTAGCGGGTCTGACTATCTTCTGGATGTGCTCATCTTTCTTAGTCTATTTCTAAGCTGTGGGTGCCAAGAGTGCTTTGAGTCTTCCATCTCCACGTACATACCTGGATTTATCCTGACTCCATGTCAGCAATGAAACCCCTCAGTGGAAAGGCAGTAGGTAGTGAAGAGCTATAACACTTTCCAGTTAAGTGTCCCATCTGGACAATCAAGAAAGCAGGACCTGGGGTCCATACCTTCCCTGCAGCCATACAAACTCTCTGTTTGGTGGTGTTGCAGGCAAAACAGTCTCAACTTGGGGAATTTTATTTAATTTAATTTATTAAACTTTTAATTTGTGATTTAATTATTGAGAAAAAATAAGAAAACATAAACAATTAAACAAACACATGGGGAGACACATCTCCCCCTACTGCAGGCTAAACTCCAACCCAGCACCTCTCCTCTCTCCTTCTTAGTCTCAACCACTTGTTGTCACTACAGGTCACACTCAGTCCATCCCAATCCCTTTGGTTAGGCAATGAGCAGCACAGGAGGTTGGGGTTCTCTGTGTAATGGTTTCTGTCTGCCACTCCTTGCTTGGGCTGCAGTCCCTTTAGGGGTGTCTATGCTCTGGCATGGGTTGCTTGCAGGCCACAGCCTCTTCAGGAGCGTCTCTGCTCTGGTGTGTGTCATCCATAGCTCATAGTCTCTTTAGGGGTGTAACTGCCCCAGCATAAGTCTCCCATGGGCTGCATTCATCCTCAGAGAGGTCCCTGCCCTGGCATGAAGCACCTCTTTCCAAAAGGACTCTCCAGCCGTGTCCCCAACAATGTCTCCTTCCACGTGTGTGTCCTCCATTCCACTCATCTGGCTCCTCCATTTCTCCTTCCCTAAGCAGCCGCCACACTTTCTAAAATATGTTTGAAGAGAGGTGCCACGTGCTCCTCTGGCTGGCTGAGGTTTTGGTGCGCAGTGGGCTGCTTACCTTGGTTTCAGAGCTGTCTGGAAGCAGCTGTGAGTGGCTCAGCGTAGTTCATGGTCTCCTCCCATGCAGATCACCACCACACCCCCCTGCTACTGAAATCCCGCAGTTTTTGACGAATACAACTAGATGAAGGAGAATAGGTTCTGGACTACAGTGTTCCTGCTTACTTCCCAAAATTAGGTTTGATGAATTCCCACAGAAAAATGAAGGAGAAAGAAAAATTCCTACATGTGTCTTTATTGTTCTCATCTTAGCAACTGCTTCACATGTTATGAAACTACAGCATATAAGTGAGTGCAAAAAAAGAAAAAATGTCCATGTCACAGGTGATGTCTATATACCTTGTGAAAGAATGGTACAGATAATCATAAAAGCTTTAAAGCTGTCCTTTCTAACTGACTTAGTTCCTACAGCCTTTATAAGTGAAATAATTTGTTTTTGTCATTTAAAAGGAGCTACCTCTGGGGTCCAAAACAAAGCATACATTTTGTTATATCTCAAGAAAATGTCTCTTTCTATTGACCATTAGTAACCTAAAGGCCGTAAGTACCTCAGATCATCCATATAAATCTTCACTTTTATGAGAATCGAAACTGCCAGATCAGTTAACTTGTCATGATGGAGGGCACAGAGGCTTTTGAGATGGAAACTGATATTTTGCAAACTGTTTTGCTTTATTTACGCTGAATGCCACTGCAAACTTGGAAAGATCTACAAGGAGACTTAATTTGAAAACATAAAGGTCACCGAAGGCCTAACAAATGGGAAGCCTTTGGCAAAAATGTACTTGCTGATTTGAGCACTACCTCTGAAAATGAAAACAAACCAATATATGTTATAATCAATTTGAATGCACAGAAAGACTCTGGGTGTATTTCCCTTCCTAAAGTGGCTGAGCAGACACAATCTTCGTACTGTTTCAGCCAGCCAAGTCTATTTGCTCTCGTTTGATGTGGGGTGTTAACAGTAAATAGTGATAGAACATGCTGATACTGTTGAGCTGCTGATTAACGGAGCTGGGCTCTTTAGCTCACGCAGCAATATCTCACATGTTGATATTCACATAGTTTGCATTGAATCTATACCAGGCAATGACTCTTTTCTGTAATTGGCCTAAAGGATTAAAGACAGTACAGAGGTACTGATGGCCACAAGCTCCAAAACTAGATTACAAATCTGTCATCTAACCTTAATGCATTTTATTTTATGAAAAAACCATAGTATTAAAGCACAAGCAAATAGATACCAGTGGGAAGAATCAGAAGTAAAAATAAACCACATCCTTTCATGAGTGGAAGTCAGAAAACAGGCTTGACCACAAACGAGCAATGGAGATATACATTCATATATATATGCCTGTAAATATATATATACACGTTTAAACACATATGGGTTATAGAATATGTTTAGGTATTTACACAGATTAGGATAACTTTTTTTAGTAGTATCTGTTATATATTAGGACAATTTTGGATTGATAATAAGATAATAGAGGATGGTTCCTTGATGAAGATGTTTTCTGTCCCTACAGTTTCATTCCTGAAGCCATATCTACCCTGAGAGTCCCTCAGACCTTCTTTGAAAACGAGCATCTGAACACAGATAAGGTAGGTGGAAATTTTTTCCCACTACAGTGGCCATCTGCTCATGATCTTCAATGTAAGATACATATTTGTGATTACTAGTGTTTATTTCCTTTTATGTTTAATAGATACATATTCATTGTGTATAGATTTCACATATGATTTCTGTGTTATTTCTATTGCACTGTCATGTACCTATCATATTTTGTGCTTATGGTTATATGTAAAGGCTTTTTTGCTTTATTGCCATGACTAAAGATATGGCCTGATTTTCAGAGACGTCAACCAGCAACTAATTTTCACTTATTTGGGTTAACTTTGGAATAATGTCCTTTCTTTAATGCTTTTCCTAACTTTCACCACGTGTATGACCAATGTATACATCTTCCATCATATTGTTTTCTTAGATTTAAATCTGCTGTAAAATACCTTAGAACCTGCTGGATCACCTTTGAATCTGTCACACTGTTCTCCAAAGTGTCTCAGTTGGGACTATCACAAAAAGGGAGCATGATTGACACATTATTTGGGATTTTTGAGGCTGCAGTGAGGAGGTGTCATATGGCAAAACATCATGTAAATAGGCCACACATTCTGCTGGAATGGATCAGTTTTGTACTATCTGCACACTTGCATTTATGTTTCTGTAAGGGGATTTTTATTTTGTTGCTTTGGTTTTGTTTTCTAACCCAGAGACATTGAACTTACTATTACGAAAAATTCATGTCAAAAGAGTAAAGACAGCTTTAATGGTTGTATTTTAACTAAATTCATGTGCAGTTATCCATAGATCCTGAGATCAAAAAGTATTGTGAACATATAATGCAGCACTGACTAGAAAAATAAGCCTGTTGTTATTTTTTAGCAAGAAGTCATTTTCCCTGTTATATGCCTGGTAGGTAATTATAGCCATAGCATTGATACTACAATTACACACTGCCAATCCAGACGTGCTGTACTGGCTTATGGTCATCTAATATGCCGGAACAGGGCTGGTTCAATTGCAGGCCATAATGAGCCTGTTGGAACAAAAATCATTCATATGAGGAAAGTGGCTTCACCTCCAAACATCATCCTTGCTTTTAAACGAGCGTAAGCAATATGGTATTCACATGGTGTTAATATAACCTCCCCATCAGTCTGATAATACTTGAAAGCGTGGGGAAGTGTAGGCATTCAGTTACTGCTCACAACTCTTCTTAGCCCAGCATGGCAAATCAGAATGTTTAAGAATACTACTTCTATTCTAAATTGTTTTCCTAGTAGAAAAGCCAAAGTTATGGTTTGAGTACTAACACATAGGAAAGAAATCTGAGAGCAGAAAGCTTTTTGCTCTTGCAAAAGGAGACGTAATGTATATGTGCAGGGACATATGAAGTAAGATGAGTTTAGCCTAGAAATAAGATTTGGTTTCCTAGAGCTGAGGGAAATTAAACATGGAAACAACTTTCTCCGGGAGGCAAGAAGGTCCTCAAGTGTTGTGTACTTTTCGCCACAAGAAATATCTTTCCAAAAGACAGACTTTAATTCCACATCTTAGAAGAACTCTATGGCTTGTATTTACAGAAGACTAGGTAATCGCCATCTTTTGAGCATATAAAGGCCCTATATCTACAAGTTAGCTTCAAAAAAAAGCCAGCCATTAAATATACACAGTAAAAGGAGGGGCAAAAGGGAGGAGACATCAATAGGCAAAGGAAAAATATGTCTTAACAGATTCATTTGCCTGGATGGATATTATTTCAGAAAGCTGTTCTTGAAAACCCGTCCTGGAAAGGCAGAAGTTCCCATACTGAGTCCCTGTACTGTGAACCCTAATGCCTGGGCTTAGCTCGCGCTTTTTAGGGTAAAAAGGATGTGATCACCTGTGTGAAGCTAAAGATGTGTGAAATTGTTTGCAAAGCTGAGACACAAGAAGGATTTATTTTAATGTGAAAGGGCAGAAAGGGAAGTGATACTGTATGAACAAAAATAAACAGGGGAAAGAGTGGGAGAAACAGGAACAAAATACATGATGTTTTAAAAAATAAAAAGCTTAGTTTTGCAAGCAAGATGTATTTACTATAAAGCACTCTACTTGCTCTAAGTTCTTGACCTTCTTTGAGCTCAAAACCAAGTGTAAATACCTCTCTGTGGTCTCATATCAAGATTTATGGGGCACTGTTGTCCTGTGAGGGACATCAAACCACTACAAACTGGACTTCTCAGATTGCAGGTGATGGCTACCCAGTACTCCTCCGTAGAAATATCAGATGGATATACGGCAGTCACATTTTAACAGCTGGTGTTCAGAATGCTTATTTAGGGCTTTCATTCAACAGACTGAATGCTGTGGCACAACTGGACTTTTTTATCCAGATTTAGCAGGAGCTGCTCTCTCATATGAATTGGTGCAAATAACGTGACTCTGCTGCCACTGTTCACTGAAAATTATAAAAAAAATCAGAATGGAAAAATATTTTTTGGCTAATGTATTTGACTTTTAACTCCCCTCCCCTTTTTTTTTTCCTAACTGAAGATCATTGCTTTTGTGTCTGTTGAAGCTGAACTGAAACACTGGCAGTTAAGGTTTAAGCACTTTTTCTAGTTTTCATGAAACAACACAATACGTCCTGAAGGAAATTTTAACCTGGAATACTATTTTAAATAGATGTGTCAAGGGATTGTCCTGCCAAACTTTAACTACCTGAGTTTCTAAATTAAGCCATAAATTGACAGAGAGACACCAGCTAACCTAACTATAATATGTGTTCTATTCCCAGAGGTGATTTTCCTTCCTATAGCATGCCTTTCTGTGGGTGGAAATAACGCAGAATGAATTAAGGACTTGCTGTATGAACAGTGTTACTGGTTGTGAAATTCACAGGTTTTTTTTCTGTTTTAATTTTAGTTTAAAAATTTGTATTATTGCAAACATGTATCTCTGGTAGTCCATAATGAGCAAATCTAAATCCTGCTTTACTTAATGTGGACACATAATGACCTTCATTGATGACAGATTCTGTGTGTAACACTATGTATCATTTATGAATACAAAAAAAGTCAGGAAGCAAGCTGAGCGTAAATCACATATCAAGTCTAAGTCCAAGACAAAAAAGTGCTCTGTCCATCTCATAAACTGTCTTTGCTGTAAAAGAACTCTGTCATCTAACTCTAGTTTTGTAGACCTAGTTCAACCAACTTTAGCAATGTGAATTTGGGTACATTTTTCAAAATGGCCATCCGCTACAATCAGTGCAAAGTACAGATGTTTCTTGTTATCTGTGATTGAAAAAAATACATTTCTATACTAAGGGAAATACAGTATTTCCCTATATTATAGGGGAAGTTCCCATTACAGTGTTGTTTTTTTTTTTTAATTGAAAAAAGAGGTAAAAATATCAGTTTCATAAAATTAAAAATTTGAATTAATTATGTTTCAGAGTGCCTAAAAACTTTTTATTGGCTTCACACTAAATTTATAATATGCCTATACTGTAGTTTGGAGCCCTGTCTGCTTTCAGTCTCTCAGCTGATTCCTGGTTACAAGCCAGACTTTGTTTCCCATCATACATTTCAGACATTTGCTCAGCAGCTGATGTTCATGGCCAGAGACTCCTACAAGGGACAGAAGCAACTAAGCCATGAAAAGAGAGACCATTGTACATCATGGGGAATAGCGTCTGGTCAAATAATTTCGTATGAAAAGTACCCGTGGAAGAATGTTCCCCTCTAAAATTTTTGACCACTCTGAACTGTGAAGAATGCTTCTATTTCTTGGTTTGATTTCTATTTCTAGTGAATTCCAGTAAAATTAAACTTTTTTTTGACATCACAATACCGCAGAGTAATTTTGTAGAGCAGTTAATTTTTGGTGTGACTATTAAGTGTTACAGTTGTTGTTCCGTCTCAGAAAACTGAAGTTTAGAGAAGGAAACTCTATCTGTAAAAACAGCAGAAACCTAACCTCTTGTATCCTCAAGCTGTCTAGGCACACCTTACAAACACTGCTCACAACATAGCATTGCAGTTTGGTGTTGTACAGAGTTCAGTTCTTACACTGGGTTCAGTGTTTATCTGGAAAGTCTATTTGAAAGGGGAAGGCTGTTGGGTTTTGACTGTTTGCTTCTAAGAGGATCAGGAAAACTGATCCCGTAAGAGGTGTCCATTGAGTATCCATTAAAGTTCTGACCAAAGATGACTGCTGCCACTCCTTACCTCTCTTGACCTTCTCAAAGCTACAGTGACAGTTTTTGGCAAATTTGGGACATCAGAGAGTATCTTGGCCACCCTCCAGCTGTCACTCAGGAGTGCATGGGACCCCCCTATTACTTATGTTGTATGTCTCAGACTTGTGCAGAAGTCTCAAATACCCCAGGCATTAGAGGTCATTAGTTGCCAAAGTGCGTGAAGCTGAATCCAGCCTCAATGTACTGTGGGATAAATTTCCTCTCGAGATGCTTCTCTCTTCATCGACTACAAAAGTGTTAGAAGTTTCCTAAATGTAATTGCCTGATTATTTCAGTCACAATGTTACCGTGATGAATCTCAATATGTTGATACTTTGCAAGCCAACAACAGGTTTGTATAAGCACTGCATGCTTATATAATGAAATAGGGAAAGATACCTTGAAGAGTTTACAGTCTCCGTGTAAAGGAGGAGATGCAGCTTGAGGATACAGCAAAGTATCAGTGGAGGGTAGAAGCTGACGGACAGTTATGCTCCATTGTAAACCGTTGTAAACGGTGAGCACAGCACATACATCCACTGTGCATTACACTCTGCATTTATTCTCCTTGGACAACATGGTTTTGTGAATGAAGGCAAGCCTTGCCTTTTGGTTGTGACCTCTGGCAAGTCTATCTAAGGGCAGAGCCTGACTCTATTTCTCTGCATAGCTTTATTTTCCTGCCATTCTGAAGATTTAAAAAGTAGCCTCTTTACAATCCAAAGGAGAGTGATGTATATCTTTTTATAGAAAATACTGATCACAAAGGGATGCACCTTCATTTTTGTATCTTAAACCTCTGTCAAGGATTTTGACAAGATATTTTTCAAGGGTATCAATTTTTTTTCTTGTTAGTTTTTCTTCCCCCTTTGGGAAGGTAAGTTTTATTGTTACAACTGTCAAAGCCTGTTCTTTTTGCGAAGATACTTGTGGAGAAGGAAAAAGAAAAAATGGTACACAGGCAGTAATGGATGTTGAGAACACCTGATAGGCTGCTATTGTGAGGAAAACATTTTACTTTCATCTCCTAGCCTTCCCTATTTTGTTTTTGTTGCCTTTCCCTGAACTTTCCATAAATGTTAGCCTTTTTCTGTAAGTGGACTATTACAGACAGGTACAGAAGAGGAGGCATGTTGGTCTCTCCTTGCCCTACCCAATCTCTTCCTGGCCCTGAAGGTAAACTTGTGTACTTCATAGTGACTTTTTACTGCTTCTCAGTGTTTAATACAGAAAAAAAGGTCTTTAAAAAACACAACACTTTCTGTATAGTAAGGGAGCCTGATTCAAATACATAGAGAGGGAGGCAAAAATCCACAAGGTCTCCCTAACAGAATGTGAATGCCATTGGTTAGAGAGATACAACTGTTCAGGTATTACACAAAAGAGCATTGAATCCCAAGGGCAGAATAATGAAAGGCAGTGTGGTGGCTCAGACTTTGGTCTGTGAGCCAGGAGACCCAGACAATACTCCAAGGACTGACACTCACCTGTACATGCTGTGATTTTGTTTGGTTTTCTTTTTGTTTGTTCATATGTATGATAGACCCCATGGGTGGAATTTGTCTGACCATACTTAACTATCTAGAACTTAGCTTAAACTTCCATTATAGTTGTGGAGAGACATTCATGGGTGATTCGTCTCTTCCTAGATGTGTGAATCCTCTAAAATATGTCAGAGGAATGGCATCTTGACTCTAAAGACAGCCTGAGGTGTCGGGCTGAGACAGCTCAGATGCCAATACCTGTTTTATTGTTAGGTCTCCCTCCTCTCTGGGTCAGAGAACAGATCCTGTTATGGATATTTGCCATGACTTCTATGATTGTTGTCTTTGTGGCTTTTATGGGTGGATTCATCCAACTGAAGTGAGGCACCCAGGAAAAAAAGAAAGATTGGGATTTTAGTCATACATAGAGAGAATTTGTTTTCAGTGAGACAGCAAAAGTCTTCCGTTCCCTTTCTTCCTATTAGACTCCTCCTTCCTAGTATGTTATTTGTGATGTCCTTTATTCCAATAAAGGAAGTCTGGGGTTGACCTTTCATGCCATCATATGTTTGAACTACTCATATGTGTCCTATTCTGGAGGGTAGAAGAAAGTACTACTATATTTAGAAGTTTGCTATAAATAGAGCCACATAAACAGTTCATTTCCTGGGCCAGCTTCTGAACTGAATTGTTTTAAAACATCGCCTTTGTTCCTTTCCAAAATAATTTTAGAGAAGTGGAAAAAAAGCCCCAAACTTCTTTTTAGCTCAAAGTAGTCATTTTTCAGTAGTCTTTCGAGTGACTCAACCACTAACATAAATTTATGCTCAGTCTTACTTTTGGAGATGCAAGACTCAGCAAGGAATTGTCAAGTGCTTAGCAAGGATTGCCAAGCAATCCTTGAATAATCTACAGCAAGAAAGAGAGAAAACACTGTTGCAATGGGAGATACCATCCTTAGAATACTATATGATGGTTTGGGTATTTTTTCTGATGGGTTGGAAAAAAGTGCCAACAACTTTCTGCTAAAAGCAATGTTTGCACCCCAGCCTTCTGTTTCATGGATTGTTTGCTTTGCATTAATGTAGTTATGTGAAGAAAAGGGTCAAACACAATATTAATTTTCTAGCTTTTAATAATTTTAACTACCTTTCTTAGTGAACAGTGAATTTTTTGGGGTGGGGGAGAAGTCTAATCCATTGGTTGTTGGTGCTGGGAAAAATAACTGGTACAAAGCAATTTTATCTTTATTTCTGCAACTTGTATTTTTGATCTTGGTAAGTGCAAGTCTAATTTTCCTTTTGTTTAGGGGAGGGGGAGGAGCAGATGTGTCTTATCTCTGCAAATCCCTTTCCAACCTTTAAAAACAACTGGCCTGATATATTTGCCACGTTTTTCCTTCAACAAAACTGGGCTAATGATAACTCCTTCTAGGCTGAGCTTGCAGATCTATGTATTCAAATTTCATCTGGCAAATAATGTAAACCAAAGTGGACTGAGTTATCTGAAAAGTAGTAGTCATGACTGCTGGTAAAGTGAAATGACAGGAAGGCTGTCAGGCTGTGTGACTTCCTTGTTCTTAGCTGCCCCAGATAAGGCTTTTATGGTTCTTCTCTTCGTAAGAGTCAGTTCACAGCTGGAGACACTTAACCAGCTTTAGTTACTGGCGTTGATGCTGGAGAGTCTCTGCAATTTCAGTATGTCAGAATACCCTGCTAAATCTTCTGGGACGAAATCAGTGCTCTCACTTTTGGCCTTCCCACTGCCTGTTCAGACTCTCAAGCACTTCCAACACGTGAGCCATGTGAAGGGGCTGAGCTGACACAAGGGACAATGGGGAGAAATCAAAACACATTACCAGCGATGGCAGCCACCTCATCCCATCCTGTTCCACAGCTGAGTCAAAGGTTAGGTCAGGCTTCATTTGCTGCTTAATTAAAAAATCTCCAACAGGTCCTATCTGTGACAGTAAGAGCAATGTGGCATGAGTGTTAATTCTAATTGAATTTTCAGGCTTATGAAGTTAAAAGAGTGAAATGTGTAGAGACTTCTATTGGCCCTTATTAGCTGAAAGACCCCATCGCTGGGGAGTCTCTGTTATGCAGAGGAGGCCAGTCCAGCTTCCTCTGGTGCCCCACTCTGAGGTTTGCGAGGCACAACCATCTGAACTGAATGAGACCATGCTAAATCATGCTAATGAAACATTAAATTAATCATCTATTTCAAGGCCTAAGACCCATCAGTATTAGAAAGGGATTTATTTACACTTTAGAAACCTTTCGTCAAGATTCCAATAAAGAAAATATGTGGTGTCCCAGAAGGATAGTCTGCTTTCCTCTCCTCATTTTTCTTCACGTTAAGTGGGGTGAAATCTTGAGCTTTGAATATATATATCAAGTATGTATCAATTCTAATTCATTCAATGTTGAATAGGTTCAACACTTGAGTTCTGACAAACACTTAAACTCACTAACTTTCCATTATGACTGTGTATCTAATTTTATCAAAGAAAAATTTATTCAGTGTTTCTTTACATTGTGCAGATAGCTTGACAAAGCGCCCACCTGAACATGGATGTGTAAAAATATAAATAATCAGTTTTGTGCAAATTTCATGAGCCAAGCTGCCAAACCAGATTTTTGAAATGCATAGATTGTTTAACTTTATTCATATATCTTATGATAATTTCCCTTTCCTAAAGTATAAAAATGACAGATATGACTGTTTTGGGGTCTTTTTTCCATCCTTAGATCTTTGATTTGAAAGTGAATTTAAGCTTTAAAAATTAGTAAGGGCTGAAGGGTAACTTGAAGCGCTTTGCAGAACAGAGAATGCAGAATTTGCATCTGAATCTAGGCTGTAGAGCAAGAACATGGAAGTGTCACTATAGACAGAATTCAAAGATGGTATTTCTACTGTGCCTTTCCATGTAATTTAGAGATCTTGCTCTGTTGCTGCGATGGGCTCCATACTGAAGTCAACAGGATCATACATGGAAATGGAAGACCAAACATATGGAAAAACCTGTGCGATTGTGGCTGTGTTGAGAAGAGACTCTAGATGTAAAAATCTCAGAGCTCATTGAATGGTTTCATTCTGTGTGTTTCTATTGTGGTTCTTCATCTGTGTAGTTCCTGTGTGTTCCTTTACTTGTGGAATCTGTAGAACAGGCTCAGTAAAAATAAGACATGATCTCTAGTTTGTCAGTGATTATCTGGAAGAAGAATCCAGAGAATCTGGAAAACATCCAATGAAAACAAATGATGAAAAAGAAGACTTGAAAAAATAAGCTACACCCTTTTTTTACAGCACTAGAAACTAACTATTTACTAATAACTTTATTATGCTTGTTTACTGCTCCCTAGTGCTTAATTATTATTTTTAGGGATTTAGGCTTTATTTCATCACTTTAACATAACAACTGTCATTTGAGTTGAAGAAACAGAAAGGATAGAATCTGCAACACACAGCGTACAGCTGGTTGAACTGTTCACAGCAAATAATTTACTGGCTCAGTTAAGCCTTTTTATCTCTTTGAAAATTGTCCAGAAACAGACTTTGATTATTATGAAATTGTTAATTACTCAAAATTGTTTGACAAACATTTCATAGAAACAGAGACCAACTTATGGGCTGGTCTCAAGCTGTCTGTTATTCACCACCCTGAGCTCCTGTAATGTGCTGGTGGGACAAATACAATCTCTACTTGTTTAGATGTAAGAAGTCAGCAGACGAGAAGCCAGTAGATGGTGCTCAAGGATGTGAAGCCAATTTCTGTGGTTTTAGGGAGGAAGAAAACGTGTTGCTATGCATTGCAAATGTCTTTATTTGGCTGCATTTTGCATCTACGCTTAACAGGTAAGTCCCCTAGTTCTTTGGCTTCCCACCCACTGATCTGAAATAATTGAAATATTTGAGGAGTGGGAGCTGAGAGGTTGCTGGACAGTTGTGTAAACTGTCTTTGTGAGCTCATGTTGCCAGGAATATTCACAGCACTGCTCTGGAGAGAAAAATCCCAGTATGGAGGAAAGCTTAGGAAGAAGGGCAAATTGCATGCAAAGATCACAGTGCTCCCTTCTTTCCTTTCCTTCTGCAGAGCTACTTTATTGTAAAAATTCTCCTCGTTTGTGTGACGATCAATCTCTTCAGTCTTTGCTTTATAAACTTCACTCTGTTCCTTCAAAACACTTCTACCAGTGATCATCATCTAGGACTGATGCTCACACTATGTTAGTCTTGTTTTTCCAAAAGAATTTTCCTTTTTAAAAATTAGCATAACCAAATCTTCAGACATTTGTGCTAAGAACTTCCTCAGCTGTGTGAATTCTTAATTGCCTCATTGCTAGCCTGAAAGATCTGGATTTGCTTAGCCTAAGGTGGAGAAGTCCAAAGGGAGATTTGGTAATAATCTTCCAGTACATAAGAGGTTGCTGCAAAGCAGGAGCCATAAATTCTCCATGTCTATTCCACATAGTGCAAGTTTTAACAGGCTTAAATTAGAGCAAGGGATATTTAGTCTGAACATTAAGAAAAACGGTAACGGTAATGAAGCATTGGACTAGATTTCTAAGAGACTGTCTCTATCAACAGTGATTTTTAAGCATAGACTAGAAAAACTGTGTCAGTTGTAGCATAAATAAAGTATATTCTGTTCCGGAGAACATGTGTGCATATGTGTGTAGGTGATCTGGATGAGTTTTCAAAATCTCTTCCATCTTAAATTCTGGTTTGCTCATAAAAGGTAGATTCCATTGGCTGTTTTTCATAGTTCTGCAAATAGATTTTTTGATTATAAAATGTGGGCCAAACACTGGACCTATCCATACAGGTTTTTTACACACCTCTATTTATCAGTTTTCTTTTCAGTCCTATAAATATTCTGGATTTCCGGCTTTTGATAGGTAGGCAGGAGGCCTGCTCATATGCATCAATACTCTCTGCTTTTTATGGAAAGAAGATAAAAGACACATAAAACATTAAGCCTGCAATTTGGTCACATGTATATTTCATAAAGGCAACTTACTGAGTAATAAATAGAAGCCTTTTGCAGGCTATCTTTATGATACAAACTCCGTTTTGTGAGTGAAATACTTGCATTATTGATTTTAATAGAATTTTGCACAGTAAGGATAAATTGTAGTAGTACTGCATGATGCCGCATAAGAAGATGCAGCAGACTAAGACTAAAATGGCTGTTGGTATATATTCTGTCACCAGAACACTGTTTTATGACCAATAGAGGCAGCAATTCCATAATACACAAGGTCCAAGGGCAATAAACAGAGCTTTGGTA
Source organism: Calonectris borealis (assembly GCF_964195595.1). NCBI lineage: Eukaryota > Metazoa > Chordata > Aves > Procellariiformes > Procellariidae > Calonectris > Calonectris borealis. Next base: position 6,068,112 of record NC_134315.1, on the reverse strand, counting down.
TCATAGATTTCACCAGGACTTTGAGCAATAAAAATGTTTATGATGTTGAGTATTATAGTGGTATATTGTTTAGAAAACATGCAACAATAAGAGGAAGATTGTGTTTGCAGCAGCATTTTAGGAAAGTTTTGTTTTGCTCAGAGAAGCATACATCCACATTATAATGTATGTCTAAATAACTTTGTGTTCCCATTACTGTTAACAGCTTCTTCCATATATTTTGTCCTGTTTTCTCCTTATAATGTGTTTTCCAAATTTAGGCATGTGTAGGAGACATGGAATGCATCTTCCTGTATATTTGGATACGGATAATGCCCATCGCAAAAAAAACCTGATTTCTTTGGGGATTTACAAGTGATTCTTTGTGAGTCAAATAATAACTGATTGCTTCTGCATGGTAATCGTCCATTTGTATGCTCTCCACTCTCACCGTAAGCAAGATGTTTTGACTCAGCCCTTATTGAAACTGAACTTAGCCCACAATGAAAGAAAATTCTGGTGATATCCCTCTAGCTCAGGATGTCTCCAAATGATGCAGTGTCTTGTAGTATACTACCACAATATCATTAGGCTTGGTTTTCATTTATGCCCCTTCCCATTACACTCTTAGTTGGTGCCAGATTAGTACACTTAATGTTCAAATTTAAACCACCTGTTGCTATTTGATTAGACTTCATTCAAAGTCAAAATCCACAAAGCAGCTGTGGTCTTAACAAACGGGCATTTTCTGTGCAGTGTTGAGCTGCAGAAGAATTCTGTAGGTAGACTGGGGTAATTTTGTATGTGAGTATGGAGAGGAAACCTGGGCTTATCACATTGTGAAGCATGACGGCAGCACAGGCAAAAAGGACAATTCATCTTCAGTTACATTCTGGCTGTTGGACGAGGTGAGGAAAAGACTAAATGCTGTTTAAAATACTGGTTTGTATATACGTGTGTATATTTGCATATACATTTTTATATATATGTATGCACACAAACGTTTGTGTGCATAAAAAAAAGCTATGTTGGGACATATGTATTTGATTTCATTTTACTGGAGTGCAAGATGAAGGCTGGTACAGTAAAGGTGTCATGCCAGATTGAACAAAAGATTTGTAAGACTCTCTAGATGAAAGGGAGTGGAGAGCGCAGATGTGTATATTCACTCCTGTGTTATGTGTTCTAAAGCAAGCGCTGTTAAATGGAAAAACAGCTTGAATAAATTGCATAAGACAGATGAAGAAAGCGAAGAGAAAATCAGCCTCAGAGAAATGATTTACCCAAACTGATGCAAAATTTAGTGGTTAGGTCATTACTAGAACCCAGGTTTCGTAAATCTCCAGGCCACTCTGTCTTGTAACTGAGAAACAGCAATAGAAATTAAACAGACTTGAGTGCCAAAGGATTTCTAATTCTGAATGCTAGTCTATTAAAACAATAATTTTCTACATCAGGCAGACATATGGCAAAAAACATTCGGAGGAAAAGAAATTTTGCAGTAAAATTTGATTGAACCAGGCTTCTGTGTTCTTGTTTTTTAACTATTAATCTGTTTTGTTTGGTTTTGGTTTTAGTGTTAATCATTTATGAGAAAAAAGACAGGGAGGGAAAGAAAGAAAAGGAGGGAAATGAAGAAATAAACACTGAATTGATAGAACATAAAATTCTCGTATATTTCAGCATGACTTGCTCATAGTGACAAAGTCTTCTGCACTGCTGTTGTAAACGTTATTTTTGTTTAATAAAGTTTGTACAATCTGTCAGTTTTTAAATTAACTGCATGACTGGCTCAGACTTCAGTCACGACACTTAGGACCATGTAACATAATCACTGGCTGTGAATGAGATACAGGGATGTGGAACTGGCAGAGACTGCAGGAAATGTGAAGGGAAAACTTGTCATTTTACTGACGAAACAAGACAGCAAAAATATATTCCTCAATAACTTCCCTTTTGCTTTTCTTCTTTTTTTAAAGGGTATCTGTAAGATGGTTATTTACCTTCTTTTCCTTTTTTCTTTCCATGAAGATATGGTTGTTTATCTTTAGTTTGAGCTTTTGATAGTAATTTTTCACATTTTTTCCAAATTGGTTTTCAATATTGTATGATAATGCTGAAAAATGAGATCCTAAAATCCGATGTTGTCACTCCACTTTCTGACTGAGGAAAAAAAAAAAAAAGCAAAATCAAAGGCCTGTTTCTTCAGATGAGGTTGGTAGATTTACAGCTCTGGTTTGTTAAAAAATATCTAGAATTAGGTGTGAAAATAAAGTAATTAAAACACGAATAGTATAGAGTTGCCACATTCTTCTTTTCCTGATCTAATTAATGTGACTTTCCATACTGACTATATTTAAATGGTTCATCTATTTTGAAATACAAATGCACGTAGACAGCACTGGCTTGAGGAACCACAGCATATCACAGACTCTATGCTACTGGGAGTTAATGAAAAACTCTTTCTTTGAGACTAACTGTTCCCTGTCTACTTTCAGGTTGCATATGGCTAATCTGTACATCACAGTAAGACCCTTAAGGTTTTCAGGTGGCAACAGATGTATTGCAACATCTTTTATGAATGTTAGGATTGCCTAAAGAGTTATCTGTTGATTCATTTGATTATAGACTGTTGTCTTTACTGGGCTCACTTAGCAGTCTGACAAGAATGTGGAATAAATTCTCTGAGAAATTACAGACCGTTGCATTCCTTGGTACTTTCTGCTTCAAGTGACAAGTGCACTTCTTTATATATATATATTCCAATCTGAAATTCTCTACTGCTGACAATTTTCACCCTGGGGAGAGGATGAGAGAACCAACCTGATAGATCTTAATCATGTTGCCTAATGCAGCACTGGAAGGTGCTCAGACACAGCTGTGGATAACCTGGCAAAAAATATGTGTGGGTCAAACTTAGCTAGAAAATGCACCATGAATGAAAGGCAAACACAGTCTTTATGTGACCAACTGGGAAGCTTTCTGGATGGAGTCTGGTGGGCTACAGATTTCCTGTTAGAACTTTTGGTCCAGTTCATCATACGGGATCCCACAATACCAAAGTCTGTCTTCAGAAACCATTGCTCTAAGTTGTGTATTCAGTTTTCTCCTTCTTAGGCTTTAATGCATGAAGGCTATGCTTAAAGAGAGGAAAAAAAAACCCAAACCAAGAAGACAGAAACTACAAAATATGGTCTTAGAATTACAGTGATAAATACTTTTCATTAAAAGAGTATCTATAGATTTTACTGTCTTCTCATTGGTGTTGGTATAAACCAGGAATCACTTACTTCACTGAGGAAGGAATAAGAACTTTTATTTTTTGGAAAATTGAACCCTTTTTCATCCACCTTTCAGCACATAAGCAGGATTAAAGTTTTCAAAATATGTTGAAAATACAGTTTATGAGAACTGATGGGCTAAATCCTCAGATGACATAAATCAGCTTACCTTCAGTGATTTCAGTAAATACTGTGTTAATAAGAACGATATAAGATCACTGTGGAAGATAAGATAAGAAAACACAAAGCAAAATATAAGACCACCCAATGTTTGTAGGAAAAACCATACAAGATTACAGAACGGACATCTGTGGTTTAAGTGTTTCTTATACGGAGATCTCATCTCCAGACTGGAAGGAGTATATACACAAGACACTCTGGGATTACTTCAAAATATCTTCTGAATTCCTACTGGGAATTAACAATAAACCTTTTAAAAGACACCGCTAAGTCTTATTAGTGACACAAGTAAGAAACTATCAAGATGAGAACAGTTAAAACTACCCTGGGGAGTTAGACAAGATGCTGGATTTTGCTAACATGCTGAAGCTAGAGAGGTGAGGTGTATCCTACCCTATACAAGAACATATGTTAAATGGAAATAATTTTGAAGAAGCAACTTATTTTAGTCATATATGGCACAATACATTTGTCTCAATGTAGGCATCTTATGCCATTTCAGATGGCCTGGGACATTAAACATATTTTTATTAGGCTACTAGATAGGACAAAGCATCAAGAGGAGAGCTACTCTGGAGTGGCAGCTGCAGTCTGGGCAGGATGTCTATGGCATCTCAAATGACATTAGAATCCTGTGTTTACACGACTGAATTAATGCTCCAAGAACTCTGCTGTTTCCTTCACTACAAATTAAAATGAGAAAAATGAATGCTACAGAAAATTATGTCATAGCCATCTGTTTGTCCTCTTGCCCCTATCTTTCATGAGTTTAAGGTCTTTATTATTTGAGAAAACTTTTTTTTTAGGCTTTATGATGTACATGTTTGTTCCAGCTGACCGAAAAATTTGCTGATCTGTACGTGGATAACTTTCTTCTACTCGAAGGATCCTTGAGTATAATGAAGTCATTTAATCTCCTTAGAATCAGACTAGGTCATAAGAAAGATGATGGATGTGAGGGTCCTTGAGAATCAGTAAAAACATGTACCATCAGATATGGGACTAGTTAGTGTAATTTGAACAGCCTTTAGATTGCATTGACTTCTCCCAAAGGATCAAAATAGTTCCATAATCAGCCTGCTTTCCCTTAGATCTGCTTAGTTCAGGTTAGTTATATCCCTGGAAAACAATGACAGAAGAACCAAGGCATGGTCTCCAGCAAAATCCATTGCAAAGTCAGACTTGGCCAGTACTGAATTAGAAAGAAATCTCAGACTGCATTTTACCCAGTACCTTGTTCTTGCATCTGCAGAGGGTAATATATTTCTACATAAGACCTCAAAAAGTCAATTGTGGAGAAACCATAACATAACAATGTTATAAAAGTAACAGGAGATTTGTTACCACACCAGTAGTGGGAGTTTATAGAAAATATACCTCACTGAGGACATAACATTTGGCAGTATTAAAAGAACATAAGAAACAACATGGGATATGAATGCTTTAGTGGGTAATTTTTTCATTGCTAAATCTGACCATTTAGATTTGTCAAGTCATGAGAATCCTGTGTCATGAAACGGGTATAAAATTCAGAAAATAAAATTGCATATTGCCAAGATGCAAGATGGTTATTGTATATGAAAATACATTGTCCATTGGTTTGACATTTTCCTAGGTCCAGCTTTTAAAGCCTAATTTAAAACTTTCTCTAGAAATTTCACTATATTAACAGGGACTTAGGAGACACATCAGGTATCTTGAAATGCAAACACTGCAACTTGCAAGGGCTATTGAATACTGAGCAAAAGAAGGGAAATATATTGTTTACCCATGCTAGTACAGACAATTTAGAGTCTAAATTAGGCATGATATAAAAATGAAAGTATCCAAGCTGTGTGTCCAAAGGAATTTCCAATAGGAAATGTCCAAAAGATTAAATTACTTTAAGGAAATGTATGCATAATCCACATACCCAAGAGTTGTTGCTAGCCTCAGCAAATGATGTAGCTATTCTTCTTAAGAGGATGACACTTGCTGTAATTACTGATTGAGGGGCACTTGTACAGAGATTAATTTTATACCCATTTAAATTTTCTAAATTATTATGTATTATTGGGTCATAGTATTCATCTGCTATAATATTTCACTCGTCAGCTACCTGGTGTGTCATTCAGAGAAAACAACTGTTTTCATTCATTTGTTTAGCTGAGTTTAGTTTTTTAGTGAAGTGTCAAAAACTCTACCCCAGAGATAAATGATGCAGCAAATAACACCAGAAATCAAGAGAAAAAGGCAAGCAAGGAAAAATGTGTTTTCAGATGAGTGATGAAAGAAAAATGGGAGCTGAGGCAGAAAGCTACATGATATACCTGCCTTCAGGCCAGAGTTAAGCATCTAATTCTCTTTGAAATTAAAGGAGCTGCACAGAGAGGGCTTTGGTGCTGAATCTGAGTGAAGGAAGGGAGAGAAAGCCAGTTGTCTTTACTAGAGAACTCCTGAAGAAGTTGCTCTAAGTCTGAAGGAGTCACCATTTCTCACTCTATCCTTCCTCGGCATGGATTTTCTAGGGATGACAAAAGCAGCTCAGAGTTGTAACATGAAGGAGCAGCTTTGCAACCTGCCCTGGGTGTGTATATAGCAGCTAGGCTTTTGAAAGTATTCGTTTCCCTGAAATTTTACCCACCAACTTTCAGCATTTCCTAGATTATATCCCAGATTACTTTACTAGCTCATGAGGAAAGAGGGAAGGAAGAGGTTAGGCTGCCAGTCCCACAAGTTTTCCTGCATGTTCTTCAGCCAGTTGTTTTTTCCTTGCATCCCAATCAAGGGGGAAACAAAACCTCTGCAGTGGAGACAAACAGCACTTTTCTATTTCTTGGGTGCATCCTTAGAACAGAAATGCACTTGTCAATTAGATTTAGAAACTGTTCAGGCACTGAAGCACCAGACCTGTCATAGTCTGTGACTTCAGAGATTTCATAACTAGGAACTAGGTCTCAGATCTTACACAGTTAATGGGCCAGTAAATGCATGAGGATCCTCTTGACAATTCATCACTCAAGCCAACCAGTTAAGGATATGCATATACAGACCATTCACCAGTTAACTGTTAAGGGAGGGCTCTCAAAGAGTTCTGAAAGAGGTTCTTAAAGCTTTCTTGCAGTGAGAACAAATAACTAATGCAGATTACCATACCATTTCAAAGCACAAATGAGTTAACACGCTGTATCATCTATGGTATGAATTTATTATGAAAAACTATAGATTATGTTGAATGAATTTGATGTCTACTACAGAAGAAAATGAGCTTTGGTCCTAATTAACATGTTGCATTGTTGTAGTCTATGTGTTGATTTTTTTTCTGGGTCCTGGTGCTGTTCTGCAATGTTGTTAGGTCAGGATTTCCCTCCGCTTGCCTGCCTCATAAGTTTATCTTTATGAGTTCAGAAGTATTTCTCAGAATTGTTTTTTGCTATCCAGTGAGGGATCTACCACTGGTAGTTCACTCAGATTTTGCATTCCCTCTTATCTGTGTTGGTCATTAGAAATACTAGTTTATGTTATCAGTAAATTGGGCTTAAGGCAAGTAACGCATTCTCTGTAACATCAGACAGTTTCCAGTACTATCTGAATAACAACACCTCCCACTAATTCTGTAATGCTCATTTGTGATTTATGATGTGCTGAAAACCGTTCAGGAATGCCCCTCTATGCAGTGTAAGGAACAGGGCAGAGGGCTAGAATGACATAATGTGATACAGCAGAACAGAGCCGCTGTAATTCATATAAGGGAACTTCCCTCCCCACCATATGTTCTCACATCAATTATTATTAGATATAGATTCGCAAAGGCAGGTATCTGGACACAGATTATGGGCTTGCTCCTTCGACAAAGAACAGCGACATAGCTCCAAGGACTTTATGGTGATGTGTTAGTTCATCCTGTTTGAGGATCTTTCCCCATATCTCTATGCCATCGTGAATCTGAGAAGTGTGGCTGGAACTCACTGTATTGGGTTTGTGTGGCAAGGTTTTGGTAGCGGGGTGGTTACAGGGGTGGCTTCTGTGAGAAGCTGCTAGAAGCTTCCCCTGTGTCCGATAGGGCCAATGCCAGCTGGCCAAGGCCAAGCCCATCAGCGATGGTGGTAGCACTTCTCGGAAAACATATTTAAGAAGGGGAGAAAAAATCCTGCTATGGAACAGCAGCCGGAGAGAGGAGTGAGAATATGCGAGAGCAACAGCTCTGCAGACGTCGAGGTCGGTGAAGAAGGAGGGGGAGGAGGTGTTCCAGGCGCCGGAATAGAGATTCCCCTACAGCCCCTGGTGAAGACCACGGTTCCTCTGCAGCCCATGGAGGTTAATGGTGGAGCAGATATCCACCTGCAGCCCATGGAGGACCCCATGCTGGAGCAGGTGGATGCCCGAAGGAGGCTGTGACCCCATGGGAAGCCCACACTGGAGCAGGCTCCTGGCAGGACCCGTCAACCCATGGAGAGAGGAGCCCATGCTGGAGCAGGTTTGCCGGCAGGACTTGTGACCCCATGGGGGACCCACGCTGGAGCAGTCTGTTCCTGAAGGACTGCACCCCCTGGGAGGGACCCCACGCTGGAGCAGGAGAAGAGTGTGAGGAATCCTCCCCCTGAGGAGGAAGGAGCGGCAGAGACAACGTGTGATGAACTGACCACAACCTCCATTGCCTGTCCCCCTGCACCGCTGCGGGAGGAGGTTCAGAAATTGGGAGTGAAGTTGAGCCCGGGAAGAAGGGAGGGGTGGGGAGAAGGTGTTTTAAGATTTGGTTTTTATTTCTCATTATCCTACTCTGATTGGATTGGTAATAAATTAAACTAATTTCCCCAAGCCGAGTCTGTTTTGCCTGTGATGGTAATTGGTGAGTGATCTCCCTGTCCTTATCTTAACCCACGAGCCTTTCGTTATATTTTCTCTCTCGTGTCCAGTTGAGGAGGGCAGTGATAGAGCAGCTTTGGTGGGCACCTGGCCTCCAGCCAGGGTTAAGCCACCACACTCACCAATGCAGAAAATTAAGCCTTCTGCGGCCAAACGTTGGAGCAGAATCCCATACTCATAAAAGAAGTGTTGTCTGTCCTCTTGGTGCTGTGTTCCTTCACACTAAAAATGTTCATTTACTGGAAGAAATAGGCTATTTAATGTTGCCTTGCTTCTACCTCTCTGCACATTGGGCACACAAACTTCGCCCACAGAAGAGGAATTTGGATGAAAGGGTCTCTTCATGTCAATGTAGAGCTGGTTTTAGAAATGAAAAATTAGGGCAAGTGCTCAAGGTTAAAGAGTTCTCACAATGACTAACTTACATAGCAGAATGAATCATCCAGTGTACAAGTGAGAGAAGGAAAACACTTACACCTTCATAAGTTCCTGAAGCCTCCTTCCTCTGGTGTCCAACACTGGCTCTAAATATACCTAAGAGCAAGACAGATGGCAACTGCCTTGCTCAGGATAGTACCCTACAGATCTGATGAGTCTTCACCGATCAGGAAACCTCATTTACTCAGGAATTTGTACAGTTCTCTCAATCCCTGAAATAGGAAATATGTTGATGTCTCATTTTACATATAATGGTTGCAAAAATGAAAGATGGGACCCTCTTATCCAAGGTGACCCAGGACGCAGTGGAAAAACTGGAAGATGAACCCAGGTATCCTAAAACCATGAGAGTACTCTATCCTCTAGGCAGCACTATCTTCTGTTGAGCAGACACTCCAAAATCATAATCCTAAAAGCAGGATAGATAATTTTGTGCAGTACTGTATCCTTTACATTTATCAGCATAATTGAAGGAGAGAGCATTTGAGTAACTTCAGCTTTCAGGGTACAAACCAGAAATTGTCAATAGAGAACAGGCAAGTTTTTGTTCCATGTGACCCATAATGCCAATCTCTTTTCCCTTTCCTTCTCTAATTCCTGATTCAGTCTTTAAAAAAAAGCAATTCCAAATATAAGCACATTGCGAATGGAAGAAAGACTAGTGCCTAGCTGCTGAACGCATTCACATGTAATTCTAGAGAGCAGATATAGAGCTGTCATTATCCAGAGAAATCAGACCCTTGTTCATAGTCTGCAAGCGACAGAATAAGGGAATGATAACTAGGATGTGCAAAGAGAGAAGTAATGACCACAGATACTGTTTTTTGTTATTATAAAATTTTCCATTGGCATTCCAAATTTCCTTTACATAACCATACGGCTTTTGACTGGGATAGAGTTAATTTTCTTCATAGTAGCTTGTATCCTGTATGTTTTGGATTTGTGATGAAAACAGTGTTGATAACATAGGGATATTTTATTTGTTACTGAACAGTTTTTACACGGTGTCAAGACCTTTTCTACTTCTCACACCACCCCACCAGAGAGTAGGTTGAGGGTGGGCGAGAAGCTGGGAGGGGACACAGCTGGGACAGCTGACCCCAACTGACCATAAAGGATATTCCCTGTCATATGACATCGTGCTCAGCAATAAAAACTGGAGGGGAAAGTTTGATGAGGCTACGATTGCTCAGGGACTGGCTGGGCATTGGTCAGCTGGCTGTGAGCAATTGTGGGGTTTTTTGCTTTTTCTTCTTGGTTTTGGGTTGTTGGGTCTTTTTTACACACCTTCCCCCTCCTTCCCCCCTCCCTCCCCCCCTTAAATTACCTTTATCTCAACCCATGAGTTTTCTGACATTTATCCTTCCAATTCTCTCCCCCATGCCACTAGGGGTGCAGGGAGGGCGGGGGTGAGCGAGCAGCTGTGTGGTGCTTAGCTGCCTACCAGAATTAAACAACAATAACAAATTTTAATTTACCTTAAGTCAAATATTGTTTATTTAGTAGCCTTGAAGACAGTATTGGTCATGCTTCCAAAAGGCTGCATGCTGTGTAATATCAAAGTAGGAGCCACAAATACCGTGAAAACCCATCTTACCCAAATCTAAGGCTGTGTGGATTCAGCGTGGGGACGGGTGGACTCAAAGGATAACATTAGCTCTAATGTAGCAATTCATTTGGGGAGACATCACAGTAGAAGAGAGGGCACTATCATCCACAAACTTGCCCGGAATTAGTACCAGCCCTGTTCCACGATTTGATATAAAGAGCTCTGAGCCTTTATGTCTATGACATAGGCCATATGTCCCCTCATCTAAAGCAACAGTGCTTTAATGTGCATGGTATAGAATAATGGGGGAGACAAGAGTTGCAATTTGTAATGCTGTGCTGTTATATATTGCAGTATCCCTTAACACCTGAGATGCAAAAGCAGACCTGTATGATGAAGTTATCATGCAGGCCCCCAAATAGCCTGTCCTGATAATGACCAGACATAGCCCAGGGAAGAAAAGCTGTTTCTTTATGAAAAAACAAGGCTTGTGTTCAGCCTGTCCCAGTATTAACATATATCTGATTAAGTCAGTTTGAAAATGCAGAAAAGGAGACTGATAGAGCAGTGTGATGGCTAATATCACTGAAAGAGACAGGTAAGGGTTGATGCCATGGTGTATGTGACAAAATCTCTGTTTCAATCAAGTTAATTCTTCAGAGTAGTCAGGAGCCTGAACAGTAGGGACAGAGGAATGAAGATGAAAGGGGACAGAGAGCCATGATCAAACAATGATGAGTATCAGAGGCAACACAAAGACCTCGAGTCCCCATTAGTAAAGTGCAAGATCTGGTCAATCCCATTTTACTATAGCTTTGCCTGCTTGTAGCAGATGCAAATAAGTGCAGTGTATCCTGTATCAGGCTACAATGCATCTTTGATTCTAAAGTTGTATTTAGTTTTACTTCTGCCAAAGTGTGTGAAACTAAACTGGAAACGCATTCGTAGAATTTGATGCTCTCCAAAGGTGAATCCAGTGCATGGTACCAGGCTGGAGACAGCGTGAATGGAACTGCTTTGAAATGTAAACACTGTTGTGATACACTGTCCTTAGCACCATACGGTTCTACCTTTACGGGGCTACACTGTTGGCTGGACATATCCTTTGTTCATTCCCAGGATATCAGCCGGGGAGAAGCAATTAATCCCCTCCAGAAAAAGCTTAGATACTGTTTGGAAGCTAGTTCATTCCAGAGATTGCTTTTTGTAGGCAATATAGTCAAATTGCAAGTTTGGTTTCTCACATCCTGCAGAGTTCTATTACCCTGTTGAGTTTTACACCTCCTGCCGTGCCTCGAGGCTCACAACACATACCTTCAGAAACATGCTATTAAAATACCACTCCAGTGGAATGTGACAAAGCCCTCACATTATTCCAGGGACTGGAACCTGAAAACAATACAGGCAAAAACTAAGGCTACCTTACAACCATAGGTTTGCAACATAGGGGATTAGAGGAGACCCAGTTGACCCTCTGTACCTGGTGGACGTGGCCAACCTATTTAGAGAGAGCTAGACCTAAAAATGCAATGTGAGCTATTCTGCACCAGGACTGGCCTGGGATCCAGAGGTTACTCTCCGGGTAGATGTGCGGATTAACCCACCTGTATCTATCTGCATAAATATTTGTATGCTGTATTGGGACAATGTCCAGCTCAAGGGTTTCAGTAAGGAATTCAGACATGAAAGGACTTCTCTTCTTAGTGCTTTCAATTGTATTAAATCTTACTGGACCTTGTGTCAGAAAATATCTATCCGGTGACAGGTTCTCCTGATATCTGATGTGCAGGAATTACCATCTTTTTATGTGTTTTGAAAAGAAAAACATGTTGCAGATAGACAATCTGGAAACCGAAATTCTCTTCAGGATTGCCAGAATTTCCCAAAAGGTGGATAGAGAGGAAGGGAAAAGCTCCTGGAATAGTAAAAGGCTGGAAATATAATAATAAATGATCGCAGCTAGTTCAATGCTTCATATTCTGAATTCTCAATGTTGAATAAGCTCTAAATAAAGCTTTTAAGTCCTCCTCCCCTTTTATTTTTTCTCTCACTCTCTGTCATTTTTATTTAAGCTCCTAAGACTAGCTGGATCTAAGAAAATAAAAACAAGCGTAAGGACTTTGTTCTTAAAGCATTAAGATTGGAGTTAACCGTGAGAAGCTCGATGTATGTGAGATTGTAATGAAGCACTTCTTGCTTTTAAAGAGGATCCATGTACTCATAACTTGAGAATTCAAACAAGTTAATAAACATAGTTCAGGTTATGAAACAATTGTTTTTTATAGAAATGTTTCATTTTCTTCCTTTTACCGAACTTTCATAATTATGAGTATTAGTAAAACTAAAGAAAATGTGGAAACAAAATTGTTTTACCTATTCAAACTTTTCCTCCAACTGCAAGAATTTTCTTACATAATCACTAATTTTTAATTCATTAAAGTTGCTAAACTATTAACCTATCTGTTTTATCTATGTATTAGGTTAATGTTTGTTTTATTTAATTTTCCAAATCAAAGAATAGTTCTTATCAGCCATTTTATTGTCATTAAAATGAGAAAAAAATATGACTACATATTTCTGTTATCCAGCTCATATTATAAACTTTGCCTGTAGCTGCTTAGAGACAGGCATATTTAAAAGCATTAGAGTATTATCTTGTCTCTCATTCATCAGAAAATCTGTTTAATGCAAAAGCTAATTGTTTCCAGGACACATTTTGGGGTGTTTGATGCAACTTTGAGCTCAAATGACTGAACTTCCATGAGTTGAGCATCAAACTAGGTGCTCACTAAATGAACTACTGTTTAAGCACATGCTTCCTTTGGAAACGAGACTGTAATTTGGTTACTGTGTTATTTTGCATTTTTCTTGGGCATTTTATGTGTTCAGTTTGACACACTCCATGTCTGCATACATTAGTGATCTCTGTGCAAAGGTATGTTCAGTGAAGACAAACTGAAATCTCTAGTATTGGATAAAGCTTTGTGACAGGTTAATGTTCCATACACTGTAGCTGGATACCCAAAAAGTGCATAGATACAACCTGTAAAACCAAATATAATTATACTCTTGTTTGTATTTTTACCAGAAAATCAAAGGGTTTTGTTTTCATGGAGTTCATATGCTCCCTGCTGCATAGCAGTAGCAGGTTTTTCTTTTATGTGGAGCAGGTGGCTAATATTGAAAAAACTGTTTTCATGGTGTGAAAGATTTATTGCCCTCAAAATTCATCTCAGAATATTTGCAATTGGCTAGCAACTGCTGTTTGAAAACTATTGTAGATATACAATGCAAACACATAAGGAAGAATGCATAGGGGGAATGAGAAGAATAGCTTAGCTATTTTGTCTTGGGAACTTGTTTTTATAAAAAGACCCTCCCAGTTCCCTACAAAACAACCTAATGAATAAAACTAAAGCTTGGAAGTTTCTAGTGATACTTTAGAAATATTGTGAATTCTTAATTATTTTAAATTAATTATAAAAATGGAAGACCAAAATAATCTTGCGTGGTCTCCTGCAAGCCTATTGACAGGCTGAAGTAGAGCTTTCCTCGCCAGTTATGTGTTTAATTATGCTTCTCCATACCTTTTTTATATCCTACCTTCTCACTTGAACTGGAAGTAAGAGAAAGACACTGAGACAGGAGACACTGAGACACCTTTCTATTCTTCTTAGCCTAGAAAAGGTATTTCTTTGTATTTCATGGTGCTTTGATTCAAAATACTAGGTCTGACTTTTACTTAAAATGTGTTGGTAGGATTTGACTGATTTCCTTGAGGTTTCACAGACTTGTGTTAGCTGTTTGGTTGATGTGGTATAATACAAAATATGGCAAAAGAGAAAAAGGTAGGCTATAATTAATTTATCTAAAACAGATTTATCATTGGTTTAAGTACAATTGATGTGACATACAATAGATGTGTGTGAACTTTTCTTCCTAAGTTTAGCCAAGCCCTCAACTAGGCATTTGTTGTAAGAAGGTTCTCTAAGCTCCATCTGTAATCGGGGGAGAAAGGCAGCACTATCTACCAGGTGTAGATAATTATGGCTACCTGCTCTCTTTTAAGCACATTTGCAGCTTGATGTGGGCACTTGCTGATAATTAACTTCATCCAAACCTATAGAGTTTAAGGGAAGAGACACATTCTCCTTACTGGGTGAGAAGCTCATCTTGAAGAACAGGAGGAAAACTCAAGCAGATCTCAACACCTGGGGGGTTACCTGCTCTGAAGTTTCCTGCATCTTCATCGGAAGCCTTTGTGCTGAAGCAAGGTTGCAAAACATGGCTCATGTGGTTCTGATGGCAAAGCATTGGCATTTAGCTGTTAAAATTATACCTCCTCCTTCTGAAATAAATTACTTTATTATTCATTCATTTTTAATCCTATGTGGTGTCTAGAACAAAAGACCTAAAGCAGGAAGACACATGTTTAAATTCCAGAGAAGAAACTGAGGTTATTTGTGAAGCGGAACGTGAATGTAATGCATGACGGAACAAGGTCTAGAGCTTGCAGAAAAGACAATAAACAAAGCTGAGTTTGTTATGGGTTTCTTGTTTTTGTTTTTTTCAGGATGTGACTTAAGTTTCCATCAGAGGTTCCACACACTTCCATTTCCTTGTGTGAAAAGGCATATCCTTCCCATCTTCATCCATATTCAAACACTAATAAACAGATGGTCAAATTAAAGAGACCCTATCAGCCAGAAAATTAAATGAATTAGAAATTCACCAGAGCTTAGTTTTCCAAACCATTCCTTCTTCCATTAAAATAAACAAACCAGCTTACTTTTCCCTCTGCTTTTCTTCCAAACACTTTCAGAACTGTGAGATCAAATAATTAAGCTGGTGGAAAATCCCTTGTTGGTATTAGAAACAACCTCTACTGGGAGGAAGACTAAGATAACAGCTGGTTATTACAGAACAAGATATTTCATTACATGGAGCATATCTGCTTAAGAAAAAAGAAAAGTCAGACTTTGAACTTATTGGATCAGTGATTACAATGGAATTGGAACAGACTTGAATAGATATATTTTGCATTGTGAAGAGAATAAGGAGATATTCTAATGGGATTTACTTGTTATACAAAATTCAGGTTATAAAACAATTTACAAAGGAGGGGAATCTTCTAACACTCAAAGCAAAAGGCAGGCAATGAGGAAATTATATCAGGGCACAATTCATCCCAGCCCATTATGGCAGACTGGTGACTGTACTAACTTCACCTCTGCCAGTCAGTGGTGTCATTGGGTCATTCAAGCCAGATAACAGCTACGATATAAAAGGTCATTCAGGTTGCACCCACATTAACGTATTGATTCAGAGCGGTGGTGCAGTTTTGAAGACAGTCCCCTAATTGTCACTACTTGCCATGTGGTGGCTCGGTTTCCTAAGTGATTAGGGTCAGTGGACACAACTAAACTGTCAGCACCACTCCAGGGAAGCACAGGCACTCTGGTTACCGTTGGGCCACAGAAATCTCAGTCTGTGAGTCATGGGCATAGTGGGGACTTTTGCTCTATGGGATCAGATTAAATTTAGTCTGAAACAGTTCTTATGAACCAGATAGAGTGAAGATGTAGGGGCATCAGCACCAATGGCTTAAGTCCACTGATCCATTCCTTATACTGTACCAAATAGCCTAACACGTCACCCATGGGAGCTGTGGTACAAATGTCTTTTTGAAGATAGTCAGATCTCATGACTATAGTATTTGTTTCACCACTTGGGTGGAACATGTCACTGTTGCAGTTAGAGATAAAAGCCCTGTGGGGTTAGGTTTTCTGGTCCTGCTGTGGAGATCAGAAATCATTCCTACACATGGGATATTTCCTCTCCACACATCCCAACCCTCCTTATAGCAGCAGCGAGAGACACCACTGCCAGCCTGCACCGCTCAGGCAGATACCCACTTTGTCATTCCCTGGTAATTTACAGCCGTTGGTGAGCACAATCTCTCTTGTACCTAGATTCCACCTGAACCTAGAACAAGTTGAGATAAAAAAATGCAGGCAAATTATTTATTTTAGAAGTTGAGCAAAACTTGCTTTTGCCCAGAGCTACCTTGCCCTAAGTCTTTTGTCATCCAATTCGTTGTAAGCACTGCGTGGAGGAAGCTGACACTTCACAGGACATGAGAACTGCATCTAAGGTGCTTCTGTCACTTCAGTGGCAGCAGGCAAGGAAAGGCAAGGGCCAGGAAAGGCACTGTGAGATTATCAAGAGAAACCTGTAGAGGTGCTAATGAAAGAGAATAATTCCTGCAACACCGCCACTGCCAGCCAACACTCTCAGTCCAGGCACAGGTGAAGATGGGCAATCTGGTTAGTTGGATAGGTACGGAGTGAATTCTAGTAATTTTAAGGAGTGAAGCTTACTTTGATGTAGGTACTAAGAGCAGCAGCAATGTGTGGATAATCCTTCTGCATCCTCCAACAAGATATGACTCGCCAAACATGAGCTTTACTAGGTAACGTTTATTTAGGCATTTTCTATTACCATCCTCTGTGCACCTACTAGCAGGGGTATGTGGGGCTCTCTTCTTTGTGCATGAGAAGCTCTAACCATTTTTAGATGCCCTTTTCATCTGAGTCTCCAGTATTTCAGATATAATTTTGGAAAAGAGAGCATGTTTTCTCTTCTCCTTTCACACATTGTTTTGCTTTTCCTGCTTCTGACAACTAGACCAAGAGATTTCTGAGGGGAGAGAGCCCTGAACATATTGTACACACCTAATAAAGACAGTGAGTTTACCTATTAACTAATGTTTGAACATCACAGCGTTTGCCTCCCTTTTGAAACACCCTTTGCACCACAGTCCTCACTTCTCCCTCTCATTTGTAACAGCCTCTTATAGCTGTTGTTTGGTTTGGAGTGTTCTGAAGTGAGGCTGGTGGGAATCTTTCCATCAGTTTCAGTAATCCTCCGATTAGGCTTTGTGAGAGAAAACTTCAGCCTAGGCAATAGAACACCAAATTCCTCTCACGCTCCCTTTTTTTTTGTAGGCACTGCCATCACCTGTATTGTGGATGGCAGGAAAGTATGCTGCACCCTGATTTTCCATACTGTGCCAAGGACATCACTACGCAGTGAAAGGCAGAGATGCAAAACTGACTGAACTAAGTAAATTCAGGTACTGAAAGCAATAGCACCACGAGTGAATTCCCTGCCTGGATTAGAAGTATCTTGCACAGTTCTGTGCTGTGCCATATATACATACCTATAATAAAGCAGAAAGTTCCCGGAGGGGAATGGCTGCTTGTGTCTGTATAACACCTCTGTTGCTCCTGCCAGTGAGCCAAGCTGCGGGATAGTAACCGTACTGCTGGACCAGTCTTACTATTGCTGTCACAACTGCTGCTGCTGTTACTCCTCTAACAGCTTTTACATCTGCTACCTGGGAGAGTTAATTCCACGTGTACGCTATCAAGCAGTTTTCAGAGAAGAGCCAGTGGTCTTTCATGTCATTCCCTTCCTCTAAGAACATACAGAGGCTGCTCGTGAACTCAGTAGGCCAGACTCCCCCAGAAGAAATTTGTGCCAGGTCATTTGCTTTAGCCAGTCTCCCCTTCTACCCTCCTGTTCAACAGGTGAACTGCTGAGGAGGAGATTCTTAGCCTACTTAAAATACCCAGCAGCCTTTTGCTCTCTTAAAAATATCCTTGCTTATCCTTTCATACTACTGAGGTACTTAAGGAGACGTAATTTGCCTCTGTCTATAATATTTCCATTCCTCTTGTCAAAGTTTAAAAATTCCAGGCTGCAATGAACCTGGAAAACCCTATTTTTTTTCAGAAAAAAAAAAAGGAAGGTTGCTTTTATTATCCCACATATGATACAGAGCTTGTTTTATAAATCAGAGGTTGTAAAATAGCCCTGTGGCTGCATTAAACAACTAATGGATTTCTTCATCTAGATTGTTCAACCTGAAACAATCTATGTCTTTTCATGACTTATCCCTCTTCAATCTCTTACTTGAACTCCCATAACTTACATGAGTAAATAAAGTTAGGCATCTATTTTAAATGAAAAAATTCCACAGTAAACTGGAAACTCAGTAGGCTTGTTTTGGAAATGTCAATGCAAAACATTTCAGCATTTCTGAAGTGAAAGGTTTTGTTTCAGCGTTTGTAAACCAGAAAGTTTTATTTCAGAAAAGTCAACTGCTACTTTCAAAAAAACAAAGTTTTCACACGTTTTTTCCCAGTTAAATTAATTTACTAAATTCAATGCATGTTCATGAGTGATTTTTTCTTTATAAGACTGAATTTTTAAAGTGATTTTACTTTTCTCAAAAGAAAAAAGATCATCTCAGCTATGCTTTCTGAGTTACTGCTTCTCCCCTCTTTCTTGCAATTTGCTTGGGAAATCTGAAATCATTACATACACAATACGTATCTAAAAACCTCCCTCTCTATATTATGTCTTATAAGCTTCAGTATTGCCTATGAGTTAAAGGTACCTCCACCGCTGAACAGATGAAGGGGCAAAAAATTGAAATAAATCCAACACCAAAAGAAGCAACTGTATTCTAAGCATGAGGTAAGGCTTTCCACAGAGTGATGTTATGATTCGTCCATTACTGGTAAGGAAAGGTAATGAGAACATTCAGCTCTCCACGTTGAGCATATGGCAAGCTGGCATCCTTAGTAGTTTGCTAAGAGCAACTAATACCTTTTATATCCCTTTACATGTAAATCCTCAACATCTATGCTAAATCAAGACATCTATTAGTTAATCTGTCCTGACCCTTCAACTGTCAGGTTGGGCTTGCCAAGTCAGCAGTAGATTTCCTTAACAGAATGGAGATATGGATCTTGTGAACTTTCTCAATTAACACTGAGAATGAAACGTGTTGCAGTCGTTCTAAAGAAGGAATAACCTGTGTTAAATCTGCACATCTTTCTAGACTACAGTCCCAAACTCTCTCTTGTACCAACATGCAGCAAGGAAAAGATATTTCTCCCTCAGGTGCATCCCTCTTTTTGAACACTCAAGAGGCTTCCTTGCGCTTCATTTTCTGTTTGGATGCAGTGGAAGTAAGGTTGTCAAATCCCTTTAAGCATTTTCCTTGTGAAATATAGGACTTCAGTAAAGTAAAAAATTGCTTTTGCTAACTACTTGCTTTCTCATACTTTTTTACAAACAGCTTCCTGGGCAAACCACAAGATGATCAATGTGGTCTTTCAAAATCATTCTTCAATAGCAGTTTGCATAAATGAAAGTTAAGGACACAAGAACCCAAAGCAATTTAATTTTTTATGTGCCAAATGAAACATAATTACTTTTCTACATCTACTGTATTAGATTTTGGTATGCACTTAAAAAAGAAAAACTCACAGAAATTAACTTCCTGAAAACACTTATTTACCTTCATAGGAATTTTTAACCAATAGCTACATTTATTATGTTAAATTAACCAGCACAATGTAGGCTATTGATATCTCAAACAACTGACTTTGCATTTTCAACTGATTTCAGTCTTTTTCATAAATCTAACTCGAACTTAACATTTCTCATTAATAAATTTTTGAAATAAAGAAACTTCTTCATTTGTTATAGAACCATGCTGAGAAAGAACAGTACTTTTTGAAAAAAGATGGTACTTTTCTAACTCTGAAACATTTTGAAAAACAGAGTATTTGGGGACTTTTTCCAAAACTCTGAAACCTGATAATGTTCCACAAAAACAAGCATCAAGGAAAAGGTCTGCAGCTGAAGTACAATGGCGTTCTTCTTTGTTGGTGATGGAATAAAGCACTGGAGGAAAGACAAAAAATGAAAAATCACTCTGCAGGTGTTTTTCAAAGTGGAGACTCAAGAAATATAAATACTTGCATTTGTTGGCTCAGCCAAATACTTGATTCATGACCTGGAAGAAGACCTTAAATGTTTCTGAGTCTTTGTCCAGTTACATGACCAGATACAATGATTAGAGGAGTACCTGGGTGGGCAGTGGCAGTAGGAAGAAGGTCTCTCTCTCAACATTGGCAGAACATACTGGAATAAAGAGGAGACTGTGTCTTCCATGACGACCTCTAAATACGTGTTGGTTTAAGAAATTTTTAGGATGCAAGACATGATATTTTAACCCAGAATAAATTAGTACAATCACTGAAACAGACATGTCTTTCTCCCTCTTCGGCCGTTCATTCCCACTCCCAGGTTGCCTTTTCACTGTCCCAGTGGTATAGGGAAATGATCCCTGATAATAATTTTTAATGAGATTTCTCATCCATATTTGTTCCATATTTTGGTTCACCCCACAGCTAGAGAAATCCTGCAAAACATAAAGGAAAGAGTAATATGGCATTAGGAACGCGCAGTATCATATAGAAAGAGTGGAGACTGACTGCTTCTTTCAGGAGAAATGCAGCTTTCAGTGGCATAACGTGTTTCCCAAACCATGACCAGAGAGTTGTAGAAACAGACTGTAGCAGTCGGAAAGAACAGGGGAATGCCAAAAGAAGCAGGGGCCTGCTCCCAGCAAAGCACAGTCCCCAGAGCAGTGGAGAAAAGAAGCCTTTTCTACAGTCAGAGAGAGGAATGTGTTGCATTTGTTCCACTGCATGAAGCCAAGGAAAGCTGCTGGGCCATAAAACAAGAGGGGGAAGGATGAGTTTAGTCTTCAAGGATCTGGTGGATGGGAAGGAGCTGGGTGTCTTCAAAACTTGTGCTTTAATTTGAACCAACACACCACGATTTTATGGGAGATATGTTTGTCTAGTAAACTTAGAGATGGATAAACATTTAATGACTTGAAAGAAAAGGTGGAACAAATCCTCCTCAAGACCTTGGCCAGCTGAATTTCATCACACAAAACTTAAAATAACTCTGCCTATCTTAGTGATGTATTAATCTTGTCTTATAGATGGAGTTCATCTTGAAGTGTGAGTGAAACCAATGAAACTACTCCAATCCAGAGCAACTGAGGATCTAGGATATGTATAATAGCTTTTAAAAAACATGCTTGGCAAACCTGATCTTTATTGCAAAATGCCAAACTACAAATCAAAAAGGACATGAATTCATAACTTTGGAAACACTAAAAGATCTCAAGCAAAATTGAAAAGGAACAGTATTTTCCTGCAGTGGAAACTTGTTAGGTGATGTCAGGGCATGCCAAGAGTGTAGAGAGGATCATTCCAAAAGGAACTGTAAAAATGACTAATATTCCCCTGAATCACACAGCTTGTAATTAATAGAAAATTTATTTGGTGATTTGTCCCTTTTATATTTACTTCCTCTTTTTTAATTTTTATTTTTTCCCCGGTATGTTGAAAGAGAGACCTAGTGGAATGATTTATATGCTGACCTCAGTTTTTTGTCTGTTACCTCCGTCTGTACATATTGCCATTTTATTCCTCTAATGAAGGGCTACTATAAGTGGGGCAAGCTAAGACCAACCTCTCTTGTAAAGGGCTGGAAGGTGCCACTGATTAAGCCACATGAATTTTGTAAGGAGAGATAATATACCTTGTTAGATCAAGTTACATAGCAGAGAAAACCAAAACCGCAACCAAACTAAACCAGAAAAGCCTTCTGACACACAAGCTCTTTCTCAGAAAGCTGGCTGTTACTAAAGAGCAGTTGATGGGCTGCGTATTCAAATCTCACTTATCTCACTATAGTACATTTGTGTCCTGATGTTGTGAGGCATGACATGATGGCTAATGTAGGGTTAATAGTCACCTTTTTCGATTGTGATTTCTTGGAATGATTTCCTCCTACACAAACTCATACGTTTCTTATTTCCTTAAGTAATGAGTAAAACAAATATTCACCTGCCTAAAAGTAATTTTATGATGTGTTAGGAGGCTTATTACCTGATGTTTGTAAAGCACTTTGAGGCTCAAAACTACCATGTAAGTGTTATCATTATTGACAGTAGAAAAAATTCTAGTGATGAATACTACTTTCTCTCACTGAAAATGGGCTCTAATTTAGATTAATTGAAGCATCTTTTGCATGTTAACAAGAATTCCTGAATCTGATGAGGACTGAAAAGAAATGTTTTAATGTTTTATGATATTCATTGGTAAACTCCTTAGGACTGAGACTGTTCATCATTCTACATGTTCATCTATTGCCCAGCATTATGAAATCCTGTCAGAGTCCCTTGGTGCAACCATAGCTCAAATTGTAAATGATATTATCTGGTAATTATCCAAAAAAATGTTTGCAATAATTCCTCTATGTTGACCCCCATAACTTTTCTAACCTATATTAAAAATGTATTTAGTAATAGTCACCATGGAGTGTCACCGTGAGCTTTTTATATACTATAAATATATTATACCATGATTAATTATCTCTATGCATTTGATACACTGTAATTTGTTTAAGATTAATGGCCTCAGCTCATCAGTAAATGTAGAGTTCCTCCATATTTCAGTAATGGCTAATCCATTAGCTGCACAGAAGTTTATCTGTAAGACTAAATCAATGAGCTGACGCTTATCAGACATTGTGCTATTCAACTAGTTTACGCTTAATAATATCTGTTAAAAAAAACTCTGTGCAGTTTACGACAATTTAAGGGAGAGTTGAATTGCCTGGGGTTATGTTCCAGGGGGATTGTTTTCTTTGGTGTACTGTCCCAGACAGCATAGATAAACTATGTGTATGTATCTGCATTCTTCACTGATCATTTGTAATGTCATTTTTATGCATTACAAATGCATATATTCATGCAGATATTCATGATTCTGGAAAAAATACAGGGAAGGCCAGATTTTTTTTTTAAAACTATATTTTAGAAATACAGCATCTTTCAGGTTTAAGTAAGTCTAGAGTTAACATATCACATGGGGAAAAACCATGTATATGAAATTTATATGAATGGTTAATGTACAAAAATATACAGAAGAGACGAAAGTTGGATAATTTTCAGTGCACCAGGGAAAGCATTCATATTTTATATCAAATAATATAACAGATGCTGTTATTGAGTGATAGCTATTCAATATATTATGTGCTCATTATGTTTATTTGCTATCTATCACCCTTATGAACACATTAAATATCAGAACCTTGTCCCAAAGAACAAGTGAGCTAAATAGAGGAAACAATGAAGGGAGAGGGAAATGAGATACTCTACATTTATTATAATAGTATTTTGGCATAAGCTTGAGCATAGACTTGCCAATTTTTGATGGCAGCATCTGGATATTTTATTTTGAATTAAAGATTACTGTAGCTTGGAAAACAGTTGCTATGAAACCCCACTCAAAATAGGGACAGGTGTGTGAGAAATGGTATGGGATTGTGGAGACAAGTAAGGTGTCATGACTTTTAGGGGTATTTCTTATTTGTGGTAACTCTTATTACGAAGCTGGCAGTCACAAACATTTTAGGACAGGTTTCTGCTTGAATCACTTTTCCCCACAATGCTTTGCTATGCTTTTTCAGACTTGCATTCTGCGAATGGATCCCGCAAAAACCAAAACTGATGAATTCCTGGGTATATCAGGGGTTTTTTTTGTCCAGCATGACAGAATCACTTTTGGAAAAGGGAGATGTCGTACAGTGACAGCTGCTAGTCAGCTTGTATTTGCTGACTGCTTCTTTTAGCATCTGCAGAGCAGCATTACAGGACCTTGAGTGGAAACTGAAAGTAGATACTGATGCCTGTCCAATGCTGGCTATAACTTTATAGACAGCAATAACTACCCTGAAGCACAAAATTTATTTTATCACCTGTCTTTTATAGAATTTTGCCCAACTGCTTTGTAATTTAAATGCATAGGCTTATGATCAGAATAGCTCCTAAACCAATGAAATGCTGGCAAAGACATAAATCCAGTACATATCCATTGGTTCACAGCTTTACAGAGGTATAAAAAGAACCTCAGAAAGACTAAGATAACGTGAAAAAACTGCTCATATCCCGATATTCCTAGCAGAATGTCTTTCACAAAGATAAGAAAAGCAGAACCACTCACAGATTTTATTCTCAAACTACTTAATTGAGAGTAAGAAGGAGAATTAAAAGTTTCCATTCGTATAAAAGAAGAACTGAAGGTATTCTTTATGTTCCCTTGAAAAGTAGAGGAACAAAGATAACTTTTCATTCCTTCATGGACTTCTCTCTTTGCAGTGTAGGTGGCAGAGCTAGCTAATCAGGTTTTTTACTTTCTGTCATAGGCAGGTAAATGAAGAAAAGCACGAAGTAAACAGGTCCTTGGTTCTTACATCACTCCATACAAGAGTCAGTATAGCTGAACCATCAACGTGGAGTTTGGGATGAGATTCATCTGATCAAATAAAAGTGGGTGTCTGATTGAGGATGAGATGGATTACTTGCTCGATGCTATTGAGTGGGCTAATAAAATTTTCATGGATTCTCAAGGGAGTTTAGGGTGAATTGCTCAGGCGTTGATCTTACCTTTATCAGGATAAAGCTAAGCCTTGGTGTGAAGTTTAAATAGCCATTTGGATTCTCTCTATAGTCTTAGACATATGTGTTAAGATGAGATGTATCTTGCTTTACAGGGACTGAATGTCAAGCTATTGGGTGGCTAAATTTAGGGGTAATTTTTCCTGCCATAAACTGCCGCTAGTAAGATGTTTAAAAAATTCCAGATTTAGAACTATTTTCACTAGTTCATACTTCAGTTCTGGGAGCTTAGGGCTTTTCTCTGATGGAAATGAAGTTATCGTTTCTTATAACGTACTCATGCTTGGCCTTGATTTTACACATCAAGAAAGGACTATGAGTGTCAAAAATACTAGGATCTGGCTTCCAGAAGAGTATAAAAATATCCAGCCCATCCATCAAGCTGGGCATAGCAAAACTCAGTTTGTCATGACAACAAAGTAATCTGAGAGCTCTCTGATAATGACTCTAATAAATGCCTTGATGCATGAGAGGCATACCAGCAAAATGACAAATTGATAAAAGAGAAGGTTACACAGGAATGCAAATAAAAAGCTTTCAGTCTGTGTCAAGTATTTATTCTTGCCTGGTAATAACTGAATAGAAAGGAAAAGAAAGAAATTCTCTTGACTGCAGCATCAAAAACACACACATGGAAAGAAAATCCTTATATCATGTGCAAAAAGTGCTTGACATGGATACGCTCATGGCACACTGAGGGAAAAAAGAGGGGGCCACATTGACTAGCTTGAGGTACCTAACCTTGGCTACAGAATTAGGAGTCATATATACAGTCAGTAAAGCTTTCAGAAACCTATTCAGGCATCCAGGTTAGATGCTTAAAGGCAGAGAGCGTGACTACCCCACACCATGTTCAACTGTCATTGAAAGTACTGCAGTAACTTAAGGATACGAATAAGGTTAAATTGAGCCAAACAGGGTATATCAACTAGGCTTAAGAATCCTGAAAGGACTATTTCAATATTTTCATATTTTTCTGCTGTTTCAGAGTTAAAAGAAATGGTGTTACTAAAACCCCTTCTGTCCTAACTTTGGGTTATTTAGACAAAGCTTTGGTGGTGCCTGAGGCATTAGGAGAGAGTAAGGTGTACTGTTCATAAGGTTATCCGGAGGTTGATCTCATCAATGCACTACATTATGAGGAAAGAAAATGTTTTGGCACCCAAAAGATACATGCCAAGATGGTCTTGAGCAATGAAGAAAAAATACAATGTCAGACCGTTTTAGAATTTTTTGGGAGATTTGAAGTTTGAATATGGAGTGAAGCTTCTCTTGTACTCTTACGCTGTATTCCTTTCCGTCATGGAAGACAAATGTGTTTTTAGCAATGGAGAAAGTGTATTTTGTCTATTTTTTTTCTTTCAGTAGACCTGTGATATTCCTGTAAATGCTTCAGAGTGACACAGGTGTTTAATTTGGCTTACCTACACTTACAGTCTCTGAAATGGCACTTTCATTTCCTAAAACTTCTAAGATTATAAATACTACTTCTTTAGAGTCCTTTAGTAATCTTCCCTTTAGCTTCTAAGTCTCCTGCAGACAGGGGCAGACTGTTGTCCACCTCTTTTGCACCTTAATCCTTCTTCCCTAAGGAAATGAGTCTCCTGAGAAGTTACCCTAACTATGAATGATACTACGTGGAACCTACCAACCTGTCCTTAACGTGCACTTAGCTTCAGAGGAGGTACAGCTGCAAAAAGGGGCAGGGCAGAATAAAACTATGCATGAGTATGCTACAGGATCATTCATACTCCTGGAGTACCATCTGTTGATCCATCCCAC
Organism: Calonectris borealis; assembly: GCF_964195595.1. Classification (NCBI taxonomy): domain Eukaryota; kingdom Metazoa; phylum Chordata; class Aves; order Procellariiformes; family Procellariidae; genus Calonectris; species Calonectris borealis. The sequence continues at coordinate 6,041,657 of NC_134315.1, read as the reverse complement.
CCAATTAAATTATCCCTGCTCAGAGGAACAGAGACTTCAATGTCTCAAAAGATTCTGCAACTTTTGTTTTTCGTAAAGGTTGTTTAGTTCCCCCCTGCCCTGCATTTCTTTTCTATGTTTTGTTGTGCAAAGTTAATAATTCATTTCAAATGGTTGAAATGTTATCTCTGATGTTTTAGGAAAGTGCTGTATGGGGACAACTTCTTGGCTTTAATACAGATTGCATTGATTTACTCAAATGCACCAGAGAGCCAGTAAAAACTTTTAAAGCCTCACCACATCTTTCTCATTCCAGATTTCATATGGGCTCAATTTTATTAGCAGAAATACCGCTTCTATTGTCTCATCTTCCTGCCACACTAAAGAGAAAGAAAAGAACCTTCTAGCAATTATTATGTGCAGTATTCAGCCTCTGTATGAATTACTCCATTTTCAAATACAATTAAAGAGAGTTGAATATTTGGTTAGTTCTAATAAATATCTGGGATGGTGCTTCCTTCTGAGATTCCAGAAACTGTGACTTGTTATCTAACATCTGGGAGACAAGGCGTAAGGTGATAATTTAATTGGGTGGCATGGATCAACAGATGGTACTCCAGGAGTATGAATGATCCTAGCATACTCATGAATAGCTTTATTCACCCTGCCCTGCCCCTTTTTGCAGCTGTACCTGCTCTGCCAGCATCTGATGTCATACTTGCACCCTACCCAGCTGAGCCTTGTCGTCACGAAGATTTTCCTATATGCTATTAAATGGCAGGAAATGTGGGATGGACAAGTTATGGTAAGCTGGGGAGAGCACATCCTTCATCTTAGTGTTGCTGTACTTAACCAGAATTCTCTTTCCTGTTTTTCCTGCTTATCCCCATCTGTTGAGAAGGAGGGTAAGGACATGGGTAGTCCTCTGTGTTTAGTCTTAGTTACCACCTCTCCTTCCCTCTCTGCAGATTGGCAAAAAAACCCTGATGTGTGAGACTATGAGACCTTGTGGACCCAAAGATGTTAGTAGAGGTATTAATTTTTGCCAGTTCTGGAATCCTGTGAGCTGCACCACAGTTCATTCTTACCCCAAGTCAAGGCAGTGACATACTCCCAGCCACAAACACAATTTACCAAGAGCAGAGCATTACTCTACATTGACAGGATAACAGAACAGGGCTTGTTGCTTCATGTGGGACCCTCATAAGAACATCAAAATAGCTATGCTAAGTCAGACCAGAAACCTATCTTAAAATGTAAAATAAGATACTGACTTGTGGCTTTTCTTTTCTTTTTTTTTCTTTTGGGCCTTTTGGGATTCTGAGTTTTGTTGATGTTTTGGAGTTCTTTTGAATGGTTAGATGGTCTCAGCTTTTGGCCAGCTGTACATTTAGCGGATACTACTAATAGCGTCTTATTGCTGAGCAAGGAAGTGGAACATTACTGGGAATGAATTTCCAGGTGGATGTCTAACTAACAGTTAATGTTTGTATCAGCAATAAAGTCCATAAATAAAGTAGAAGCTTTACATTTGCTGAAGTCCTGAAACCCAAAGAGAGACCAGCTCTCTGTCTGAGGGGACTTTCAATCAAGTGGGATAATCCTTCAGACGACTGTGATTGATTTTCGTTGCCCAAAGCCTGTGCTCGTTGTGTTAAATAATGTATCTGCCCTGAGAGACAGGCTGTAATTCTCTCTCTGCTGAAGCTAGAAGTGTGGTATCTATGTCCTAACTGGGAGTGACACCCTTTCTCTAGCAGGGTCAGACACAGAAATCTGGGGCAGATTATAAGAAAAAAGTGAGCACACAACATTTCCTTTGCGCATCTTCCCAGCTTTCAGCAGTCTCCAGCTTGGTTCTTAATGAATTCTTCTTGCATGAATATGTCTAACTTCCTTAATTAGGCTCTCCGTAGCCTCCTGAAGCAGAGTTGCACAGTTTAACTGAATAACACAGAAATAAGCTGAAAAAACCAGAGTACATTGTGTGTCGATGTATTCAGGAAAGAATCCTGCAGGCAAACCATTTTGGTGCCCTTGCTGAAGGACACTTTATTCAGTAATGCTGAATGGTCCTATGTATGGAAAAGGATGGGATTTAGCACTGTTAGGACATCTTATTCTGATCTCTTTCGGGCATTAGCCCAAAGTTTATGGGAAAAATGTATTGGCCAGGTGTGGTAAAAAAATCTTGACTCTTCTGCATGTTCCACTGCAGTAAAGTACAGCAATGTAAAACTTATGCTTTAGTGTCTATAGTCTATTTTTTTTTTCTTTAAAGTGGAAGTGAAAACATTGAAGTACCTCAGAGATAATTTCATGATCCAAATTACTTTTTGTGCACAAATAGCAAAGTACACTAATATCAATTCTAAGCTTAGACTGAACGGTTCACTGAGAAACAATTTAATTTATCACATTAATTGTGTAATTAAAACATGAAGGAAGCAATGGTTTAATTGAATGCAGGCAATGTTTATTTGTTCACACAGGTATTTTGCATCCTTGTAAATTCATCAAATGAAGAAAATGTTTGCAACACTATAATTGGAGGGCCTAATTTATCCATTTTTTAACTACCTCCAAATATATAAAAGTTGTTTGTTTATTCATGCCTGGAAATTGAGTAATTTCTTTTTTAGAGAAAGGTAAAGAGTGCAGCAAAGTTAATTCTTGTTGTATAAATTTGTACAGAAATGCAGAACATACATTCATTCATCTCCCTCTATAATTGTGCCATAAAGTAACATGCTTTATTATAATTCTAAAAGAAAATCTTATCTGCAAACCATATGCTCTATAATGCCCTTATGCAAGTTGTTATTTTTATCTGACAATACTCAAGACAACTATTTTTTCTAAAAAAAGGCAAAGCAGTAGAACATTTTGCTTGTCGTTTTCATCTCTCACACACCCATATACAGATACTTAGCATTGTTGGCTGATAGTGGGATGCATGAACTTTTGTGAGATACGGAATATGGATGAACTTTCAGCTTCATTATTGTACAGTTTATTTTACTTCATTATACTATTATTATCTTCAGTCATACTAATCAGGCTGACATTACCTTGCGGTTGTGTTCTTTCATTCTTTCTAGAGATATATTACAAAAATAAAATTAAATCGCTAATGTAAAAGAGTTTGCAGCAGGAGGGGTTTGGTTTATTTTTTTTCTTGTTTTGCATTTTTGTGTTCATTATTGATTTGATTTCAGTTGTCCTGTGGAGATAGTACAATATTTTAAAGGGCTGGTTATGAAAATGACAGGTAGTCTATTCATCAGTCCCTTTGGTCCTTCCTCCACTCTAGAGCCCAACCTGCAAAATATGGTGTGGACAAATAACTTTAGGCTTATGAGTTGCCACACATATGCCTGCTTTCTGTGGGGCTAATGATCTAAGTCAAGTGACTTGCATAAATCAGTGTTGTCAGGATGCAGGCCATAACATGTAGGCAGGTAAGAAGGCCACCCCAGCTGCAGGAGGATAACAGAGATAAATGAATTCCTGAGCTGTTATCTGATTATCCCAGCATTCTTGTGCAAGCTTTTCCTTGAAAGCAAAGGGACAGGAGAAACTCAGTGCAAGATGAAGAACAAGGTCAGCCACAGGAAAGACTACCATGCATGTTGTCAGGTCTAATAATGACAAATTATGTCTTACTTTTTCTGTTCCTGCTTTTTTTCCCCTTGGTTCTCCCTTCCTCATATCATACTCTACTCTTCTTTCCTTTTTCTGTCTTATTTCCTCCATATTCTCTGCTGGTCACATCTATGTTACCTCTGGATTTAGCACTTCAGGTTAGGTGGTAGCAGCTTTCCAGCTTCAAGACTTATGAAACTCTCTCAAGTGATATTGAGAAAGAATGAAACAAAGCGATTCTTAGAGGAGCTGAAACACCATAGAGTCTAAAGGAATCAGGACAGGTATTTGAGAAAATGATTGTTAGTTACTATCACCTCTGTACAGATAACAGTACCTACCTTTCATGCTAGTCATTGCTTAGCCTTTGGGATGGAATAAGCTTTCCAGGGACATATTGTACAGATGTATTGGGTTTCTGCCATTCTTCAGATTCAGTGCTCCATATCATCCTTAGCATTTGAAAATCTTGATAGAGCTCATGTTTGCCAACTGATTAATTAATAGCTAAATAAGAAGTGGCATTTTTATTGTTGGAGTGCTTGTCTGGGATTTTTATGAAGAGTGGTTATTAGCTTGACAAAATTCAAGTTTTTTCATCAGTGATTTGATAATAAATATGAAGTGACAAAGTGACAGCCTGCAGTCACCTCATAAGAGGTACCTGTTCAAAGAAAATGAGTTTTAATACCAATGCAAAGCCATGTCTTTCAGAAGAAGGAATGAAAAGCATACTGCCTTAGTGGGGGACCATTTTCAAAAAATCAGGCAGACTGAAAAGTAGCTTAGAGATGATGTGGTCAAGCAGCTCTGCCCCAGCTGTCCACAAAATGGTGCTGCAAAAAAGGACTATGAAAAATCCTTGGCTCTGTAAAGAGAGAAGCATATAAGGAATAAATTTACTTTTTAAAATAGCTCTGCTGAGAATGAAAATGGAATATTACATCCAGTTCTAATACCCTTGTGTTTCGTGTGTGTGTTTGTGCAGTCTTATCTCATTTTCTGTTCTAGTTCTCACTATGAAATGAGCATCTTAAGATTGTCCATCTTCCCAAAATGCACAGTTTTATTTTATTAAGAGTCCATTTTAACCCAGACCTAAAATCAGGGGCACATTCAGAGATGTTCTTACTTTCTCTGAAGTGTTTCACTAATCACTCCCAGATGGCAATAAAACAATTGTGATGGAAAACAGAAAAGTAATAATATTGTCATATAAATTAAAAGATGCCACAAATGAATGCATTTACAGATTATTTGCATGCCAAAAATACTTGAGAACAGACAAGTGGCAATTGGTTTGCAATGTCTCTGCTGGGAAACGCCATACAATTATAATTAGTGCTCTGCCTCTTATTATTCTAACTTGCTTGTGAGATAGACTGCAAATGATTTTTTAATGGCTTTGGATGTGTATTTTTCCTTTGTTATCAGACCATAACAGCAACAAGAACAGTATTCTCACTCTACTCAATCTGCCAAAGTGCCCTTTGTACCAGATGGTTTTGGCTTCACTAAACTAAATTTAAATCTTTACATGATTGCACTGTATCCCATGTTATCATCTTGACAGACCTGGCAGCTAGAAGTTGGTTTCCATCAGTAGGTTTTGGTCCAAGATAAAAACTTAGCCAATAGGGAACGATTTAAGTTTATCCAGTTTTTTACTTTATTGACACTTCCCCCACCACTCATTCATATTCCTACCCTCATCCAGGCCTCCTACAATGCAAGATTGATTATTATTGTTTTTATTGGGTAGAGAAGATCGGTGTTGCCAAAATATAGGATCAATAAAAAATTGTGGGTAATCATTTCTGTATTGTTCTCATGTTCCTTAATGTTTCCCAGAGTGAGGGCACCTGGGGAAATAGTGGAGCTAAACAAAAGATTAAGGTAGTTAGGAAAAATGAGGGGAGTAATGAAATTCTAGTCATTTGACAGATATGAGTGGAACATCAATAATGAGTAAATCATTTGCAGTGTACGCTGTAATAATCTAAATAACATAATGAGGTCTCCTGTTAATAAAAAGTGTTGGAAAATATTAAAGACACCTTATCATCATAAAAATGAGTGATTTAAATTCATTTTCATGTATTTATAGTACTATATTAGTTACTATAAAAAATGTAGAAGGGTTTTAAAAAGGGGTTTTGCTGGTTTTTTCCTTTTCTGCTTGATAAGGAAACCATTGTATATATTTGTTAATTGTAAGTTTGTTGTTTTTTTTTTTTTAAGAAAATGGAGGAAAACAAAGAATGAAAAATCCTATCTACTCAGTTAAATTAAATTAAATGTTTGCCAAGTATAAGCATACGGTAATGTTTCAATAGTAATACGATGTCATTTGTTAATTGGTTTTATTGGCTCAGACTAAAAAACTGGATGACATTTCAGTGAAGAGCACTTCAAATATCCTTTTATACACAAAATGGAGAAAAGCAATTATTGATGAAGGCTCTGAAATCAGATATTGAAGAGACAAAATCAAGGGACAGAGATAAGCAGTTGTGAGGGGAACTAAAATACTGGTACGTGGATCAGTGCAGTAAATGAGTGAGATTATTGGTTAATGGTGCAATAGACTAAAGAAGCTAAGGAGTAAAACGGGGAAGGCAATCTGAGAAAAACTCATTTTGTGAAGAATGATGAAAAAGTTCTAACAGAGTGACCTATAGCTCAGCTATTGACTGGAGAAGACTGGAGCATATTGATCACCAATATGCTTCATCACTGAATAAGTACTAAAATCAGAAAGTGGTGCTCTTTTAGATTTGGTTGGACAAGAACTGAGAACATTCTGGAGAATGTAGTAGTAAAAATAAACTGCACTGACTGGTTGTGAGTTTGATTTATGCTATATAGTACTAGGTAAAATTTTGGTGTGCACACAAGATTTTGATGGCAAAGGAATAAATTTGTAGACATTAAGAAAAGCTTTTAGTTAAACTTACTAGCCTGAAGAGAACCAGGTTTGAATCCAACTTTTAACCAGCCAAAATGGCAAACAATTCATGACGATCATATCATACCCCCCACCATGCCATTATTGCATGTGATCTCTCTGAATTTAGCACCCTTATTTTTGTTGGTGTGTCATACAAATGATATTCCAGAATCTCAAGGGTCACATTTCTAACTCTCTTCACCTTAATTTGCTCTGTCTTGAAGTCAGCAGTTCTCTAGACCACTATTGGCTAATGTGAATGCTGATCATCTCTAATGTGGAAAAAGAAAAAAAGATTACATGGGAAATTAAAGCGAGAAGAAATGAATGAAAATGCAAACAGTAGCAGTAATGAAAGCCTCTGTCTTTATAAAGACACTCAATGTCCCCATTCATGAACTCCTTGGTTCATATTGCCTGTGCCCTTCCGTGGCATGTGACCATATGTTTAACAATTAACTCAGTGCAGATTTTTCTGTGCAATTTTTATTGCCCTTATGTCAATCCTAGGTTGTATTTTGCATAAAATTAGTCCCAAAATCAGTGGAAAAAAAAAATTATCATTTTAATAGCAAATTTAAGTGCTGTGATAAATATTCCAAACATGCTGAGCTGTAATATCAGAAGCCTTACTAAGAATAACATTTATATGCAACCATTCTTTTCTGACAGATTTTCTGCCTAAACACTGTGCCCAATAAGAAAAAGAAGACAAACAGTGAAAAATCTTATTCTGGCAACACACTGTGTGATCAGGAGAACAGCATAGAAATCAAAGATGTCCCCGAGGGATACGTTTGCCTGAGTCAGTTCAAACCCCTTTAAACTGGTCTTTCAAGAGAACACGATGCTCTTATTTGTTCTGTTTTGCAGCAATGTGCTGATTAATGCTTGTGCAAATTTTGAGAAGACGAGGCTGGCATAGGGATTTGCTTTCTTTTACCCCTTCTGCTCCCTCTTTTTTTTTGTGTATTCACAAGCTGACTAAGTCTAGATCAAACTTAAAGATGACATGGAAACTTTAGTGCAAAGAGAGACAGCAAATATTTAGGCCTCTGTTGCTGTTCCTTGTTGGGGGAAGGCAGAAGTGTAGAGCTGTATCAGAGCTCCATATTTACAAAAAATACAACATAACCCATCTTTCACTGACACGAGAGATTTGCAGATCTGGGAGGGATCCCTGGGGACATCAGATCTTCCCTAACAATGTAGGCAATGTGTCATACAATCCCATCCCTTAATTCTTTGAGGAACACCTTAAAAACAGTTGCACAGTAAATCTTACAGAAAAAGAACGTGCTCTTTTTTAGTATTAACCTCACAGTCTCTGCCGACCAAGGTGTTATAAGTACCGTGGTGATGATCTCATATAAAATATCTCTACTGAGCAGCAAACACCTAGCAGAAGAGGTGAGAATAGTGATTTCAAGCTTTCTTCACACAGATTCCGCCTTCTAGTTCAAAATATCACAGATATTTTTAGTTGAAAATTTTCCTGTAGAATATTTACCTGTCGTAGACAGAGTTGCAAGTTTTAAGGCAGTTTTAGAGAAAGAAAGCATCTCTTGCAGTGAAGTGCTCTAAGAACCCTTGTTCTTGATTGTGAATCACTTTGAAGGGGAACAGAGTAAAACTAAAGTGTCATTATTAAAAAAAACTGACAAAAAAAGGTACCAGGAAGACTCAGCAGGAAAAGATAGATAATATTTTGGATGGAAGGGAAAATAGGTATAAGAAAGATGATACAGTTTCTAACTTACCCATGGGGCACAGGAGGACTAACTGTGCTCACAGATTATGGATCTCTGTTCCTGTAGTGGCTGGATCACATAGAAATTTGAGTCAAATATATAGTTGGAGGTATTTTAATTGAGACAATATGCCAGCTCCCAAGGTGCCACATTCAAACCCTTCTGGGGACCCATCCAGAGGTGCTGACCGTCTGATTACCAAAGAGATTTAACCTTGTGGGGGGTAAGTGGGCTGACTGGCTAGGACTGGACTAAAATCAAGTATATGGACTGAAGCCTACATCTGTGGATGGAAGTAAACAGGAAAATGCTGTCATTGTCGTGCTGCAAGTCTTGCTCGGTCTAAGCAAGAAGTTGTTCAGGTACCTGGACCAAAGGGAACTAGTGAAGCCAAGAAGCCAACCAAACAAAAGAGTGAGGTGAGAGCATGTTCAGAGGCTGTTGTGAAAGTGAGGAAGCCAGAAAGACGGTACGGCAAGCTTGGATATGACAAATGAGAGATGTTTCACTCTGCCCATCCATTTTTCTACCTCCAAGAGCGGTGTTTTGCAAAACATCTGCCAGCCTGAAGAGTGGCTCTGTTCTTCCCTCCCCTGTTCCTGGCTCTGCACTGCTGCTGCTTCCCTTCTACTGTCAAGGACAGATTGAGTCTAAAGACACAATTTCTCAAGACATGGTGAGACAAATTAACAAGCTGTCCTTTTTTCCAGAAGGCAAAGTCTCACTGCACTCTCCCATCTTCCCTGTCCCCCTCCTCATCTGCTCTCCCACTGCTTACCTTGTGCCTGCTGAAGAGACTTTTCTGTTAATATACCTCACTAAAATGGAGGAACACAAGCTTAGCAAAACACTGGATATTTTTCTGCCTTTTTAGTGAGTTACGTTAGTTCAGTAAAAGGTCTGACAGGTGCCAGAGGCAACACAAACGGTTGAATGCTAAAATTATGTACCCAGGAGTAGGGGAGGGCTGAGGTTAGTTAGGGCTGAGGAAGAGAGGAGCAGGGCAAGAGGAAAGAGGGAGGCACATGTACCAGGTGTTTGGTTGGTCCAGCGGTGTGTGAAGCCAGAACCTGGGACACACAGGAATACGTGTCTTGGGAAAGTGTGGGAGGCAGCTTGTAATGTGGCCCTGAACAGCAGGCCGGTAGAGACAGCAAGGTGCTAAGTCACTGCTGAAGGATCCCTTTCAGTTGTGGGACTGAGCAAGGAGCTGAGAACGTCGGATATAAGAGATTTCACTGACTGGCAGAGTCGGAAGGGCACTATGGATTTGAAAGGACAGCTGAGCCTTGAGATTGTACTACACTTTGATTAAGTTGAGCCTGGGCTTATTGAGGCTAAAATTTAGTGTGTGTGTCTGCAATATCTAATAAAAAACGACATTAGAGACGCTGACCTGCCTGTTATCTTTATCACTAATGCTGAACTTCCTAGAAGAAGGAAAGTCTTTGTGTAAGAGCTAAGACAATGTGTTAATGAGACTGTGGGATGTGGAGCTGTGATGTCCAGCTCTATCTTGAGCTCAAAGGCTGAAGTTTACCTGACACCTAGAGCTAGCCCTGTAGTCACCAAGTGAGGAGGAGGAGAAAAAGAGAGAGACAGGAGAAAATTCAGAGGGATTTAAGAACCAGCTGGTCTCCAGCCATCAAGATCTATTTAGAGGTCTGATCTATGGAGGGTAGATGGGGATAGGAAGAGTCAATGATCAATAAGAAAAAGCAACGGTTTGACAAGTAACAACCACTTTTGGAAAAGCCAGTTCAAGCAAACATCAGAGCAGGGAACATCACTGGAGGGACCAGAACTAGGAACAGGCTGGGCTGGAGCACAAGCGGACAGACTACAGAGGAGCAGGATTTAGGATTATCCAAATTGGGATAAGGAATGGGACACAGGCTGTGTCCGCATGGTTGCGCGGCATGCTGACAAGAATAGTATCTGGAATTGTTATATACGCCTGCAACTTGGGGAGACCCAAGCAGGCTTACAGGATTGTCTTGCTCTTTTGAGAGGGCAGCTTTAGTGAAGAGGTTGGTTACAGACCCTGACTGTCCTGACAGGACAGAGTAGGCTCACAGAAGGTCTTACTTTGATGAATCTGAATTGCTTTGAATTGCTCTGGCCAGGTGTACAATACAGCTTATAGACATACATCATGGGTTTTCAGTGGTTGCTGTGGTGCATTCTTTCCCCTCCTCTTTTTCCCAGGGTTACTCTAAGATCTCAGGAAATCCTGATAAACTTTGACCTTCTTGTAATGAGTTGGGCAGTGAAGCATCCCTTGACTGCTCCCAGAACTCTTGCATGGCTAAAGTGAGGAACAGCACTGACCGTACCAGAACTTTCGTTACCTAACCCAGGCAAGGGACAAAGTTGGGGATAATCCGTCATTCCCTGACACCCCTATCTCCGTTGTAAGTCCAGAGGAATGGCACCATTGCTGTTGAAATCCTGGGAATTGTCACGGATGACTAAAACCCATCATCTAATGAACCTATAAACAGCGGTCCTAAGCGAAACCCTTTGAGCTCTCCTGGACCGCAGCGGGCTGTGCCCAGAGTCTCCCTCTGAGCGGGACACCTCTTAGAGTTCGCAAACTCTTGAGTTTGTGATATTCGGAGGAACACTGGGACCTGGCCTGAAACACTCCTTGGCCAAGACACTCCTCGGGGCTCAACCCTTCGCCCATTGAGAAATGCCAAGGCATTTAACGTGAGTATTTCACGAGACTTGAGGGGAATTTTTAACAGGTATACCTTTATAAATCTATTTAGCTTTAGGCCTTTATAAACTTATCTATCTTTGGTACCATATTCATATATACATATAAATTGATCTAGATCTTTTGTGTGTTTATGTGTATAATCAATGATTAGTATAATCTGTCATTAAGTTGTTTTAGTATTTGTAGTAAACTTGACTACCTCCCTTTGTAGCTGTCAAACTGATTAATGTCTAAGTATTGTTAAAATCTTATGATTTACCTCAAAACTTTAAATTGCTACTAAACACACATAACCCCTTAGGTATAAAACCGTTGCCCAAGTCTGAGACTAGGGGTAGATCCAGGCGCACCCAGACTCCTCTCTGAGAAGGAGTTTAGAAAGCAAGGGGGTCTGCTCTGAACCTCGTGACTCAGTGGGAGGGTTTCCTTATCCCTTTTGTATTAGACACAAACCGTTGTCCAAGTCTGAGACTAAGATTGGATCCAGCCGGGTCTTCTCTGAACCTCGTGACTCAGTGGGAGGGTCTCCTTATCCCTTTTGTCTTCGGTTTTTCTACAAATCATTCCAACACAATTCTGACACAATTTTCCCTGTATACACTTAATCCATATAATGAGTAACAGAGTGAACTTTGCCATCAAATTCTGTTAAGTTGCGCTTTTACAAATTCCTATTAAAATCACTTTTTGCTGATACCTTTGCCGGTGATTCTTTAAGCGGCCTCAAAACCACTCATTTGCGCCAGTGGTCCCATAGAGATGAGATTAGTAGAAGTTTCTATTTTTGCTGATTGTTTTATGTTAAACAGAACTAGCTCACACAAAGAAGCATGTGTAAATGAGTAGGAATGTATCAGGCTCAGCCGGGAGATAACGATGTGCACAGTACCTAGAGACATAGCAGCTTACAGAAGGAGAGAGATGTGACCTGAGTACCGTTTGATTGTACAACTGAAAGGTCCCCTGCAGATACAAAACCTTTGCTAATAGAATAGAAATCCATTTAGTTTGACAGACCTGGGATGCTTTCATGTTAGAGGCAAGGACACAGTATGTAAAGTGGCAAGCAGGTCTGGGAGTGCTGCTGCCACTGTCCAGGTGGACTGGATGCATCTCTGCTGTGGATGGTTTTGCCTTCTGTGCTGCGAGTGGAGTCAGGGAACACACAGGAGATGAAATCTCTCTCTGCTCAAGACTGAGGTTGTCTGCAAATTAGCAAGTGCAGCAGCTCAGTGGGAACAGGTCTGCAGAGTGAAACGGTGCAGCTGGGATCGTGTCTGCACTATAGAAGTTTTGAAAGGTTGTACTTTCAACTAGCTCGGCTCTAGTATTGCTTTGCCCAAATTAGGTTATAAACAGATCATCACAAGTGATCAAGTTGCTTCTTCTCAGGTGAACTGTGGCACTGATATTCTGGGCATGCTATCCCATTACAAATATAAAGTAAAATCTGTCAGTCCTTTGGCTGTGGACTTAGAAAAACATATGACAACTGTTGTGGAAAAAGGATGCAGATGGCCCGCAAAGAAGTCTCAATATCTAGATCGTGCAGTTGCTGAGCTTGAACAAATCTGGTAAATTATGATGTTAAACCATGATAGCTTGTTCACTTATGACTGTCTAGATGTACTGTTATACTGACCAAAGTATATACTGAAATATGCCCTGAAATATACTGTTTGTTCACAACTCTCAGTGCTGAATTAGTACATTGCTGCTGACCCTTTTGACTTTGCCTTGGGTAAAGTTTGAGGTCTCTGATATTCCAGTTACCATTAAGCTGAGGCTTACGGCATTCTCTGTCCAGTTTCCCATACTGAAGGACGTCTGAGGCATGCTTTTATATATTTTTATTTTGTGTGAGTAGTCCACCTTTTCAATTCATTTTTCAGAATTCTACTTACAGAAATAATTTATTCTCACTGTTCTTCATGCACAGAATTAAGCTGGGGGGTTGGCAACCCTGCAAACACCTGCCAGACCTCAGTAAGACGGCTGCCAGTGGAAGCAGGACCCAGGGAAATGTCAATTTTAATTACAAACTTTATTTTCACGTGCAGTTTTCGCTGTTTATGTGATAAGGTTTTCTTGTTTTTGTTTTGTTTTTAATAGCCATACTGTGCCTGGCAAAATGAGTGTCTTTCTCTTTTTAAAAGCAATGGCTGCTTCTTAATGCAATGAGATTTTGCTTAATAACAACACAGCACATAATCCTGAAAGCCTGAGGGTACAGTTTAAGCATTTGGAAAAATGACCTTTTGTACTATTAAGAGAACAAGCTAGCAGGCTTTGATGCCTGAATTTTGTTCCCTCTGTGCCATTAGTAAAGAATTCAAAACCTGTTGCTCAGTTATGCCTGAATTTGAGATCTTCCTCTCCATCTTCAAAACTGGTACGCAGAGCTACCCAATCCTTTCATGCAGACAACCTCACATGGAATTAATTCAGGAAGCAGATGTCATCTTCCTCACCCAAGAATGCAACAGAACTTCAAGTAGCACTTGGAAAAGGGATAAAGTCGCAGAGCAAACCATGTTAGCTCTGTCCGTAATAGTTATAGTCAAGCCAATCTAGCGAGATTTTAATTCTCACATGGGAGAAAATCCGGTTAAATTGAGCCTGAGATTTGGAGAGTAAATTACCAGCTGAGACTGGTATTTAAGTTTGCACTTAGTACAGTAGAAATCCTACAGGTGAGCCTGTGGGCAGTATTACTTTCCTCAAATAGTCTATCTCCCCATCCTTAAGGTCTTTACAGCAGTTTAAAGGAAGAACCATTTTTCTACACCATTGTGGCCCTGATTTCTGGATAAGAGTGGTGACAGCTGCATCAGAAGCAATGAGGCTTAAACACTGGTGCTGGGAAGAGGACATTAGACACCATTTCCTTGCTAGGGCTTTGCTCACACACTCTTCTTGCAAGATTTTGGTTCCAAAGCACTAAGGGAAATCCACCCTTCTTCTCCCTGGGGCAAAATTTCAAAGTACCATGAAAGTGCAGGCCTGTGTGACTCCCTAGGAAAATACACACACAGTCAGTTTGAATGTGGGTAGCTGATTTTGGATTTAGATTGCCCTCTCTTTAAATAAACCCCATAATTTAGGTTGATGGTGAAGTTAGGAGGGCCGGAGGAAGAGTAAAATGTCAAATTTCAGTGAATCTGGAATCTAGCTGAGAATAAGGGTCCCAAAATATTTCACAAACTGAAGGTCTGAGCACTAGTTGCAGCACTGGGAGCTGCTGGGAGCACTGGGACCACCTTAGCTGGTCCCCTTACTATGTCTGAGGCTCTAAGTGGCAGACAGCTGTAAGAGCAGTATTCTTGAGCATTTGGACCAAAGACACAAATCTTCATTTTTATGAACAGTGCCCCATTCATTCTTCTGTCTGAGAATCCTTACCAGGAGCTTCAAAGGTCTTCTCTGAAAAGAGCTCCATAAGACTTTTTCATTTTCTTAAGGAAGAAGAAGAAATGTATCAGGCACCACACATTACATAGTTCAATGCTGTCACTTGGACAGTTCAGTCAACAAAATCTGTACTGCTGTCTTAGTTTGTAAGGAAGAATTTTGGGGAAAAAGAAAAAAAAATATCCTCAAGCTTCTGTTTTCTTCTGGTGGGCATTTCCTTTCAGATATCTAATTTAACTCAGAAAATGTTATCTTTATAAAAGGATCCCCTGCATCTTTAGGTTTTTTTCTCAAATCAGATTAACCTAGCACAATGTTCCACTCAGCATGCCAGTAGAACAGAAAAGTTCTTTTGTCTGATCTCAGACAAGTTCTCTAATAGGTAGAAATGAGATCCACAGGGCAGAATATGCTAATGTATTATGAAAAGAATTTATTAGAATTTCTGAAAGCTATTTGAGTTATCTCATGGCACATTTACTGCAGTTTCATGATCATCAGCCCTTTTGAGCTTGTTGCATTAGAAATGCATAAGGGGCCGAGGAAAACATTTGCAAAACTTTTTTGCTTCTTAACAGACTGTTCTCATAAAACTGTACTTTGGCTTTGCACTTCGCTGTTCATCCTTATTAGAGGAATTGCAAAATATTGAGGTATGAGCTCTAAACCCTCTACTAAACTCTTTTAGGACTGCAAGGAAGCTCATCTTTCTGGGTAGCATCAATTTTTACAGTAGCCTGAAGCAAACCCCTGAAATTTCTGGATTTTAACTCAGGCCTGTTCTGTGACTTATTTTGTTTGGTTGATTGGAAAATTACATATGAAGTCAGTCCCTCAGGAACTTCATTCTCTGAGTGATAAATGAGTCTTCAGCGTCTGCTTTGTTGATGCGATGGATCGATAACCAGCCTTATGATTGACACTTATGTAAATCACAGCAAACATCAGGAGCTATACTACTAAGAGTGCAATTAATGTCACCTAAAATTAAAGTTAGACGTGTAGTTATTTGTTATGATTCCTTTTTGTTATATTTTGTTGCCTTTTTCTAAAATGCAAATTATAAGCAGGAATGGAAGATGTTTAAATTTAGGCACAATTGGATCTAATCTACAGTTTTAGTGTGGTAAATTGTAAACACTGAGAACATTTGGATGAACTTTTAGGTGTGAACATCCCAAAACAAAGAGGCTCTTGAGCTTTGTGGTTGTGCCGCTCTGGGTTGTCATTTAAGGCTCCTTGGGAATTGTAAAAATATTTCTCATTATGGGACAGAGGAGCATTGATGGACTAACTTTCTGCAGCGCTTGGATAATCATAGATTTAGATGCCATAGAACAGTAAAATATGTTTATCAGTACATATTAATTGATCTGTAAATATCAGTGATATGTAAATATCACTATATTTCATGTCTATATTTTTATATATTTTTATTTTTTTATATCATGTCTATATTTGTGCAGAGCCTGAATAAATAGCGAAATAAACCTTATTAGGCAGTGTGATCTCTCTTCTACATTGTTAATGGTAAAAGTTCTGGAGTTCCCACTTACAGTCTATATAGTTTTAGCACCAGAAACGGCAAAAAGTGCTCGGCTGCTGCCTTTTGCGCTGAGTCGTTCTCTGTCTCTCCTGGTGCCCTGTGGAAAAACTGAGTTGCATGAAGCCCTTGAGAAAAACAGATCCAGCTTGAGGAAACCATGCTGAATAAAGCAATATTTAGAAGTTTATGTGGTGCTGCAGATCTGGTGGCTGAGCAAAAAATCCTTCGGACAGAAGAGTAACGTCTTAACCTCATAAGAGTCAAAGAGGGACTAAGAACTGCATTACTGAAGGTGTTTAATAATTAAATAGGGCGGGACTTAAGTTGTACTGAATGGAAGGAATTAGCCAGCTGTAGTCTGGATATCATTGCCTGAAAGTCCATGCAAGTGAACAGCATTGAACCGAGATATCTTGGGACTGATCTGATCTCATGTGGCGACTTCTTCCTTCTGACATTTGTGCATTAAAGACACATATCTTCTCCAGTGTTTCTTCCATTCTAGTGACTGACTGCAGTGATACATAAGTCATCATATTTGACTGCATTTATTTCTTCATGTGCTGCAAATCTTTCTATAAAGAAAACACTTACCTTGATACAAAAACACATAGATCCTGGAATTATGCAGTATTTCTTACCCAGTCCTGAATGGGCAGAAGTTCTTGCCATGGCAGTGCTCTGAAAGACTTGTCGCTCACATCTGAGTCCAGATTAAATTGAAATGGCAAAGCCATTGAGGACCAATTCATAGCAGATGACAAAGAAGAAAGAAACAGGGAAAATAAATTTAGAACTGACATTTTCCTTAATGACTGCCTCTTTGAACCTCTCTTGGAAACAGCTCATTCTACTGCCAGGGGCTGATCTTTTCCAGGAGTCTGTTATGAAACTTAGCTGTATTTTGCAGCTGTTTTCAAGCACTAAAACCACAGGGCCTAAATATATAGACATACATTGATGTACCTCCTCATAAGCGATAATGATGAACAAATAATGCTAATGATTCTACTCTCCTTCTCCCAGTAGGTATTTGGGTTCACTGAGAACATAGCACATGTTCTTATTTTTTATTTACTTTTACTAGCCTGGAGTATTTTTCCTATTAATGTTTGCTCCAGAATTCTCCAATCCCATATAATAATTATAGGAAGGTTCTGTAAAAAACTGTTCTCTGTACAGTGACATTTGCTTATCTCAGTCACCTCTTTATGCTCTGTCCTACCCGTATTACCTTATTGTGGCACATCAGTCAAAATTTCCACATTCACTCTCTTGTACCTGAGCCTTTTACAACAACATTTTATATTCTGAGGTGTCCAGTGATAGAGCAATTTTTGGACTTTTCAATCCAAAAAGTAGAGCAAAAAGGTTTGCAGGGAAATGGTGGTGTTACAAGGAAAGGCTGAATGCTTATTATTGTGGATGCATTTCTTGGAAGAAAATGAACTTCCATTGCTTGTCCCAGACCAGTATAGCCTCTTGTCTTTCTGTAGATGGAGCCTCACTAAGGTATCCTGTTTTTCTGTGTTGAAGCATAGAAATTGTAATCCAGGATTCTCGCCCCACCTGAGAATCGTGAGGAGACATCTTCCCTGAATTATTCACTATGGAAAGTGAGTACTTAGGCACTTGTCACATGCCACTTTTTTTTACCCAGGAACAACTGTTCAGCGTTTGTACTGGGCTTTCTGGTAGTATCTTATCTTCCCTAAAGAAAACAATGAATAAATTGGGGGACTTGAACAAAGTGAATGTTAGACCCATTGGCATTTGCTAAAGAGAGGGCTTTTTTATATACCCTGCTCAGAGACTTTCAGAGTGCTTTATTGACTTCGGTCTTCCTCCTCTTACGCATCCTGCAGAACATGTTTACCCGTGATAACCAGAGCAAGAACAAGGTGTCTCTGGGTGACAAATTTGCTAGTTCACTTAACTCCTATGTTCTGCTCTGTAATGTGTAATCTCTTTGAAGATTGCCAAACTTAATGGTGTCATCTTTGCCTTTTCAAACGGACGTCAATGAAGTACATTAGCAGATCAGGACACGTTTAATGGAGGTTCACACTCTTATGGCCTGCATATGAAATTACTTGAGTGTGCTCAGACACAAGAACTGAAAGGTTGGTCTTGTGTCATCTCAATTAGCAATAGGGAACAAAATTTAGACTCTCAGGCTTATTTCAGATAATCTTTCAAAAGTGTAATAGTCTGTATGAAACTTACCTAAAGCGTATGAACCCAATCAGCAAAACTTAACTGAAAATCACATCAGAACATCTCTCTATATTGCAGTTTGCCTCCCTTCCAGTCTATTGGTAATATTATGAAAATAACTTTTCCATTATTTTGGTACGTCTGTTTTGGGGCCTGAATCCTGTGGGCCACATGCCTGACAGTGATCTGAATGAGACTAAAGTGAGAAAATCAGATGGCTTCTATTTGCAGGAAGGATTGAGATGTGAAGGCTTCAAAAGCTCAATAGGAAAATAAGTTACAGGAAAATATTTGAAGCCAGGAAAGATTTGAACTAGTTGACAAGGGATTTTTTGCTGTGATTTGATTTGAACGATC
Source organism: Calonectris borealis (assembly GCF_964195595.1). Classification (NCBI taxonomy): domain Eukaryota; kingdom Metazoa; phylum Chordata; class Aves; order Procellariiformes; family Procellariidae; genus Calonectris; species Calonectris borealis. The sequence goes on along the minus strand of NC_134315.1, from coordinate 6,023,076 downwards.
TCATCTGACTTCTTATCGCAAAGCCATAGTGGCTCTTTAATACATTACCCACAACCCTTTTTATGCAGCAGAACCATTAGCTCAGCTGCATGATTACAGTGTCTGACCCATGCTCTGATTTTTCAATGATAAATACAGCTGCCAGATTTTGGCTTAAAAAAGGGCATTGTAGAAAATGTCAGAACTGGGAACAGAACTTAGCCTTTGCTCCACTAAGTAGTTGGTAGAAAACTGGGCAAAAATGGAATGGCTTTTGTAAGGATGATTTTTTTCATTTTTTTCCTCCACTGCTTGCTTTACATGTACACAGTGATAGGTACTTCTGAAAGACTGTAAAAGGTATGGCTTAAAAACTGTTTTAAAGCAATGACTGTGCATTATTAAGTTGAAGTGGATTTTTGTTCAGCACTCTTTAATCTAAATTTGCTTTCTGTACATAATTTTGGATTTTTGCCTGCTATGCTCTGTGCAGAAATGTGCATTTTGTGGTTTCTATCTGAACAGAAAAATTTAGATTTTTTTCAACACAGGGGCACATTTTGAATAAGAGAGTTCCTTTTGATTAGGAACTTCCTGGAAGCAGTTTGTGTTGAAACTCCCTGAGGTTGAGAAAGGTATTGAACTTCCTCTCCCATGTCTCAGAGGAATGCCCTCACTAGGAGAACATTACCTATAAGGGAAAGCTCTGTCTCTCTCTGACTGTATCTCTAAAATTTTGACCTTTACAATGATTAGGTCAAGAATTTAAACGGATTTGATAAATCCAGTTGGGTTCATACAGAGGACTGATTTGGGTTTACTGAAATCTGGAAATAGATGCAGGCAGTCCTAGGGAGGATTTCTGGGGACGATACCATGTGCCTGAAGAATTTTAGAATCTGGAATGATGTTCTTAAAGTTAAGTGCCAGAGCTGTGCTTAAGATCCGTTTCTTAAGTATCTCGATCCTTTTCTGGCTCTGGACATTCTTGATTTCCAGTTTCCTTCTCTTCTCTTTTCTCTGTCCTTTCCATGATCCAGTTGGACTCTATTGCCACTTTGGTTCTGCTTCCATACTAGATGACTTAAAATCTTTTTATTTCACTTTTCTTTTAACTAGTCACATCCATTTAAGTTCCTGACACAAGTTTCTGAGTGGTTTGTAAATAGTTTATTTTATTGTTCTGCAAAGTACAAGGAAGTGTCCTGTACATGTTTTGTTTTTTCTGGGGGGTTTTGTTTGTTTGTTTGTTTGTTTGTTTGTTTTTCCTAGTGTAACCTGACATGCTATTTATTATGTTCAGTAAGATTCCTCTAGGATGAGAACAGCCATAGTTTTGATAGTATCAAGTTTGAGAGTCATAAAGAGGAGATCCATTTCTCATATTATCAGGAGGCCTTCACATAGCCTGAAGGAAGAGGGAGGTCATGTGCATACGAGAGAAAGAAATTCTTGTAGTTTTGTATTCTTCATTTCCTTTCTTGTGCCTTGGCATTGTGTGAGAAAATAACACAAAACAAGTTTTGCAACCTGCAATGTTTCTTTCTCCCCAGATAGGCTTTATTCTAAAGCTAGATTGTTCAAAATGTCAATGTCTGCTGGCTACTAAGTAAGGCTTGCATCCATGTCCATTTTAATCTTGAAAAGGGGAAACAGGAAAAAATATTCTCTTTATGATACACTACAAGACAAAATGCTCTGGTTGGGGCGTAGGTGAGACAAGAACACATATTATGGTACCTGAGAGACAGAAGATCTGTCTTTCTGAGGACAACCAGTTGATCCACTTTCATCTGGAAGAAGGACATGCCATAATTCAATCAATGGTACAAAATGTGACCTTGCCATTTAATCAAGAAAGTAACACTCTCATCCTTAATCCATGGCTATCTGGGTGCCCTCTTATCTCAGTGCTTGTGGAGAGAACAACACAGATTAAACAACAAAGTCACTGAAATTATCTTGGTCCAAATTTTATAGACCTGATAATGAGAACTTAAATTTATCATCTACACTGGTGTTTAAATAGTTCATATCTTGCTATAATCTCTAGGATATTGTGGCTGGCATTCAGCTTGAGACTGTAGTCACTTAAATGTCAGTACCTACATTCTAAGGTAGGTGCCTAAATTCCTTTTATTGTCAGTGAGATTTAGGGAATAAAATTAAGGAAGTTTTAGAGGTGTTTAGCTTACCCGGAGTTAACATGAGCACTTTGTCATCTGAGTAGCTCCTTAGACTCCAGACTTGCTGAACTCCTACCAAGTCTCTATTGAGAGCTTAGATACCCAACCCATTTGTAAACATTTATATTTTGTTTCTAACTTGGAATAAAATCCCACCTTTGGGCTCAGTTCACCTGCCCAACCGTAACTTTCCAGTGCCATTTGAGATGCCTGGTATCTGAGACACCAGGACAAGGCTGTCAGATGTGACACAGGACCCACAGGAACCCTGAGCCCTTTCATAGCTGAAGAGCAGGTGCCTTCTGAAAGGCACTCAGGAGCCTCCCTAATAGCACTAGACATCTATGTCAGCAGTGGCATCATCTTCTTTAGATCTGTATTTCTATAAAAAGTAGTATAACCATTTTTCATATCCTCCAAATATAATCTTTTCTTTATAGAACATTTCAGACTGATGTATCATCAGTTATTAAATACTGCTTAGGAAATGTTAAAAGAAGAAAGGAAAATGCAAGATGAAATAAATGAAAGTGGGAATGAAAAAAAGATAAAGAGGAAAAATAATCTCCAATGACAACAAGAGAATAACCCATCTCTGTTACTTTATTTTTATTTTTGGAAGGATTAATTGCAGGGGATTACAGATTCTCCAGATTGCCAAAATTTTTAACAAAGTACTTTTAACAACTGAAAGATGGAACAAGCAGAAATCATTTCTGAAGGATGTCAAGGTAAGGGTCTTCTCTCACACTTGTCTGATAAACAGATTGCAAGGAGGTATATTGTCAAAAGGATTAAACTGATTATCAAGTATAAGCCAAATACAAGTCCTTTCTTCACACTTTGCTCTCAGAAATAATCCTGTTAAAACAGGAACATTTATTACATATCTATCTTCCCAGATTTTATCAATATTGAAACCTTTTAAACGGAATATGTGATGAAATAAACCCTATTCACCAATGTGGTAAAATATAATAGACATCAAAGCAGCTAAAAGCCCTCCTAAATCAATGTAGTAGCTCTGCAGCAATTTCTAGAAGGTGAAAATCCCCTTTAATATTTGATAAATGAAGGAAAATGTATAGAAGCAGATTTATAGGACACCACATTTACACTCTTAAAAGACCTTCATTATGTCATTAACACCACAGTGATAAAAAGCACTTCCATCATTCATCAACCACATTGTGTCTGTCCTGCCGTTAAACAGATGGAATAATCCCTGATCCAAATTCCCAAAACTTTTAGAGTACACTTAGTTTCATTTTCTTGCCCTAGGCCAATCCATTTAACAACCCGTCATAGCCAAGTTGGCCAGGTCTTCAAGTTGAACATTATGAATAAGAAACAGATTGAAAGTGACCTTTGTTCTCTCTCCTCCTTGTTCTACCAAAGCCTAGCATGTAAATCTGAGAGAACATAAAGTCCAGGGTTTTATTCTTTCAAGGACATTCAGGAATTAGCCAGCATTTGTTAAAAAAAAAAAAAAAAATTTCTATTTCAGGATTAATTCTTTCTTTATTTCCATGGTTTTTAATGTGCAGATTTTCTTAGAGTTGTGTATCAATGCTGCTAACCATTGCTTGAGCCATTTTTTCAACCATTTTAGTAACTGTATTCCTTCAGTCTACAAGTCCCAACCTCTGTCAAGAATACATTTTGTACTGTAACGTGCAGAACAAGAAGATGCTTTCCAAAGAAGGAAGCTTGAGTTAAAAAAAAGCTCAGAAGACTAAGGTCCAGTTTTTCTTCAGTTTTTAAATATCTGTTTGCTTCTTTACACACAGATGTTCCTCAGCACATGACATAATTTTATCCTTCAGGTGCCGAGCTTCTGTCAGCTGCCATTTAACAAGCTGTCTCAGTTTGGATACCACCTAAAATTAAAATAATTATGCCAAATCATAGGTCAAGTTAGTTCCAGATGCTCCCAAACATCTCAAATCCTCAAATTATGCAACAAAAAAGTCTTATCAGTCATATTCTAAGCAGAAGGGCCCAGGGACAAGATAAGTCACAGACAGCTCATATGTAAGTGCAACTAGTAGTACAGAAAATGTTTTACAGATGTCCCCAGTATTCGGGCAGTTAGCTAGGATATAGGCAACCCATGCTCCACTGCCTGCTCTGCTTGCATGGTAGCAATGATTTCAGAGCAGGTCTTGCACGTTTCAAACTGGCACCTTATTGATCAGACTGTTGGCTGTGCTAGAAGAGTAAATTTTCTGTCTCCTACCTGAAAGCTGCTCCAATTTAGAGATGAATACTTCCATATTCATTAGAGTACAAACTTGAACAGATTTTAACTCCTCCCAGGAAAGATTTCTATGCATTAGACTATAAAATAAATTATTTTTTCTAAGCCGATGATTGTTCACTTAGTTTTCTAAACTAAATGTTCAAATGAGGAGGCTGAGCATGGGCATTCTCAATTGGACACTAACGTGTAAGAAGCAAGAGAGCTGATTTTGAATGTAGTTGATCTTTGATACCCTCTGTGAGCTGTTTACAATGCTCATCTCCTGCAGACAAGTAATGTTCCAGATCTAAGAATATCCCGGTCATTTCACCTCCCCATCCTCCACTTCTTTTAGAAATAGCTACGTAAGCAAATGGTGTAGTTAGGTGCAAAAAAAAACCAGTGAGGAGCAAGTTAATGCTAGATGAAAAACCATGGTAAAAGCAGAGGGAGGAACATGTCTACCTATCTCTGAGACCTATCAAACTTTGATGACTGTCTGTTTAGATGGAATGGGTTTTGAACAAAGAAACAGCAGTCACCTAAAGCATACTGCACTTTCAAGCCTCAGCTCTGCAGATGGTTAAACAACAGATGACCTTGGATATCTGATCAAATAAGAAGGTCATCTGTTTTAGTGCATAGACATCCTCCCTTTGTTCTTTTCATTTCCAGCTGCCTTAGATGACCCATTCAGCTGTTTTTGGAGTATTACTTCATTTAGTATCAAAGTGCTCCCTTTGTTTTATGGGAAACCTTGCAATTTACCATAGATGAAAGTATAGTGGACTGCAGAATATCTGAACATGAAGTGCTGTGCTAAGGTGGTTTTTACACAGTAAATCAAACATTTATCTAGCCACCAAGACGTGCTCCCCCGAACAACTGTTTACCAGGTCTTTATGCATCTCATATTGATTACTTCTTTTCTTTTCCCAAGTGGGCAGAGAACCATAGGACTGATGAGACGGAGGAGAGTGACCGTTCATCCTGTAATCTATGTTAAACATTACACTTGAAATGGCTGATTAGTAAGATGTCCATTAATGATACAGATGAATTTTCATCTTGTGGCTGGAATAACAATACGGTATTAAAATTCTTGGAGATTTGTAGGTCCTTCTGACAGACAGATGTCCCTTGCTGCCTTTTTCTCTTTAGGGAAAATTTTCATCTTCTCTTTCAAGGGACTTGATTCTCTCTTGATTTATCTCTATTTTAGGGTCCCTTTTCGCTGTCTCTCTTCTTCTGTTTCTGCTTTCAGAACCTCTCTCTTTCTTTCCTTCAGGGGCCTATTTCTCTTTGTTCTCTCTCTCATTTTCTGTGTCTGACACGTCTGCTCCCGCCTCTCGAAACATACAGTGTGATAGATGGAACATGACTGGAGAAAAAAAGAAAGTTTCAGTTCTGCCAGTGAGTGGAAAGGTGACCTGCAAATATCTGAACAGAAAAGGGAAGAAAGTTCATTTTTATGTGCTGAATATTCTTCACAGCAAGAGACACAGCACATTTAGACTGCACAGGAGATAGTTTAAACACCATCTACTCCATAGTCCATCCCATTAAATTTGTGCTCAGTTTCTTTCTTTGTCTGTGTCTGTATACACTTATATATAATCATCTCTGCTAACAGAGGGCCTTATTCAAAACATATGGAATTTTTTCCATTGATTTCAAAGGCAAACTAATTTGCCTTTCCTGCTATGAATTCAATTATATACTCAGACAAAGAAGGAACCAAGGGATCTGATCCTTTCATACTTCACATTTCACATTTCACATTTTCAGTCTCCTAAAAATATTTGCAGCAGCTTTTTTATGCCTATGTTTTAAAACTTCAGAGTCTGCTTTTGGAAAATTTTTATGATCTTTAGCTATTTTAGGACAAAATAAATACAATAAATCTGAGGCAAAATATTTTTATTCCTGAATAATAAAAAAAAAAATTGCTAACTAAATCTGCTTTTAGAAGTTGGAAATTACTACAAGCTCTCCAAAAAACCTTTCTTTTCTCTAATAATATGTATATGTCATTATTAGTTTTGCATACCATGTTTTATGTGAGGAGGGTTTGGGGATGACATCTTGACACCCTGGAAGCGAGGGCTGCAAGGTCCTGGCTGCCGATTCAATAGCACAGACTTTGGAAGTTTTGAGATTCAAGCTACAGACAAATGGCAGGAGACTATTGCTATGGAGCCAGGAAGTGATCGTTGACAAGAGATGTATTTTCAAGACTTCTGAGTTTCTTGTTCCACAACAGGGTTTTTGGAAACATCAGTGCAGAGGTGGCTGTTTCAGAGCTGACCTGGAGTTGTATGCCCTGAAGGTACCAAGACCCTGATTCTGAAGAACATCCCACAGTAAGATTTTGCCAGATTAGAGCCATGTGGGCACTACTCCCATGCTGGAGCTATTCTGGAGCACCCAGAAATTACCCATGGGATCTTCCTGGATGTTTGGAAACTGCTTCTCATAAAAATCTATGCATGTTTTGTCAGATCATCTGAAAAAATACTTTTCTACAAAGCATTGCCTTCTTGATTAATGGGTTGGGGTAATTCCTTTTTTTCTTTTTTTTCTTTTTTCTTTTTTTTTTTAATTGAAAAAGTGTTTCACTGAGAAATTTCAACTAGCTGTAATAGAAACTGCAAATTCATTTCACATATGCTACCTCAGAGTCACCAACTGGCATGGTAAATAAGTAACAATTTATAATATGAAGCAATCTGAGAACATTCCCCAGCAGTTAACACATGGAAGGCATGAATATGCATGAACCATTTGCAGGGTGTTATGTTGCACATTTTCATTCTGAAACAATTATAAAAAATATTATTAAAGAGGTGTTAAATGTGTCAGAGAAGGATTTGGCATAGCCATTTTCACAGGGCTGTTTATTTTTGGGTTTTGCTGTTTTCTTGTACGTGGATTTTTTTAAAACAATAAAATGGTATTTAGCAAAAATTTTATCTGTAATAATAAATTGATTTCCTATGAGGGGATTGAACTTAAACTCAATTGGTGTTTCTCCATTTCAAGTCTTGTTCAGGAAATCAATGCTTGTGTTTTCAGAAGGCATCACCAAAACTTTAAACATGGCCTGTTCTGTTCTTCACTGGATCGACTTAAAGTGAAATGTGCCCAGTTCAGCTGGAGTATTGAGAATGGCAGAATAGCCATTCAGGAGTGAAAAGAAAAAAAGTAGTGTTTTAAATAGTCATAAACTCTGGGGAGTCCCTAGCTCCAGACGTAGCACTCTGAGCTGCCCCACCTGCAGGGATGTTAGCATCACTTTCGAAGGACAGGGCAGTAGCTGTCAGCACTTCCTCTGTTGCGTACCAGCAGAGACGGCTCAAGGTTTCTCAGCAGGTTAAATTTGGATTTTGCTGCTTTCTCCCCCCACCTCATTTTTGCAACCACAGAAGTAGAGGCTAACATGTCTCTCTGTTACAGGTGAAATGGGTATGGATATTTTGCTGCATTGGCACCAACTGCCTTCTCTGTCTATGCCTAGGGCCAACCCTGGCATTGTGTCCAGTATCGTAACCCAGGCAGGGGGTTAGGTAGTTGCCTTATTCCGATAGTCTTTCAAAGAGAGAGATATTCCCTCTCTTTTCCTCCCACTTCCCTAAAGTCTTCTTCCCAAAGTAAGTTTGTACTTTTTCCAAGGACCTGGGAGATACTTTGATTGTGGTCCTCATGACCTTGCAATAGTTCCTTTATTGTATTGCTGAGATGGGACACACTGAAACCATCACTGTATAAAAAGGACTAAGGGGTGGACTGAATAGTTGAAAAGTTTAAACAGCAGATTGTCAACAGTTGTTCTTTTTACTAACTTGTTTCCTACTGATTAACTTTCTTATGTTCTCAGGACTGAATCCAGTTCCTTGCTATAACAGTCTAGCATGTCATGTAATCCCCCTCATGGCATTAACAAGCATTTACAGTGTGTAAATCCTCCCACTGCTTCTGAGAAATCATCTCATAATCTCATTTCAGATTCTCAGAGGCATTCTCTTAATCTCTAGTCTAACTTTCTTTTGGTCATTTACCTCAACTTTTTCACATCATCCTCATAGATCACCTACAAAGGACAATCCTGTCCCCTCTTCATCTCCATTTTGGTAAGACAGTGGCGCAGCAAACAAATATTTCTCCAATTCTTGTTGCGCAATAAATCTTCTCTTACCAATTATCCTTTTCTTGCTCCTGTTACAGTTATGCTTCCTCTTTTTTTACAAATAACCTGACCAGAACTGTGTGTTGTGTGCTTATTGACACTTCACCGCTATCACATATAACAGAATGAATAATTCCTTATCTCAACCGTAAAAAAAAAAAATCTAGGAATATATTAGCTTTTTTATAGCTTCCTGTCCTTTCTCATCTTCTATCATTTCCCGTTAATAAACTCTCAAGATATAGTGATAATTTTTCTTAGTAGATGTACATGTCTTGGCACTTTGCACAACTTACACTTTTTTCATTTCTGTTATCCCAGTAATCTCGCAGGTCTGTTTCTTCCTGTCTGACATTTTTCTCCTCATTTTATTGACAGTGCTTCCTTACTCGCTGCTAAACCAAATGATCAATTTCCTGCTTTTGTGCCAGGGTCACTGATGAAAATATCAAGTAAAATTAGTCCCAAGGCTGATCCTCGAAAAATGCATCTGAAGGGTGCTTCCAGACAGGAAGCTCTTCCTATCGCATGATCCATTTCCACATGCCTGTTAACAGGGTCTTTTGGACCTGACAGCTTTTTAGCAATCTTATCTTATTCTGTTTCCGTAAAAATTCTCCATGTGGCTCATTATATGAAATGCTTTACTCGGGTCCAAAGAGATGAGACCCTGAGCACTGCCTGTCTGCAGAAAATAATGTCTGTTACAAGAATAAAAGCACACTGAGTTACTTTGGCTTAGTCTAGGTTCAGTAAATTCATGTTTCATTTTATCCCACAATCCATTTATCTTCATGTCTTTCATTAATTTTTCACTTGAAAATGTGTTCTACATTGCATATTATTGAGGTCAGCTGAGTTGGTCTATACTTGTTGAATTCCTTTTTCTTCCTTCTTGTAAGTAGAAATACTGTGCTTCTAATCTGTAGTCAGTGTCCCAGATTTGTTAGATTTTTTTGAAAATCTGATGGTCACGTCTGTCAATTCTGTCACATTTGAAGTTTAGTCATCTCAGCCTCCCCTAGCTGAGACTTGTTTACATCTTTAGATAAAATCTGTTCCAAACTTTCATCCACTTCATCCACTCTACCTTTAACCCCAGAGTTCAACCTTTGTCTTTTGTATCCTTGTAACCAAAGTGTTATCATCATCATCATCATCAAAGTGAGACAGATCCCATTTCGACAAATCTCAAAAGTGTCATTAAATCTACTGAAAACAAGTAGTTCCTGGGTGGGGAAAAAAAAATATCCATAACATTTGTATGTTTGAAGATGAGCTGAGACTTCCGAGCATCACAGGCAAAATAGCATTCTGCTAACCAGGAATGAGGGAAGGGGACCAGCATCTGCTGTGGGAATGGGAGGAGAAAAGGAAAAGGGCAGAATTTTGATGCCACTCAGCTGTGTCTCCTGGGCAGCCGAATTGACCAGCAAGAGCATGACAAGTGCTCAATCAAGTGTACTGCAATTCTTCCCGTACCCCAAGGTTTCTTTGGGAGACATAGTAGAGTTGGGGAAGGAAACCGGTGTTTTCTCGAATCTCTGCTGAGAATGGAGTCAGGAGTTGTCTTGGACATCTCCAGGGGTCCCTCCATTTTACATCCTTTACATCCCCACATCCTTGAAGTTCTCCGAGATCCCGAGAGAGAAGTATTTCTGTAAGTGTAAAGGAAGAAATTCTATTTAAAATATATTTCAAATCTTAACATTGATAATTGAGTAAGCCTTCCAGATATGCAAGCTGCAGTAAAGGCCAGGAGTACTGCAATGGAGCAGAAAGGAGTGATGGGGACGTTAGCTTCCCTTTTACCACTGGCAGCATGCATCCCTGCAGCGGTTAGCTTAGGAAACATCTAACCCTCGTATTTATTCATTTTTGTTTTCATAAATGTTCCCCACATCGTCATCATAAATGCTAAGACAGGTAGAAAGAATATTTTATATTCTGATTCTGGAAGACAGTTCAGGAAATGTGTTCCTTTCTTTGCCCTGTATTGCTTTTGTGAGCTTCTTTTACCCTCTTCTGTTTTCCTTATAAAACTGGGAGATTAGTACTCCATTCCTCCTATGTTTTGTTAGACTTGCCTAAACAGATGGCAAATTCTCTGGGGCAAAATTTGCCTCTAACTATGTGCCTGAGCTGGGTCTATTATTTGCTAGTGGTAGTAATTAAAGATAAAAATGTTAATCTCACTTCCTTTTTTGTTTACTGAAAGAGGTGAGCTGATATCAGGAAATACTAGAAGGAGGTTTTTAAGAATAAATCAGCATGAAATTAGCACAAAGCCAATGTACCCGTAAGAACTAGGGCTTTATAATCATTTTGCTAAGGTCTTTGTCCTAATAATGTGCATAGAAATCTTGAAAAGTATATAACAACAATGAAATGGTATTATTTTGTTAAGAGATTTTTTTTTTTTTAAATCCCAGTCATGGAAGTAGACAATGCAGCATCACATCCAAAGATGCAGGGGAGGAACAAACTGTAATTTTAGTATGTTATGAAGAAGATGAACTAGTTCTTCCAAAACACCACTTCCTTGCATTTGTGTCTGTGGCTTATATCACTTAAATGACCCAAACTCTATTTTGTAGCATCCTTGATGTTTCCTTCTATCTCATAAATGCCCAGTAAAATGGAAGCAGCTTATATTTTCAATTCAGGGAACTGCAGTTATGTGCTTTACTCTGGGATCAGATTGCAAATCAGTCATATTTTTGAGGTATATTTCTGTAGGTTGAAGTTTTAGCTTATTTCTCTCACTTAAAAAACTTTTGAATCTCCATCCTGATACCCTCTTTAAAAATTAATTTAATATGAAACTTTACAAGAGCCACTTAATCCACAAACAAGTGAGTATATTAATGCTATTCTAAATGACCTGAATTACCTGTGCATGCTGGGGTAGAGAAATTTCTCCAGCACAAAAGAGCTTTTTTTACAAATAAAGATAATTTCTACTGATGTAGTGATCACTCATCTAAAAAAGCAATACAAAACAATTGTCTTAAAAAGCTGAAAACCAAACATGAGTATAATTTATGAAACCATGCTAAATAATCTGCCTGAAAAAATACCACTTTTGAATTGATCTGCTTTTGGTTCTCATAGGTTTTCTCACAAGCATTCTCAGAAATTTGATTTCACAGGAAGCTCCTTAATTTTCAGATGTAACAATAGACATAATCCATTCTAGATCTGGGTGAAAAAACAGCTTCTGATTCAGTCACATGCTGAAAAATGAGGATCAGTGAGAAGAGATGTGGACATGATCTGGGTATAACTGGAATAGATGCTAGGAGTAGGAAGGATGAAACGGATACTGCAACAAGTGAAGATATCAACAACATTACAGGGACTATTTGTAATAACCTTGAAGTGATCTGTTTGGCTTCAAGTGTTTCATTTTTGCATTATTTAATCCATTTAACTTTCTGTTAATTTGCCAATTTAAAAATTAAAATGCCATTCTGAGTTGGAAAATGGAAGAATAATAATTAAAGAATGTCAAAAAAGAAAGACGCTTCCTCCTTTTTCAGACAACCTCTACATGCCACAAATATATTAGACTCAGAAATGTGTATATGTCTTTATCTTAATTCTGAATGCTTTGGTGTGGTATGAACAGAAGATTCTGAAAATTACATGTAAATGTAAACTACGATTTAGAGGGAATTTAAGTTTCTGAACCTACAGATCGTTATTTAGAAATTCCTCTTGGCCAATTCAATACCTGACAGAAGGTAATGATTCAGATCACAAATTCAAATACCTGATTGTGGACCATCTGTGTGCAGTAGGTATTTATGCTCCTGTCCTGGTCACTAGGGATTTAGTCAACACATTCAATACAGTGTAGAGAATTAGCTGGCAGATCATATATTAGTGTCTACCCTAGCGTGAGCCAAATCGCTCTCTCAATCCCACTGTGTGGGAACAATTCAGTAGCCTAAATAGAGGAACCTAGCGTTGTTTGATATGTTGTGGAGTGTCCAAGGCATCTGCATTGGGCTTTTAAAAAATGACACAGGATCTCGAGGTGACTCATATAGTTCTGGAGCAGCAGCTGGAGTCTAGAGGAGCTATTTTATGGCTTCTCAAAGAGTAGTAGATGCTATCTATGGGTAACGAAGTTGATCCTCTTGACTCTGTTATCTATAATGGGAGCCTAGATGCTCACCTCACACATGTGTGGTGTCTCCAGGTGAGCTGAATACTGCCCAAAGTGACTATAGGTTTGCTATACACACTTAGGTACCTGCAATTCGGATGCAGTGCCTACAGGGAGCCTTGCTGTCTTGCTTTTCTTAATCATCTTTTTCCTACCTAAAGCCATTTTGGATCCATGAAGTAGGTGGTGTTCAACCTGAATCAGCTGTTTAAGCACGGGTTTCTAGTACCATTAGAGATGCTTTAAGGCATCCCGCCTGGCCTCGAGGTCTCCCATATAACCTTCCATCAGTGGTAGCCATGGTCTTGTATCTTGAAAAACCCAGCTGAAAAAAAGGATAATTTAATCATTCTTTTACATTACCTCATTATTTATTTTTCCTCTTGCCTTGAAAGTATTCAGACTTGCATTCTCCATTTTGTTGAATAATGTTCATAATGAGGCTATCAAATAGATTGAAGGGAGAGCAGGACTACAGTGGACTCAACTTTGTGTTGAGCTGAATCGTTGTACAGTTAAGTGATCGCAGTTGATAGGGCTGAAGGGGATGAAACAAAGCACAGTTTAGCTCTGGAACCTTCAGAGAATAAGACAACCAGACAGGAGATTCTGCTTGTTTAGATTAATTCTGTTTTCTTATTTAATAACTTCCCACTTCATACAGCATACAAACAAACCAGAAGGCAGGACCGGGGACCTTGTCTTCTCCATTTTCACAAATAATCAGGGATTTCTGCTCCTCTAGGCAAAAAGCTTCAAAAGGAAGCCTTGATGCAACAGATGCAAACACACATAGCCACATGAACACAAACATCTATGTGCACATGCATGTGTTCATATGGGAATTGAAAATTCCGGATTCTGTGGCACAGTGTGCTGACAAAAATGGGGAAAAAAATACAGATTCAGATATTCATGTTGCAGAAACCGGACAGGGAATGACCTCCCTGCCAGCTCTCTGCCATCAGCATGCAACACAATCAGCAAGCTGGATGTCTGATCTCTTTTACAAGCTGCTGGGACAGCTGATAAAAGTTTGAAAGTAGCTGTTTTTTTTATTTTCATGGTGAAAGGTATGCCTTGCACAGATTACTTCCAACGCCAAAGAAATGTAAAATGTGGAGATATAACCTGTCAAAGAACACAAGCAGATCTGCCTGCTTTTAGCAATTTTTTAAGCTCTGTAGCAGCACCTTGTGCATTCTGTTGCACCCATGATGCATAATGAGGCTCCATATTAACCACTGCTTTTTTTCAGAGCGGTTTAAACTGTATTAAAGCATCCATCATGTCATTTACATCCTCACCTTTACTGCTTTAATGCAAGAGTTTCACATTCAAAATCTCCTCTGTCATATCCAGTTTGCATGTAGCCTTTGTGACAGAAATCAGACCGAGAGGTGTCACAGGCATCAAGGCACACGTTCTGGTGCAGTCAGACTGTTCAGTAAGGTCTTATTTTAATGTCTCCATCACTCCTAGCCCACAGCAGAATTGGAGAATTGCATTTTATTTGCATTTTTTCCATTCCTCTAACTTTCTCAGGGAAAAATGCTGGGGAAGGCTATCAAGCTTTAGCTGTTTTATCGTTTTGCTTTCATTATTTGCCATCGATAAAAGGGTTTCATTATTTTGACAGGTTCATATTCAATCTGATAGAGAGCAGTAGTAACTTGCTTATTCACATTGGTGAACTTGAAAAATTACTTTGTTAAAACAATCTTTCCTCCTGCTGATTTTTGAGCATTAGGCATTGACTGCAAACTGCCACATGGGTATTTATTCTTATTGGTAAAATGTTTTCTTTTCTGTTTTTTTCTTATAAACTTCAGAGTTTACAAAGTTAGGGGGAAAAAATCATGACTACTTTCTTTTTGTTTGTCTTTCTCTCTCATATTTGCACATCCAGAAACATGTACAAGCAGAGCATATCTTGCTAAAATAATGTGTATTAACTTTAGTAGCCCTGAATTCACAAGACAAGCTTAATAAAGTTTTCGCAGCCCTGTCAATACGTCAGGACTGGCTGAGGAGGTTGTCTCTGAGGGCTACCTGCTTCTTGAGTCAATGTCACTAGCAATGATTTTCCAGCACCGTAAGAAAGTTCTAACTTTTTTTCTCCTTTGCATGGGAATGAAAACAAAACTTTTTGACATGTGACATTTATGAATGGTTCTCTCTTTATCTCTCCCCTTCTGAGGTTCAATTCGGTTCAAAGACGTATTTTTCTGCGTCATGATTAGAGCATACATCATGTATCAGATGTAAGAGGTGCCAGTCCAGGTGTCCTGTCTGTGCAGAGTTTTCAGTCTGGGCTTTTGACATCTCAGGAAGGCCTTTTTCTGGTTTTGCTCAGAAAATCTGCAACCGATTTAAGGATACTTTACAAATGAAAGTTTCAACAAAACTAATGCATAAAAAAGTTTTCTTGTCAAGAAGTCAGTGTTTTGTTGCAATTCTCTTGAGTTTAATGAGATATCCAAGCAGCTAAACAGAAGCATAAGTTTTCCTTGCCATTTTCCAACAGTGATATCATCCATCATGTCACTAAGAACTGTAAATGACCAAAGAAGAGAAATTAAAGATGAAAGAGGCCTATGATTTATTTATTTTGATTTTTACAAGCTGTAATAGAAGAGAGCCTAAGCAATGCCCCTTTGCCCTTGGGGAAAAAAATCCAGACAGGGAAAAAAACAACAAAAATAAACCCCACAAAGGAAGATACAGACCTGTCAGTTCTGACAGAACCAGTGATCTGATCCCATAACAGATGTAGGAAAAGAATTCATTGATTTTCCTGCCCTGACCACAATCGTACACATGATCCCCTGTAACACCACCTTTCAACCCCATTAACTGCCACTCTGTCTTGAAAAATGGTAATTTGGAGAAAGACCTGTGGACTGTGGTGAAAAAATCTCTTAGTATGAACTACAAATTTTTTAAAAAAGAAAAGTAAAATGCTAACCTAGTCTTTAGATGAAAAAAAAAAAAAAATCAAAATCCAGATGTGGAAGTGGTCTTTCCTTTAGGTCTAGTACTACAGGAAGTAATCCTGCATAAAGGTCTCAGAATGCGTTAGAGAAGATGTTCCATAAATGCTGAAGGTGTGTGGCAGCAAACCTTTGATCCATAGATCCAAAGATCACCTCTCTGAAAAGTTATCTGAGAAATTACATTGAAGGTTGGCATCTGTTTGTGGAAAGTGGGTCTGCTGTTGAATAAAGATAGGAGCAGATTTAATCTGTTCAGATTTACACATTAAATAACAATAAAACTCAATGGTTTGGGATAGAAATTAGACATATTTCTCGGTAGGGGATAAAAAGAAAATAGTTCCCAGAATGAAAATCTGGAAAACTGAGGTTCTAGACTCAGAATTTCTGGGATCCCTTCAAACAAGATTATATTGTCAAACATGAGCCTTTGGTTTGTTCTTGCAAGATGTTCTGTCTTTTAGGGAGAGAAGGGCCCAGACTGCTTTAGCACAGCAGTCTCTTCTGAGCTTGGAAATTGGGAATCTGTGAATTGCTTTCAGCATATTTATGGCACCTACAAATCAGCATTAATAGGACAGTTTCGGCTAAATTTCATGTTTCAAGGCTTCAACATATTACCTGAAGGGGTCAGCAAGGCACTTAGTTTTCTGTCTGCTCTATCTTTCTAATCTCCCTAAGCCTTGCACAGTCACTACCATAATCCTGTTGCTAATATAGCCCTAAAATGATACTGTCCATGTTTAGTCAGGGGATTTCAGTCCCAGAAGATTCTGTAGTGTTTGTTGCTACAGGTAGCTTATTTACCTGATGTCTTTGTAACCTGTCTTCCCTTCTCGGACTACCTGTGTTGTTGATACTAATTTGTACTAAATTTTCAGTGTCTTTTACTGATTATGCGCCTTCTATTAAATTCCTGAGATGTCTTGCAAGTTCATTCAACCCCCAGTTAAAATCAGACATTCCATTTCCCCATGCTCTTTACCACTATTTGCGCAGAATCATGTATACATGTAGTCTTGGTCTCATCTATATTTGTCATTTTAGTCTTGTGTATATATATATGTGGTCTTGCCTCTTTTATGTGTCCTTATACAATGGAACTTCAGACATGGAGACAGTTTTTCATCAGTATGTGCTCTTGATTTTTGAGTAGGAAAGCATGTGTTGGGAGATGTATGTGGCAGAATACCCTGTAAGTCAGTGCCTGAAAAAAGGAAAACTGGGACCTTGATTATTTTACTATTGTCAGGTGCTTCAAAATTTCTTATCTTTTAAATGTGCCCATAAAGATATTCTTCTCACTTGTAACATAATTAAGAAATTTTATTATGATAATTGCGTCATATCAAATATTTACTTTCCAGTTGCTGTACAAACACACAATACCAGATAGATCCCCCATACAAAGCAACCTATACAGAGTTTATAGTGTGGGGAAATCACAATGAGGCAAAAGCAGTTTTCCTGGTTCTGTGATAACATTTCTAAATGAACACTGGAAATTTTTCTAAAAAGGAATATGTCCATTAAGACTCTGATCAGATTGAAGTACAGAGTGAATGTTTTATACTCTGAATAGCTTGATATTTCAAATCAAATTGAGGAGTTTTGAGAAGAAAACTGTGAAAGCTTCTATTTCCTCAGTGTTTAATGCTCTCCTGCTGATTTTCGTATCACTGGACAAAAGAAATCAAACAAGAAAGACTAAATTTCAAGCAAAAACCTTTTAATTTTGTTCCCTTACAATTATACTTATTTTCAGTAGTATTTGACCCATGCCTTCAGTTGCATGTTACTATGAAAACTATTTTACAATTAACAGTATGAAGTCACTTATATTGCCCAAGAGTTTGCATTATCTGTAACATATTATACTTCTGAAATGGGAATTTGGAAAGGATTTAAATTTTGATGGCATTCTCTGGCAACTCCATTCAAATATGCCTATACTAAAACATTTATTAGTATTTTTGCTAAAAATAAGTAGTTATTTAATGTCTTTGATGGGAGGAAGTGGTGCAGAATGAAGACACTTGACATTACTTTGCAGGATATAACCATAGGGAAAAACTGTGTGAGACCAGCTCAACTCTTAGCTCTCCCTAGTGCTTCTTCCATATAGAAAGACACTCCAGATATTACACAGAAAGCCTACAGGCTTATTTTCTCCACTGATAAAGCTTTGCCTAACTGTGTAACATCACTCCCTCTCCTTACATATATTGCTAGAATGGATCCAACTCCCACTGAAAGATTTCTCTGAGACCTGATTGGGAATTTCACATGGGATTTAGTTTCTGATGGAAAATACACTGTTAGCAAAATATATACCAGTCCAAAAGATCTTCTTTTGTCTTTATTTTCTGCCACCAGGGTAAAACAAAAATATAAATTGACAATATTTGTCAAAACAGCCATCGAGGAAGATACATTTTTAGTTGAAATGAAAAAATCCTGAAATGGATTTTTAAAAATCTTTTTTCAGGGAAAACATTTATTTTGCTACAATTTGAAATAAAAAATAATTAAAAGTAGGAGATTTTTCAGAGAGGAAGATTTCAATTTTTTTGCTATCTTTAGTTTCCATTGATTCCAGTGAACTTCAAATTGAATCTGAAAGGACAATAAAGACTTGAAAGGGTGCTAATGTACATAATGTCATCAGTAAAAAAGGATTACTGCTGGGATGCTGTTCATTAATTGTCCTCAGTACATTAACAACAGCACTGGCTGATGTCATTAGAAAAGATACGGAAGCTGAGACCTTAATGTATAGGGAGAGAGTATATCCCTGCACCTAAGGTGTGACTCAGGCTTTAGTTCCTGCCCCTGCTTTGTGATTTAGTTTTGCTGTTGAACAATTCAAGTAGAGAGATAACCAAAGAAGCTAATTAGAGAGCTCTAAGTTAAGCATCATAATAACTATGTAGTCCCGTGGGCATCAAAACTAATGTAACCTGCTTTATTGTGGATTTCTGTCTTTTGCTTCATTCACTAGTTCACCAAATTATACTAAGGTGTAAACTTACAGATATTTGATCTTAAGCCTCCCTCTTACTGAGTTTCCAGGTTTTTAGTGATATTTACTGTTATTTGAAATTCAGCTGAAATCAGCCACTGTGCTCAGAATTAGGGGTTGAGAGAAATTAAGAGTAGTAAAAAACAAATAAATAAAAAAAATGTACAATCAGGCTTTAATTTTATAGGCAAACTCCATGTCAGTCCCTACCAGGTATTCAGACTATGTCATCTTTGTTCACTTAATTTACACTCAAGTTAGATTTCATGACCAGCTCTGCAGTTTCCCCCTGTGGAGAACCAGATGGAGCATATAGCTGAGCTAATGAGGACTCACAGTCCTTAAAATGAACACAGGACTGTCACCCACTGTTTGCATAATTCCTCATCAGAAGACCTAGGATTGATTTCTGGATTAGTGTGAATAGGTTTAAGCTGATGTCTGCCCTTGTACTGCGCTGTCCACCAGACTACATGATGTTATGATGGAAGATTCACCATTTTTCCTGAAAATGAGACAGGAAAGAATAAAACTAGCATCAGAGTCAAGTGAGCAAAAATATGTGTGTGAATTTGGCCCTTTAATTAAGTAATTAGGGTAAGAAGAATACTAGGATTCACTCCTTGGGTTTTGTGTTGTCCTCAAATTACATAGAAGAAAGCCATTGGTATGAACAAACATTAGACAGAAAGTCTGAGAGTGTGGATTTCAATCAGAATTTCCCTTCTGAGCATCTGACTGACACTAGTCTCCACAATCCTTCTTTCTTCCATTCTTGGATGCATAGTGCCAGGTCTACAATTGCATCGATCATGGTTTAATAAAGGGAGAGAGAATTAATAAATTTACTGAAGTGCCTCCTACCACAACTGAATACTTGATCCAGGGACTGCATTTTTTAGATGAAGGTTAAGCACCAATGGTAGCCACAGCTCATTGGAAAAAAATGATGAGAAAATAAAAAGGCATGAAAGGCACACCCAAATCAAAGTTCTGTAGCTACCAGCACATCATGTAATCCATTTAATAAATTTATGAAGCCCTGAATTAATGTTAGTGAGGTTGACTTAGATTTTGAAAGTACTAAGAATCTTACAAAATGCCCCCAGAAGATGAAAAGAAGATGAGTTGAATCTAAACTCAGGACTAGATAAAAATTTAGGAAAAACCTCAGGATGTGGCCACATGTACTGTGGAGTGAGTGTTGCCCTATGAACTCTGCAAGTAAAAAAGATAGCAGTCAAACAGCCT
The DNA here is from genome assembly GCF_964195595.1 of Calonectris borealis. Lineage (NCBI taxonomy): Eukaryota > Metazoa > Chordata > Aves > Procellariiformes > Procellariidae > Calonectris > Calonectris borealis. Next base: position 6,003,040 of record NC_134315.1, on the reverse strand, counting down.
GCTATCCATTCTGCTTCTTCAGTGCTAGAAGTCAGATGGACTGTCGTGTGTTGATTTTATAACCCTGTTTATCACAAGCCTCAAGCGTGTGCTTAACTCTTTAACTACATGGATAGTCGATTTACCAAAGGTAAGCATGTACTCAAGTTCTCTGCTGAGCCAGGCACAATGTTGCAAATTACCTAATTCGTCATATCAGTATTGCAAACAAACACACTGACACTTTTTCCCCTACTTGCACACTATATGAACGGATTACATAGCACCACTTTTCCCCTTTAGAGCCATAGAATATAAAACCATGAATCAGTCTTGCATGTGTTTCTTTTCCGTACTATGGACTTATTGAAGTTTATAAGAATATTGACTTGGTTCTTTCCAAGCAAGCAGCTATATCAGCAGAAATCTTTCAAGTCCTGATTCTTCTGTCTGAAAAGGTTTGTTAGGGAAGTTCTTATTTTAGGTTGGCATAAAGTCAGCTTAGAGGAAGGAGATGAGAGTTTCACTATTTAAACAGTTCACGTGCATGTTTTGCTTACTCCTCACTCCAAAAATGCTGTCACAGGTGATCAAATAATCTGTACCAACCTTTAGTCATATGAAGAACAAGACAGTTAAACTAACCTTCTGAGGTTATATTGATTGATATTGAATATATCCCCCAGATGAAAGAAAAGAAGAAGACAGAAAAGGCAATGAAGTCTTTATACAAATTTGACATGGGAGAGAAACAGTTTCACCAAAGTTTTATGAGGAAATTTCTACTGTTTTCTTGTTTATGCTACAAACAGCCAAAAAGTTAAATTAGAACTTACTGACAGAGCAAAATATGATCATTATTTAGTATATGATCCTTCATATTCAGAAGAAGAAAAGAAGAAAAATCCTTCTTACAGTGTGAGTCCCATGGGAAGATCCACCAGATTTAGGAGAACAGAATTCAGATACAGTGTTTTAATGGAAGGAACAGCAAATAAGAATGGTGATCTTGATTCTGAATTAAATTTAAATAAAGTTAAATTCGTTGGGAATTGTGTCACCCTCCCCTCATCATGCTGTCTGCAGCATACCCTTTCTGTTTAAGACATCCATTTCCAGTAAATTTACAGCAGTTTCCTGTTTTGAGCTACATACCTTTTTTTTTAAACAACTACTGTTGGGCTGAACTGAATTGAAGTGAGCATTATGGGGTAGGTGGGACAACAATGGATCTGAAAGTATGGAAATGGCTGACTCTTTTAGTTGCTCACTTTGGAATGCAGGTTTGATGGGGTTTTTGGTCTAAAGGTGATACAGCTTCCTTCCCTTCAAGAATTTTTGTATTTTCTCACTAGTTTTTATTTGTTGGTTTTAGCACAAAGAAAAGAGCATGGGAGGTGTGCTGGTTTTGGCTGGGATAGAGTTAATTTTCTTCATAGAAACTAGTATGGGACTCTGTTTTGGATTTGTGTTGGAAACGGTGTTGATAACACAGGGATGTTTTAGTTCCTGCTCTGAGCAGTGCTTACACAGAATCAAGGCCTTTTCTGCTCCTCACTCCACCCCACCAACGAGGAGGACGGGGGTGCACAAGAAGTTGGGAGAGGACATAGCCGGGACAGCTGACCCCAACTGACCAAAGGGATATCCCATACTGTATGATGTCACGCTCAGCATGTAAAGCTGGGGGAAGAAGAAGGAAGGGGGAGACGTTCGGAGTGATGGTGTTTTGTCTTTCCAAGTCACACATGATGGAGCCTTGCTTTCCTGGAGATGGCTGAACACCTGCTTGCCGATGGGAAGGAGTGAATGAATTCCTTGTTTTGCTTTGCTTGTGTGCGTGGCTTTTGCTTTCCCTATTAAACTGTCTTTATCTCAACCCAGGAGTTTTCTCACTTCTACTCTTCCGATTCTCTCCCTCATCCCAGTGGGTGGGGGAAGTGAGCAAGAGGCTTGGTGGGGCTTAGTTGCCCTCTGGGGCTAAACCACGACAGGAATGCAGAACAACTTTGCCCTTTTGATCTTGATGTTCTTTGTTTCTGCAAAAGTTATTTTCTGCAATTTTCTCTGATGGCTCCTATGTGAACATGGCTTCTAACAGAAGTTTCAGCACTAGATTTTAGAGGGCACTGGGTACATTCTTGATCCCATTGAAGTGAATGGTAAAATTCTCACTGGTCTTATGTGGGCTAAAATTTAATCATCTGTTCTGTTTATTTTTTCCAGTTTTTCACAATGAAGCCTGAAAACATTAATTTCTCTCTTTTTCTCTCCTTCTCTCTCTGTGGGAGCACAGGAGACTGAAACTGTTACCACCGAACTCAAAGTTCATTATACTGTCTTGTTCTTAATGGACTCCTTACAACCAGTACAAAATAGGTAGAAAATTCTCCTGTTCTCCCTCAATAGCACTTTATACCTTTGTCAGATACATGTTACATTACAAAGGCAAGAGAAAACATGACACGTTTATCTGAATGGAGAAACTAAAATCTCACTACAGTCCAATGTTCTGCTTCTGATTAGTGGCAGATGTTGAGATAGTGACTAACTTAAAGATACACTGTAAATTGGGCATATTCATCTTTTTCTTTAAGGGATCATCAAAGACCACTGTGAGGACTTTTCCACTTACAATATTCTTATACTTACACTAAAAAAAATCATTTGCCAATTCGTAAAATTATGAGAAACAGTATTTCAGAGCCCAACCCCGGGATAGTACAGTTTCATGTCATAACAGTTCACAGTCTATGCCACCACACATTTTTCATCCCAAAAGAATCTGGACATTTTTACTTTAGGATAACTTCCAAGAGGACTTCTCCCTGGATAAGACAAATGTTTCACTGATTTTTGTAGTGCTAGAACAGCATTAAGATCTCTCCCTATTTTTCTTTTTTAAATGCAACACAAAGACTAGCATGCTTTTAGCAAAAAAAAACCCCTCACAAATTAAAAAATCAGGCATAGAAACAAACCAAATTTACTAAACTATCTAATGACGTTTCATTCTATAACCAGTTTACCAACATCGATTAATTAATCCTCGTGACATTGAAGTTAGTTACTGTGGATGAAGACAAATTAATCGCCTGAAACTGTGCTGAGAAGGTTGTTTCTCTATGCTGATGTTTGTTAGATGTTCCTTGAAATGTCAGGCAGAGTCATTACCATTGGGGCTGCATAAGTAACCTTTTCTGGTATGGCATAAAGGAAATGGAGGTTATAAAGGCAGTCAAGTCCTCCACTGAGCTGACTAATGCATTGCTTATTTCTCGTGACCGTAAGATAGCCCTCTATCATTTCAAATTTTGATTCAGAAATTTAAAATCTTCACATAGCTCATACACAGAAAATCCCCTTCTTTTCCTATGTATGAGGCTGAATACGTTTGATCCTACTTCCAGCAACAAAAACCTAAGATATTTCAAAGCAAAGAAATAAAAATACTTTCTAAACCAAAGGGCCACATTTCTGTAAAAGAATTATGCCATTTATTTACTGTCTGATTTTTTTACTGCAAAAATTCTTCAAAATGAATTTTTTTTCAATAGAACATGTCAGTTTTGACAAATCATTTTTTAAGAAAAAATTTTGCTCAGGCATATGCCATATAATTCTAGTATTGAGCCATCTCAGATGTTTTTTTTAAACCCAGCAACCTGTACCCAAATGATCTCCATAAGAACCTAAGTTCAAGAAATAGAAGTAAACAGCCTGATGACACGAATGTCCAGCATACTCGGAAGAACTCATTTCCAATAACTTCTCTTCCTTCCTCAAGGTGATGTTGGCCTATTATGTGACGTCACTTCCATGATTCTCAATCTGGATGTTTAATGGCCTGGGACATAGGCCTGTGTCCATCCTATCTTAAACACCTCACTTAGGGTCTGTATTAGGGTTATATTATCTTTTCCTGCACAACTGGGAGGCCAAATCTTGCTTTGCAAATCTCTATTTCTTAGGGCAACAGAGGAAAGTAGGGAGGAGTATACATCCAAGTTAAGAGTGAGGAGTCTGGATCACTGTCACCGAGGAGCATCAGGGAGCTTACCCTTCCTGTGACCTTTGAAATGCAGCTGGAGGAGTCAAAAACAAGTCCTTTCAGCCAAATCCAGTCTTTCAGGGCTATCTCAACATGATTTTTCTCCTTTTCTCCGTGTGTCTTGGAAAACAATCATCATTGCAACGGAGTAACCAGTAAATAAAGGGAACAGTACAGAAGTGCAGTTGCAACTCTCTTTGGCAAGTATGAGATTAAATAAAACAGAGATCAGCTCAGGAAAATAATTTGAAGATGCCTTTGCACTTAGAAGAGCTGGGAGAATAATGGAATGTATTGTATTCTCTTCCTGCATTGCAAATAAAATGCATATGCTCCTGAGTAAAAATAAGGAGCATATTCGGTATACAGAGATATCCAATAGATGGTTTGAAAAAAAAGGCATCAAGATGAAATTTAAGTAATGGTCTGTATGCCCACTAGTGGTAAAAACAGATGTCTCACAATGAGTATGGGATACCTGCCTACATGGGAAGAAAAAGAAATGAATCTGGTAGGCATAGGAGATGTTTCAGAACAACAGATGAGAATCACTTGGGTGTAGGATGAAGGAAGTATAGAGTTCTTACGCATAAAAACCAGAACAAGATATTTCACTCTTGTTTGGTGGGAGTCAGTGACTCATGTATTTTTGTGGCCGTTATAAATAGAAAAACACACATAATTTTTTTGCTACTTTAAAATACTTAAACACATATATTTATATTTATGGCCTGTTGTCTTCTTTCAGTACAATAATCTTTGGTTACAGCCAATGTGATTTCCTAATAAAGGCCTTCATGACCTGCCATTTTTTTGGCTTAAGATAGTTGCAGAGTATCCCTAATTTACAGGTTTAATTGATAGGGAAGGGTTGAATACCTGTGTTGCCTCACACACCAGGTTAGACCTCAGATGTTTTTTGTCAATATATCTGCCTTTGCCTCAAAGTCTAACAAATGGAACTATATCTACTGAGGAATAATCCTGTATTTAGTTGCTTGGCTGAGTAGTATGATGTAAACTCTCTGTATATATTTCATTCACACACTTCGACTTTCACATTTAGTCTTTTTCTCAAAACTTGGCAGCTGGCTGTGTCTGTGTGAGTCAGGAGCAGCCAGACAAAAGCCCAACTAGCTCCCACGCTTGCTTCCTTTCAGTCATGCTGGAACCTTACAAATTATTCTGAACCAGTAAGAAGTCTCCAAGCTTTCTAATGATGAACTGGTGGTCTTCTAAGCTGCTGAGCATGCTTGGGATATGCTTGGCCCCGTAAGCCAGGTTCCAGCTGGGCAGGAGGCTGTGCTTCCTTCCCCATTTAGTGTTTAGATGGCTGGAGCACTGAAAGGGGATATATCTAAGATGTTGATGTTGGTATCACTGTTTATGTCCCCATGTGACTTGTTATTTTTCAAGGAGCTGACCACCTTCCAGCAGGTTATTTGCAAGACTATTATTTAGTGCTTGGCACTTGTGTGAAAGTCCTGTATTTTGAACTTGGAATCTCCGATATTTGTGCCTAGACATAAACCGTTTTTTTTTTTTTCTTGTAAAGGTAAACATTGGTTCTGGTCTGGTGTCCTGAGTAGAGCTAGTGCAGATGGCATCATTTCAGCATGGTCTTTGTAAACTGCATAATGTGTGTTTGCTTTCTGCAAAAATGTTTTGCCCATAAAAACTGTGTAGAGTAGAATGTCACTTTTCTCTCATGAAAAAAAATATGCAAAAAGATTTTTGTACACTATTTCCATTTCTAATGTCTTTTGGGATGCTTTAAGACTAAATAATGAAAGGAGTGACTAGCTGCTAAAGAGAAAAGATAGAGGACAGACTGAATGCAGTATTCAATTTTCTTTTATAGTATCCATAAGCTGCTTCTGAATCAAAACTTGGACATGCTGTTTCTCTACATCTTCCCCCCTACGCTCTCCCCTCCCCCTCAACAAAAAATTTTCCTGTCAGAATCCCAAGGGCAACAAGGGACAGGTAGCAATGATAAAATTGATGACTTAATTAGTTGCTATGATTTATTGAGTATAGGCAAAACAATATAATGAATAACTGTGGGACTGGCAAGGTACCAGTTAAATACAGAATGATTGAAATACTGTGGAATTTTACTACTTTCTTCCAATGCAAACAATGAAGAACGATTCTATTTACATCAACAGAACAACAAAAAAAAATCTTTTACCCAATTCTCAAAACATTTTCCTTGTAATATTCTTCATCTTTATATCAATGCTCAGTGTCCACATTTACCAAATAATATTCAGCCTCCACTGCTACAAGAGATGCCAGTTCTTCTCTTTTCACTAAACAAATGTTGATTATATATTCAGAGGTATGAATCAGGAAACTGTTCTAATAAAAATATGACCTTTAAGGCTTGAAATAAAGAAATTAATAGACCACATCTTACTTCCAAGGGATAGGGCTCAAGCTCTTACTTCTTAAATGCTTTTCATATGAAACAACATTTTAAAAAATTCCACAAGCAGAACTCACCAACACTTCTATGCAAAGTATCTCAAATATACAACAAGTACTGAATATTTCTATGAAATCTTTTGGTAAATAACTTCTTTTCCAGATCATGGAAATACCTTACAAAAATATTGCTATCTGATTTTACAGATGAGGAGATAGGTACAGAAAGATGAGCTCAAGACCATACAGCAGGTTAGGCTGAAAAAAAAAAAATGAGAAAGAATGAGGAAGTCTGATATTCTTTAGTTCTGACAGTTGCTTAACGTTGACAAACAAAACCAAACTGGAACAGAAAAAGTGGTGACAAAGAATAATATTTGAGTCATCTCTTATCTTCCAAAAAAGAAAAAAGGGTATGCTTTCATAGGCATCAGTAGTGAAATCCACAGAAGCCTTTTATGAAAATGTCAGTTCATCAATCTCTTCAAAAAAAGCTTTTCAAACTTGACAGCGTAGTGTACTTAGTGGTCTCTTTCCATTAGACAGGAGGAACAGCCTGTAGCCCAGTAGCCCCAGAAATGTAAATGGTCATTGCTTGTGCCAGGCGACAGGCTCTGTATTAAGCAAACTGTTGTGGTTTAACCCCAGCTGGCAACTAAGCCCCACACAGCCGCTCGCTCACTCCCCCCACCCAATGGGATGGGGGAAGGAATCAGAAGGGTAGAAGTGAGAAAACTTGTGGGTTGAGATAAAGACAGTTTAATAGGGAAAGCAAAAGCCGCATGCGCAAGCAAAGCAAAACAAGGAATTCATTCACCACTTCCCATTGGCAGGCAGGTGTTCAGCCATCTCCAGGAAAGCAGGGCTCCATCATGTGTGACTTGGAAAGACAAAACACCATCACTCCATACGTCTCCCCTTCTTTCTTCTTCCCCCAGCTATGCATGTTGAGCATGACGTCATATGGTATGGAATATCCCTTTGGTCAGTTGGGGTCAGCTGTCCTGGCTGTGTCCTCTCCCAACTCCTTGTGCACCCCCATCCTCCTCGCTGGTGGGGTGGGGTGAGGAGCAGAAAAGGCCTTGATTCTGTGTCAGCACTGCTCAGCAATAGCTAAAACACCCTGTGTTATCAACACTGTTTCCAGCACAAATCCAAAACATAGCCCCATACTAGTTTCTATGAAGAAAATTAACTCTACCCCAGCCAAAACCAGCACATAAACTCTGTAGGGCCCTGGAGTGGTCAGGTTTTGCCTGGACTTGCCCCGGTTTTCTTGGAGCTTTGTTTTACTTTGGTTGTAACAACAACTGTCTAACCAGGTTTTAGCTAATTTTTTAAAATTTTGTTTAGCTTTGTACATGTGTTTTGGTTCAGTTTTGTTTTGCTTTGTACACCATATTGGTTTCATACATGATATGAACTCATCTCATCTGTGATACGAGTATCATATTTCTCCCACTGAAGACCTCAGAATGGTAAACCTTCATCTTCATCCCAGACTCAAACCACTGGACTCAGAGGTGCTGATAGGACTCTCTCTAAATTTTAGCTTTATTCATTTAATTCCATTTTTTAAGGGGATTATTCCACAAAAAAATAGACCTGGTTTTGGTTTGGATCTTGCTGATGTTGTGCATCTCTGGTAAGTCAAGTCTCTCGGTGTAATTAGCAGATAACTTACAGTCCCTAGAACAATCAATACATGGTTTTGACTGTTAATAGATCAATTAACTGAATTAACTAAATAAACTCATTAGTTATTTACAGTCCTCTCTGCTGAAGTCTCAACATCTCGGGCCTGAACAATCCCCATTAAAATACATCCACATTTAGCAGTGACTTTCAATAGGAGCTGGATTGGTGCCATGAAGAACAAATAGAACAAGAAGGGATCATGTCCCAGTTTGTTTGCACCTGAATTGTGGATGTTAAAGAGGCATCAGGAGGGAGCATAGGCTGGGAGGATGGTACTTTTTTAAGTTGGATGTAACCCAGTGAGTACAACATTTCTGTCAGTCTTCTGACATCCATTTGGCAAGTATGAACTGTTTCCTCTTGTTAACAGTTAACTGCTTAGGCATTCTTATTTTTATTCTTCATTTTTTCCAAAATACAAGTGAACAAATGGACAAGTCCTATATTCACCTCAACTCTCATTTGAACGGGATCTAACTTTAGGTAGCTAAGATATAGACAACTACACCTAAGCTAATTATCCAGTGATGCTTTAATAACCAGCGGAGAGGAACTGGCCCAGGAGAGCCAAATCCATCAGACTTACTTCAGACATCTACTTTGGAGTGAGATGAGCCATGCCATACAAGTTTCTGCTTCCCGTCACTGTCTATAAAGTGAATTTCAACAACTGACTCAAATGGAAGCAGAGATCATTACACCTTAAAATGGAGGAATGGTTGTACTGGAATAGGCTAAAACACTTTCTGACCCAGATTCCAACAGCGACTTAAAGTAGATGCTTTGAAAAGTATAAGAACAGCATAAGAATATATGGTTGTTTCTCCTGGCGCTCTCCCAGTGTTCAGGCATTTTCTCAGGGTTTTCCTGAGCTGGATGTTTCTACATATTTAAAAAACTGCAGTGGAGTTATCTTCCATGAATTTGTCCTGTTTCTCCCTGAACATATATCATTATATGACCATTATGACCAATGATTTGGGTATACTTAATCTTTTTTTTTTTTTTTTTTAATGTTTCAGACTCAGCCAAACCTAGCCATCTAAAAGTTAAGCACCTGGTCTAGCCTAGTAGTACAGGACTCATTCACCATTAGCAGTAGAAAAACAATTTATGCTATCTATGTTACATCTATCTTTGGATGTGACAAATCACCTTCTGCGTATATGCAAAGATCCACTAACAGTAAAGGGGGAGGATGCTTTTAAAAGGGGGAATTCAGTTCCCAGAATAAAACACACACTCATATTTGTGTGCAGGTGTCCATGTGTGGGGTAGTCATAGGCGAGGGAGTAGTCACCAACACAGTCTTTGGAACTTAGGGAGCTCCTCAGCTCGCCCTAGACAGATGTCTGCGTCTGGCCAACTGAATATCTCTCTGTTCAGTTGCCTAAACATAGTTGTCTAGTACTATCTGAGACACCATAGGATATACGAGACATCCACACAGGGTTGACAGATGTTGCAAGTCTTGCAGAAACCTATGTCCTTCTGGGCTGGCAGAGAGCTACGGGCTAGAGGGACAACCTGATGTCTAAATTGTTGGTTTGCTAACATTCACGAAAGAAGAAAGATCCCAGAAAGGGCTTCTAAAAATGGAAGCACTAATATTGCTTTTAATTTTCATGGCTGAAAAGTTCAAGAAAAAAGGACATTGGAAATGGAGTCGTTATGTTGGAATATAACGTACTGGCCATCAGTGTAACATGGATACATTTAGTCCTATTACCTTGAATGTCTTACTCATTGTTACAAGACTCGAGCATCTTATTTATTTTGCAGAACAAAAAAATCTGTACAAGAGATTTAATAGTATTCTGCACTCCTGTGTAGTATTGAGCTGTAGTTTTGATAAGCATTTTTTTACTGGGATGAACTCTTCTGCCTTTTCTTCTATGCTGTTATGTTGAAGTTATCCCACTAAAGTCAGTCAAAGTTATGCAGGTAATATTCTTTTATTCTATTTGAATTTAAAAAAAAAATGAAACACTTATATATGATGCTGAATAATCCATAGGCAATACAGAAGCAGCATAGCTTCCTGTACAGGGCATTAGAGATCCATTATCTCCTTCCACTGACCCGCCTTTGCCAAGGTGAAGGTCTGCATGTATGTAGGAGCAATGTCTTACTGTTAGCAAGTTCTGCTCATTTTTTGAAAACCAGGTGAGGACTCACAGATAAGAGCTGTTTAGTTTAAGAATTTTTTCAAAAACCCCCATTTCAAATGAAATATTACAAAAAAGAACCTGCAGACTAGAAGATAAAAATGCAGCAGTACATTTAAGTAAAATGGAGGTAAGAGAAGTACCATTACACTGATGGACAGTGAGCAGTTAGCATGGGCATTTTGTGCCATTATTTTAGAAACATAATGGGAAGGAGAAATTGAAGGAAAAAAATACATATGTCACTAATTGCCATGATTCTATCTGAAGATATAGTAAATACACAATCCATATTGAAATTTTAATGGCTAAGGGGAAATGGAAAAAGGTACAACATGGTTGTAGAAGAGGATATTAAGAGAGAGAAGTAAGGAAGAATGAAGAACGGTGAAAACAAGTGAAAACAAGCGAAAGGATTTCAGATTAATAGATTAAATCTGATTAAAAAATCAATAAGGAGTTCAGATGGGAGCTTTACAGTACTATGCTAACCAATTCATTTCAGTTCTGAGCTGAGGTATATCCTGGGTCAACACTGTGCCTGCATTATTTGATTGGAGGAATCATTACTACCTTGGCAATCAGACAACATCTGAGCCAATGTTAACATGGGACTTTGGGGGAAAGAGCTGCAGAAAGAAAAGCACTTTATCCAGTGTTTGTAACTTTACCCAGTTGAAGTAGTGCAATTTTGTAGAAATTAAACCAGATTGTAATGGAATTCAATTATACACACCTTGTAAGGAGATGATTGTGCTTCAAAGACAAAATTTGTAAAAGTATTTATGTGGCTGAAGTGGTGTAGGAGACCTCCAGGGTAGCTCACAATTCCTTTCCATGTCCCCACTTTTAAAAGAATTAGTATCTTATTCCTTGCTAGTACCCAAATCTTTATGAGCCTCACTGCTCCCCAGCCTCATTTGTATACATTTATATTAGACAATGGAATAACATTCTGCTTATATAGGAACACAAATGCAACCCACAGGCTAGCTTTTATATTTAAAAATCAAGCTGCAGTTTAGCCCATGGAGTGAAGAAATGTTGAACTATTTCAGCCACTAGAGATATAGAAGATAGAACTGCGCAATCCACTTTTCATTCAAGAGCTTTATCCTCTCCAATCTTTCCTTCATGTGCAAATAGACCTTGGTTGTCTTAATAGCACAGCTACTCCACCATGGCAATGTTGCAGTTCCCTCACATAGACTCAGCAGGTGACAATAGAAGTAGGTTGGTTGGTTGTTTTTTTAGTGAGTGTTGTTACACAATTCCTCCCACATCACAGAATGACTTTATTAAAATAATGGAGCTTCTTCACCTACAGTCTTGTCTTCACCACACAGGCATCTAGAAGACTGTGAGAATGTATGAATTTCTTTCAACCACATTCAGTCTTATATAATTATAATGTTGATAATTATAATGTCGGCTTTAAAGAACCTCTGAACTGTTGTCAATCCTTGGCAGAGAGCAGGTAGTCAGGACTGATTGAGTTTCATCTGACTAACATTAAAGATGAAATCTCCATCTCAGCTAGTCACCGTGAGCTCCCTTCATCATCAAAGGGAAAGGTAAACATTAGAGCTGATGGAGTCTCAAGAACAATTTACTTTACTGTGAAGTAGATATTTTTGAGTGAATGAATTGTGTCTTGTTTCTCCATAATGGAGTAAGGAGAGTAAGGACAACCAAATAAAAGAAAGTGCGCAGTAATGATGTGTTGTCTCCCAAAATATATACCGCTGGTTTTGCCCCAGATTTATTTAATGGTTTTCTGTTACGGAATTTATCTTCATTGTGTGTCTTATCTAATTTATCCATAGTCTCAAACGTAACTTTTTAAGCAATATGATGATGCACAATGACTTTACCCAGAACTTAGACCAGTTATTTCATTCTTGTTTGATACCTATTTCCTCATTCCCATCAACTGTTCTCTGGAGAAGACAAAACAAAAAGTGCAATAAATGATGTCTTTATCATGATGTGCACCCTAAACTGGAACAGAATATTTACTCCACCTCATCATTAGATTAGCAGATTCAATTTACAGAGTGTATTCAATGGGAAAATCTTTCTCTTCCCCTAAAAGTGATAATGTTTTATGATCTTTGTCCAGTCTACGACTGCATCTGTCAGCACAATGGTATAAGTGCCATTATATTATCTTCCACCTTATAGTATCTTAGAATTATGTTTCACATTTACAGTCATTTTTTAACCCTGGTTTCCACTTTACTTGAAAAAAAAAAAAAACCCAAAAAACCAAACCAGTTTCTGACTGCATTGAAGTTTCTTGATAATTTGAAATGTCAGACTTCCCCCAGTCCCCAACCTGGCAGTTCTCTCCTTTTCCCTCCCTATGGGTTGGGAAATCTTGTTAGAGTGAGAGCAAACACTGAATTCAGACGGCTGCTCAAAGTCCTTAACAACCTCCAGCGGACTTTGAAAGTGAAATGGCATAGAAGAGGAAGGATGAAATACACATCAAAGGTCACGATGAAATTTTAATCAGATGCACCTTACTTCTCTGACCAACTAATTAGGTGAGATGTATTCAAGTTTGAAAGGTACATAGAGACACAATATGTTTGAAATGTGTCATGGTTTAACCCCAGCCAGCAGCTCAGCCCCACACAGCCGCTCGCTCACTCCCCCACTGTGGGATGGGGGAGAGAATCAGAAGAGTAAAAGTGAGAAAACTCATGGGTTGAGATAAAGACAGTTTAATAGGGAATCATAGAATCATAGAATCATACAGGTTGGAAAAGACCTCTAAGATCATCGTGTCCAACCGTCAACCCAACACCACCATGCCCACTACACCATGTCCCTAAGGGCCTCATCTACACGTCTTTTAAATACCTCCAGGGATGGTGACTCCACCACTTCCCTGGGCAGCCTGTTCCAAGGCCTGACCACTCTTTCAGTAAAGAAATTTTTTCGAATGTTCAATCTAAACCTTCCTTGGCGCAGCTTGAGGCCATTTCCTCTTGTCCTATCGCTAGTTACTTGGCAGAAGAGACCAACACCCACCTCGCTACAACCTCCTTTCAGGTAGTTGTAGAGCGCGACGAGGTCTCCCCTCAGCCTCCTCTTCTCCAGGCTAAACAACCCCAGTTCTCTCAGCCGCTCCTCATAAGGCTTGTGCTCCAGGCCCTTCACCAGCTTTGTTGCCCTCCTCTGGACACGCTCCAGCACCTCCATGTCCTTCTTGGAGTGAGGGGCCCAAAACTGAACACAGGATTCGAGGTGCGGCCTCACCAGTGCCGAGTACAGGGGCACGATCACCTCCCTACTCCTGCTGGCCACACTATTTCTGATACAGGCCAGGATGCCGTTGGCCTTCTTGGCCACCTGAGCACACTGCCGGCTCATGTTCAGCTGGCTGTCGACCAGCACCCCCAGGTCCTTTTCCTCTGGGCAGCTTTCCAGCCACTCTTCCCCAAGCCTGTAGCGTTGCCTGGGGTTGTTGTGGCCCAAGTGCAGGACCCGGCACTTGGCCTTGTTGAACCTCATACAATTGGCCTCAGCCCATCGATCCAGCCTGTCCAGGTCCCTCTGCAGAGCCTTCCTACCCTCCAGCAGATCAACACTCCCACCCAACTGGGTGTCGTCTGCAAACTTACTGAGGGAGCACTCGATCCCCTCGTCCAGATCATTGATGAAGATATTGAACAGGACCGGCCCCAGTACTGAGCCCTGGGGAACACCGCTCGTGACCGGCCGCCAACTGGATTTAACTCCGTTCACCACAACTCTCTGGGCTCGGCCGTCCAGCCAGTTTTTTACCCAGCGAAGAGTGTACCTGTCTAGGCCGTGAGCCGCCAGCTTCTCTAGGAGAATGCTGTGGGAGACAGTGTCAAAGGCCTTACTGAAGTCCAAGTAGACCACATCCACTGCCTTTCCCTCATCCACTAGGCGGGACACCTGGTCATAGAAGGAGATCAGGTTGGTCAAGCAGGACGTGCCTTCCATGAACCCATGCTGGCTGGGCCTGATCCCCTGGTTGTCCCGGACATGGCTCGTGAGCACCCTCAAAACCAACCGCTCCATGATCTTCCCTGGCACCGAGGTCAGGCTGACCGGTCTGTAGTTCCCCGGATCCTCCCTCCGGCCCTTCTTGTAGATGGGAGTCACATTGGCGAGCCTCCAGTCGTCCGGGACCTCCCCAGTTAACCAGGACTGCTGGTAAATGATGGAGAGCGGCTCGGCAAGCTGTTCTGCCAGCTCCCTCAGTACCCTCGGGTGGATCCCATCCGGCCCCATAGACTTGTGAACATCCAGGTGGCATAGCAGGTCATGAACTTCATCCTCTTGAATTATGGGGGGTTTATCCTGCTCGCCGTCCCTGTCTTCCAGCTCAGGGGGCTGAGTACCCTGAGGATAACCACTCTGACTACTAAAGACTGAGGCAAAGAAGGTGTTGAGTACCTCAGCCTTTTCCTCGTCCTTGGTGGCAACGTTCCCCCCCGCATCCAATAGAGGATGGAGATTCTCCTTGGCTCTCCTTTTGTCATTAACATACTTATAAAAGCATTTTTTGTTGTCTCTCATGACAGTGGCCAGGTTGAGTTCTAGCCGGGCTTTTGCCTTTCTAATTTCCTCTCTGCACGACCTAACGCGATCCCTGTACTCTTCCTGAGTTGCCTGACCCTTCCTCCACAAGTGATAAACTCTCCTTTTTTCCCTGAGTCCCAGCCAGAGCTCCCTGTTCAGCCAGGCCGGTCGCCTTCCCCGCCCGTTCTTCTTGCGGCACATGGGGACAGCCCGCTCCTGCGCCTTTAAGACTTCCTTCTTGAAGAACGTCCAGCCTTCCTGGACCCCTTTGCCCTTCAGGACTGTCTCCCGAGGGACCCTCTCGACCAGTGTCCTGAGCAGGCCAAAGTCCGCCCGCCGGAAGTCCATGGTAGCGGTTTTGCTGGCCCCCCTCTTTACTTCACCAAGTATCGAAAATTCTACCATTTCATGGTCGCTAAGCCCAAGCCGGCCTCCGACCACCACATCTCCCACCAGCCCTTCTCTGTTCGTGAACAGCAGGTCAAGCGAGGCATCTCCCCTGGTGGGCTCGCTTACCAGCTGCGTCAGGAAGTTATCCTCCACACACTCCAGGAACCTCCTCGACTGTTTCCTCTCTGCCGTGTGGTATTTCCAGCAGACGTCTGGAAAGTTGAAGTCCCCCACGAGAACAAGGGCTAGCGACTGGGAGACTCCTGCCAGCCTCTGGTAAAAACAAAAGCCACATGCACAAGCAAAGCCAATTAGGAATACGTTCACTCCTTCCCATCGTCAGGCAGGTGTTCAGCCATCTCCAGGAAAGCAGGGCTCCATCACGTGTAACGGTTACTTGGTAGGACAAGCGCCATCACTTCAAACATCCCCCCTTCCTCCCTCTTCCCCCAGCTTTACATGACGTCATATCCTATGGGATACTCCATTGGCCAGTTGGGGTCAGCTCTCCTGGCTGTGTCCCCTCCCAACTCCTTGTGCACCCCCAGCCTGCTCGCTGGTGGGGTGGGGTGAGGAGCAGAAAAGGCCTTGACTCTGTGTCAGCCCTGCTCAGCAGTAACGAAAACATCCCTGTGTTATCAACACTGTTCCCAGCACAAATCCAAAACACAGCCCCATACGAGCTACTGTGAAGAAAATTAACTCTATCCCAGCCAAAACCAGCACACAAAATACAAGGAGGGGAGGGAGGTAGAATAATCAATACAGATACTTGTATTCTGCAATCAATGAAAGCTGTACTTTCAAATCAGCATAACATTGTTATGTTTTTTTCCTAAAAAAGAAAACAGGTGTGATATGCATTTAAAAAAAAAGGCTTCATAATTTTACTTTTTTTTATATGTTTAGTTGCTGTCTGGTGAGCGAGCTACTTTGAGAATTCATCCTAAGCTGTAGTATGAGGAAACACTCCTGTGGCACATGGGTATATGTATATTGCTTTTTCCTATCTCTAACAGATCCAGATGACATGAGTCATCAGTTATAGTTCAAAATCCAATCCGTTAGTGCAAGCTATGAATTTATTTAGCTCTAGCTGTGTAAGTCCTTGGAACACGTTTTTGGAAGGCAGCTGTTACACATGCAGCTCTGTTTTCAAAATACATGATTATGTTTACAGCTGTTTAAAACAAATTCAGCATTAGTGCATACACCTAAGTCATATTTGAATCATCCTTTAATTTCCCTGAATTTCTTAATTCTAATTTTTCTATTTTATATCTAGCTTGATGCTTTCATTTGGATGTTTGCTTCTTATTGCTTCGTTATTTTCTTTTAGGAAGGAATACTTAGATAGAAACTATACCATTCATTTCAAGCAATTAGTTCTCATCACTTGCTTGGGCTAATGTCTTAATGGCACCTCTGCAGTGACCCCAATCAACTCTTTTTTTTTTTTTTTGTCATCCAAGGTTCTGTACTAGTTTTTAAATAGATGTTGCAATGTAGTTATATTCTTCAACTTTTTCTTTCCGTTCAGTAGGCCCTCAACATGGTATAACCCCAAGAGTCCTTGTACTATTTGTTGTGTAATTATTGCAGAGAGGGTAGGCATTATCTAGGATAAGAAATAATAGGCTTAAGTTCATTGCACCAAGGAATACTGCAGTTTATAGGGAATTTTTGCTGATGACAAATATAGTTGAACACTGATATAGATTGCCTATAAAGAGTGAGAGACTCCCATCGCTTCAGCTTTACAGAACACGTTAAACAAAAATCTGACAAACACGCCATGAGTGTATTTGATCTTGCCATGGGTAAAGGAATGACCTTTTCAGCAGCCTGTTTTCTATGTCTGTGAAAAGGGCTTGAAGATACTTGAGGAGTGCTGGCTTGAATGGGAATGGAGCCTGCTCAGGAGGCTTCCAGCACACCCTGGGATCAAACTCCTTGTTCAAAGAAGTTTTACAGTTAGCTAGCAGATCTCATTAAGGTGATGTCTGTAGCCTCCTATGCTCTGACATACTTCTCAACCCTGTAGATCAGAGGCAAGTACTGATTTCTGATTTCAAGTCACAGATTTTTTGCTAATTGCTCATCAGGGAACATCTGCCTCACAGCTTGAATGTAACTGAATATCACAAAGTTTGGATTAAAGAACACTCTTCCTCTCTCCTTTTCAGCAAGGCAGAAGACACTTGGCTTTTGTGATCATTTGGCTTCAGCTATTTCCTGGCTTCATTTTATTTAGTTATTTATTTTTATTGATAGAAAAATGGCCATAGTTATTTATTTTTATTAGGAGAAAAATGACAACAGAATCATTATGGGTGGAAGAAGGAGCAAGATCTACTGCAAGAAAAATAGGAAGTTTGGACTCCAAGTCAAATAGAGGAAGCACAATGGAGAGAGCGTGCGGACAAGATCTGATGAACCTGAAAGTTAGGGCCGGAGGGAACTAAAATGACCAGCTAAAGAGAAAACTGTTTTTTTCCCAGCCACTAGCACACAAAAGGTGTAGGAGGTATATTACAAGCTGATCCCAATTCCCAAAGGAAAAGTAGTACCAAAAAAATCAATCTTCGAGTCAATTTTCTTTAGGAAAATCATATAGTGGCTTTATCAGAAAAATCTCAGAATGGCTATGCAATTCATTAGCATAGCAAAGAAATGCAAATTTAATGGGAATTACCAAGACCAAACTCTCTTCTTCCCCTTCTGTCCCTTCTACTCCCCTTTCCTCTCTTTTTCTCTCCCCTTCTTTCCTCATGAGATTATGATGGACCTGAGGTGGTCAACAGAATAAAGGAATAACACAGCTGTGTTGTAGAAGGCTATATTCTGTCACTTACCAGAAAATATTGTAAAGTCTTGCTTAGTTGGCCTGTCAGATCATTTATTACATAGTGATTTAGATTTTCAACTCTTGTAAATGAAGTACTTTCTTTCAGTACCTGATTGCAGTAGGGCTGCACATGTCCAGATGCAAGCTCTCTATAAGGTGAGGTGAAACTGGAGTCAATCAGCTTTGCAAAAAGAACGTAAATTTTTTTTTTGTTTTGGATCTGGAAGCATTTCGCATATGCTTGATAGGTGCAATGTCCTGAATTCATCAACAAGGAGATTAAAAATGGGAATACTGGATTGAATATTACAAGCCTGGAATTTCCTGACATGGATGAGCCTGCTTTGCTATTACAGGATCACAGACCTCTATGTGGTCCAAGCGTTAGATGGAAACAGACGCACGGTCACAGCTGGGTTTGTTGCCTGGCTGGTCCCAGGATTGATATAACACCCTATGTGAAACTTGTATCCACAACATCTTTACGAGCAATGTAACTTCATTGTTCGGGCTGCCTACATGTCCTCCCTGCCCCTGTGGCTAGGAGTACTCCAGGAAGCCCCATGGACTTCTGTTCCTTCTGCCACTGGTCACCCCCGTAACAAAAGCCAGTTTCTACAGGATAGGAAGGCTCCATCTGAGCAAGTCAACACAGGTTTCTTTCACAGTGGAAGGAAACAGGCACTTCTAGTACCAGACATCAGGATTTTCTCAGATGAAATGCACCCTGGAGATGTCTGGTTTTGTCTGCTAATTACGAAGGGAGCCTAGGGTGACCACCCCACATAGAGATGCCTGGTGTTGAGCAAGATAAATACCCATGTCCGTGCCACTGCAAGGACAGATGGGATTAAGGTGGTAATAAGTAATGTCCTTATGTTCCCTCCAGCAGCACCAGTTGGGTGTCTGCAGATCAGCCCGTGACTTTTCGTGAAAGGAAGAACTATGGATGATAAGCAAATCAAGTCTCAGTACCAACCTCCTGCGGAGTTGAAGCCTCAAGTGAACCGTCAGTGTAGTTTAAGTTTTTGCTGTTGAAAACATTTACGTCGGTTGAACAGGAGCTTTTCACTACTCAGTGAATGAGTACTCTTAGTCTGCATTAAATTTGTTTATGTCCTATTACCCACTTATTTGCTTTTGGGAGAAACTCATAGTTCAGAAGCAACTCCTCCATTCCAAGTACTAACCTCAGTCACTGCTTCAACTGATGTCAAAACAACCTCTCCACTCTCATCAGATCAGCTTTGCCATTTATTTACCACACTTTTCTGATTTTCTGACTATCATGTGTTTAAATCATGGGGTGAGACACTTCAGTATTTAAGTTAATAATCCATTCAATGCACTCACTACAAGATTTTTATTGCTCTGAGGATGTTTACAGTCTGACTCAGTCCATTTTTGTGCTTACTGCAGTCACGGTCATGCTCCTGGTTTAGTCACTTCATGTAACATCATACATTGCATTCTTTAGGTCTTCAAATTACCCATAAGTGTATAAGTATTTTTAGTGCTTTTCTCCTCCTCGTAAACATCTCATTATTTATCACCCTTGAGGGCCCGGACATCTGAAGTTGTCCTCATTGAAATCTCATTTTAACTCTCCTCTAATTTTCTTTTGAAGATGTAGGTCCTGTGCAGAACTAATGTTTTTAACACGAGTAATTGTGCTATGTGTCTTGGAAAAAAAAAACCTTCTTGATCACCCCCCCTGGTTAGTTTTTTTATGTGACACTTAAGCCCCTTGGTTGTCCTATTAGAATGGAAGAATGGAATTAGAGGTGTGTTACCACTGTGATATGATCGCCTAGCAGACAGGCCTTTAGAGATTACTTGCTTTTGTGCTCTAATTGTTTCTGAGGACAATATTCCTCTTGTCTTCAAGCTATGTATATACTATGTATAAGAAAGAAGTCTTTTAAAACTGGACAGTAAACAAAATTTTACTTTCTCAATAATATTGATGTAATCCATAGACACAGCTAAATTTTCTCACCCATACATATTGTAATTTATACTTGCATTGAAAAACTATGCTTTTTCATTAATTCTTCATTCAATATGAACAAACACACATAACAATTGTGGTTGAATCTTGTGTTACACCTGAGCAAAGCTCATTAGCCCAATTCTTCACAGATCTTCAAATCCCAGGTTCTCTGCTTGCTGTCCTGATGTCACCCAGGCAACTTTGGTTAGCATTTGCCCCTGAGAGAGGTCACTGGATGATTTACTGACAACATACAGGTGTTTCATTCCTCAATTATTTGGATGAGGAACTTAACCAAAGCACACCACGTCTCCCTTTTAGACAGGTGTTCTGGTTTCCTTTCTCTGCAAATAATGATGCAGGGAGAAGGAGCAAAGCGAAAGCAAAAGGCCTTGTAAATTCCCTTAATCTTAATAAGAACAGATCAAGAAGACTGAGAAAAGTCAGAAATGTCCTTAGTTCCCTTCTCATTCAAACATAGTCAGTGTTACGGTTTTACAAGTAATTCTTTACAGTTCGGTGTACAAAAGCCTAAAAATCCTTGGAGAGAACTCCTGGCAATGTGTTAGATTGCTGCGTCGTTTGGACTACCGTTCCTCAGGACCTGCTCTGCAGATCACTTGGGATTCACAGAGATTCTTTTCCAAACTTAAGTTACATGGTTGTCTTCATCTTATTGGTAAGTATCAACATCTGAGCAATTCACTCTTGTTGCCTGTTACAGGCAGCAGAAATACGGTAGTCAGTATAGTTAATGCAAACTGGGGCTTAATTAATCTCAATCAAAAGGGCACATCTAAAATAGGTCAGATAAACTGTGCTCTAAAAATAGCTATTTCTCTCTTGATCATCAAGGAAGGTTGAGTGACTATCTCAGAAACAGACATCCATATAGTACTTTTAAAATTTGGGTAGGATGAATCATGAGGAGTTGTAGATGCAACAGTAAGATCTGCTATGATTCACCCTTCTCAAAAAATATCAGTTTTAAATTGGTGCTGGGATTCCCAATTGAAAAGATCTTCCAGTGGCATCGCAGGGGAGACCGTTCACTCCTGGCTTTTAGGTATGCTTTCTTGTACGCTTTATTGTTGTATAGCTTGAGGATTTCCTCCAAATTCACCATTAACTCTATGCTGATAATGGTTTGAAGAAAATCAAGTTATTAACTGTTGGAAGTGACAGTCATCTAAAAAACATCCTTAATGACCTCAGAGAACCCTGTATTGTGTAGACTCTCCCCAGAAACTCTGACTTTCCATCCTTAATGTGGTTGTCCTTTAATAGCATGTTTTGCAGTTAGAGTTAGTTGCAGATTTTACCTGATTCGAGTAGGAGGTTTTCAGTATCATATAGAGGTTGGGACTTTGAAAGCAACAGCTCTTCTGACTGCTTGTTCGCCAGCTGAGGAACTTTTTGATAAAAGGACTTTTTCCCTCTGAAAATGTCACTCACAAAAGCCTAAATGTTTTTGAGTGTACTGATTTCACCAAAACTTTGTTGAAATTATCTTTTAGCGCAAACTGGGATGAAAGTAAAAATGAAAGCCAAATGAGTCATGTAAAAATAACTCAATAATCTGAATACTTTTCTGGAATATGGGGGATGTATCTTCGAATCCCGGAGTGTGTGAGACCGAATAAGTATGTGAACTTTCACGCTCTTTACAGCTTAGGTGTGTGTCTGCTTCATTCAACTACCACCTACTTTTGAAGTAGAAAATAAATTATCCTTTCACAACAACAGTTAACAGCTCTTTTTTTTTTCTCTGTTTTCCCCCTTACTGGCTCTACAGGCAATTCTGTACTTTATCAACTGTCTGGTACAGTGTACCAAATATTAACAATATACATAGAATCATAGAATCATAGAATCATACAGGTTGGAAAAGACCTCTAAGATCATCGTGTCCAACCGTCAACCCAACAAACCATGTCCACTAAACCATGTCCCTAAGGGCCTCATCTACACGTCTTTTAAATACTTCCAGGGATGGTGACTCCACCACTTCCCTGGGCAGCCTGTTCCAAGGCCTGATCACTCTTTACAATTATATATCAAAAAGAAAAAGCTGCTTTTACCACCCTTTCAAATGTCATTTAAGAAAGAGCCTTTAAAACAGTCAAAGTACGGAAAGTTGACAGTGCTTAGGGAGAACTGGGGAGAGTGACAAATAATTTACTAGGTTCAACTCCTGATAAATGGTGAATGCTTGTTCTGTTTGACCAAAATATAGCTTTGATATGAGTGGTTATGGCACCTTACTGCCTTGTGAGAAACATTACACAGCTTCAGGTTTTATTTGACTCAAGCAGATGCTCTGTGCCGTATAGAGCTTTGTGTTTTATGAGCTCCAGCCCTCATTCTGTCTTTACTCTGCTGCTATCTGATTTCAGCTGGTTTCAATAATAATGAGAAACAATTCCCAAATAAAAGGAAAAAAAAAAAGAAATATAAGGGAGTCCAAAGCATCTAGCTATTGACTTTTAAAGAACTCTATTTTGACCTTTAAAATAATGTGAATAGAATGGCATTAGTAGAATGTCACACAGTAATAAACAGACAAACACTACAATTCTGGAAAGTCAGGGACTGTAAAGTGAAGTTTCCCATAACAGACTTCCCTCTGCATCACTCTCTACCAGCCATAACTACCACGAGAGGAGGGAGAGATGGATCTCCGGGCCAGGAGAATAGAGCAGAGAAGTCACCATTGCTGGGAGTGAAAGCAAGCAGCGCAAAACTTGTCTTTCAGAAGGAAAATTCCTACAGTGAGCAAGCTGCCTTCTCAGGGCATTATATCCTCCCTACCAGGGAAGAGATGAGGAGGATTTCAGCTTTCACCATCCTTCACTAACCTGTAAACCATCATCACAGTTTTCAAGCAACCCACATATTTCAATATGATTATCCTCACAAAGCAATCGTGGGATAAACGTGTCATTTTCTCGATGATAATGGAGGTCTTGGGGACCCAAAGTCCAGAACGACAAAGAGTCTCCAAAGGATATGAGTCCCCAAGTTTGGATTTAGACAACTAAATCCAAGCTATCCTTTGCTTTTTAATGTTTTCAGCATCATTGATTTTGACTGTCAAAATTAAGGCACATGAATGGTACATCTATTTTCATAACATTATGAACTTGTTCTTTCTGGAAGTCATATTCATTAAAGGCTGCAGATGGACACCCAGCAAGTGCCCAGGGCTGACTGAGAAAAACAGTAAGCAGTGTCCTTTTAGCTGTTGTTTCATATACCTGTTTAGTTTTAAAAGCATTAATTTTCTCTTCAAGTGGCCTCTTTGCAAGAGTATCCTTCCAAATCTTCCCCCTTTTATGGAATTTCCCAATTAGTTTTAGCTCACACCATCTTGAAAACAACACAAAAAACCCTAAACCAATCACAATTTAAAAGAATGACAAGTGGTTAAAATACTTTTAATTGAGACTTTTCAAGAATTGCCACTGCCACTATTATTTCCTATATTTCTTGTTGCTTCTCTGTTTGTCTAAACAGATAGAATTTGAAATTTCCATCTTCTAACTTTGCTACCTCCCAAACTTGACTAGAGAATTTTTCTTCCAGAAGTATCATAACCATATTTGCTGCAGCTGCCTCTGCTTATGCTGCAAGTAGGGAAGTGTTGCAGGATATTTAGGAGTTTCCTATGGAAGTTCTCGTCATGGAGCCCTTGCCAAGTAAATCATTGGACTAGATTGTCAAACAAAGATTATATTCTAGATCTAGTAATTATTAACTTGTTAATCTTATTATCACGAACAAGAAAAAAACCTGTTTTTCCTAATCAAAAAATGTGCACTTAATTTGAATGCCTTGAAGTCGTGCATGTGTATGGAAATGGCTTGGCTTAAATAATCACTCATGTTTTACAAACATATTCAATGACCCTTTTTTTTTTGAAGAACTTGTTGATGTGTTAAAAACATATTCCAACTGGAGATTGCCCTGTAAATCATTATTTGCTTTCTTAAAGTATAGGCTCAACTGTTTATTTGAATGTGGAAGTACTTGAACTGTATATGCAAACACTGTAACAGTATTTAGAAAAAAAGGTTTTACCTTATTTTTTACCATCCAGATACATGCATAGCCCTTTAGAAGAGTTATGAACAATTTACGCTTATTGACAAGTTATATTTAAAAACAAATCTCAACTATTTTGGTTTGCTTTCTACCCTGTGTTCTGTCCTGATAACAGCAAATATTCAGAGTACTTTGCATCAGAAAATGAGAAAATATTTCTGCTTTTTTGGCCTTTGTTCTATAATGACATTGAAACATCAGGCTTCATACTGATATGTCGCCTGTTCTCTTCTCTCCTGTTTATACTTACTGTTCGTATCGGTACAACACTATTTCCTTGTACTTTCCTTTTACATACAGCACTAGTTTTTCCTTGTGACTTTCATCTTGTGACCGCTTTGCCCTTACTGGTTTTCCATCCAATCTTATACTGATTTCCAGCTGTGTTTTTTAGTGCTTGATGCTTATGTGGACATTTCTGTATGCAAAGAAGGAACTGGACTGGCAGCTTGCTGAATTCAAGGGTGCCTAGTTTCATCTTCCAGGACATCTTAATTCAAACAGAGAAGAAATTGGATTTTTATAATTCTACCTAGAAATCATGGAAAGCTATTTCCAATGTAAAAAAAAAAGACATGAAAAAATGACCAACAAAAATTGAGAAAGTAAAACCAGACTTATTGTGTCAGTTTCCAGAAGAAGAAATGATTACATTAATTTTTTGTTTTAATGTATATAAAACATGTTTATACATGTTCATATGTGCTGGTTTTGGTTGGGATAGGGTTAATTTTCTTCATAGAAGCCAAAAAAGGCTCTGTTTTGGATTTATGCTGGAAACAGTGTTGATAACACAGGGATGTTTTCGTTACTGCTGAGCAGGGCTGACACACAGTCAAGTCCTTTTCTGCTCCTCACCCCACCCCACCAGCGAGCAGGCAGGGGGTGCACAAGGAGTTGGGAGGGGACACAGCCGGGACAGCTGACCCCAACTGACCAATGGGGTATTCCATACCATATGATGTCATGCTCAGCATATAAAGCTGGGGGAAGAAGAAGGAAGGGGGGACATTTGGAGTGATGGCGTTTGTCTTCCCAAGTCACCGTTACGCGTGATGGAGCCCTGCTGTCCTGGAGACGGCTGAACACCTGCCTGCCGATGGGAAGTGGTGAATGAATTCCTTGTTTTGCTTTGCTTGTGTGCGTGGCTTTTGCTTTACCTATTAAAGGTAAAGGATAATGTCTTTATCTCAACCCACGAGTCTTCTCACTTTTACTCTTCCGATTCTCTCCCCCATCCCACCAGGTGGGGGGAGTGAGCGAGCAGCTGTGTGGGGCTTAGTTGCCGGCTGGGGTTAAACCATGACATCATATATGTGTCCTTAAGACTATACTAATCTTTGACATATTCGGTAATTAGTAAACTTTAACCAGAGTTGTAATCATTAGCAAATGCACATGGAAACACATTTTCCTCAATGCTTTTCACCTCTGTTTTTTCACAATACATCCAGATGGAGGAAGTTTGTCTGCAAAAACCTGCTATTTAATAGTTTCTTGTCAATATTCTTTTGCAGAAATTACATTTATGGAAAATTCAATGAACTGGTTGACAAATACAGCCAAAATGACTTCCACATTTTATATACACACAACATTGTACACCTTTACTGCTTGGTTTATATTCAATAATTTAGAAGAAGCAATTTGAACTATGTATTTTTTTAGACACTGTGACAGAGAATACATCTCATTTAAAGAAAAATGAGGCTTTTTTCACCTGTGTAACTCAGAAATGAGTATTGATGCATTTAAATTGCAGTCCAGAGACATGTCTCTGTTAAGTTTAACCGAAAATAAAATGGTTAGAAATAAAAAGGTTTTAAGTAGGTTCAATTGATCTGTCCTGTCAAGATTCCTAGCAGGAAAAAAAAAGAAAGAAAAAAGGGCTACTAAGTCAATCTAATATTTTTTTTCAGGAGGGAGATGGCAGTGCTCAAAGCCTTATCCCTTAAGGTTTCCCTAGGAAAAAAGATCTTGAAAATGGGAAAAATAGTGAAAAACAGAAATATCCCATGGGAAAATAACTCTCACCAGCACCAGTAATAAGTGAAGATGAAGAACTACTTCTATGGAAGATTCCCACCTGTGGATGAAGTAAGAATGTGACCTGCTACATGTGGAAAGACTTGATGCTGCTGTTTTGTTTTGCTTGTTTGTTGTGTCAATTCTCCATCTACCACATTCAATTTTTCTCCCATGTTCCCCTCATTTAGGGGCGGAATGCTCCCTAGAATCCATCCAACCTGCCTAATCCATATGGACAAGAGTTGTATTTCTGTAAAAGGGCTCTTCAAGAGAAGCTGTTGAAGAGCTGCCATGTTTGGGGCCTTCTCCATCCAGCTACTCAGAGGCAGGTAAACCCGGGTTAACTTTCTGGGTAGACAAAGAAAAGGAAGAGTGAATAGGGCTGATGTCAAGTCTTTTAAAGATGGATGTAAGTGTTTTTCTAATAGGATCCATCCTGCCTGAATTTCAGCCGAATCTACAGAAGAAGATAGTTTGTAGAAAATTGTTGTGCAGTCAAGCAAGAAATTACAGTTGGAGAGAATTGTTTTCGAATCCTTATTTTAGACCAACTTCTCTTAAAATATTTAAGTTCCTTATTTCTGAACAATTGTGGAATCCAATTGATTTTATTATCACACATAAAAAAAATAGTGTGGAGTTTCTCATCTGGCACCACTGGCAGAGGCAAGCAAACAGAATTAATATTTCTCACATGGAACACCACACAGATGATTGTATTCCAAACTGGGCGATTATGATAATGATTCACCTGCAATATTTGCATGAAATGGCAGTAATGGAAGCAACTGCTAAAACTCTGAGCTATCAGCTATCCATAAGCATTTAGAAATCAGAGTTTATTTTCTTTTCATTCTCTACAATTGCTTTTTACTAAAATATAACCCTGAGGGTGCCTCCTACTCCAGTACTTGTGCTCTATTGATTGAAGTTTCTTTGTTTCTCACCCAAGCTCTGAGCCTGCAAGAGGCATCCGAGCTCATATTGGCTCTCTACATTTGCTTTATCATGCTGGATCTTGTTTGTTAACCATGCACTCTCTCTTTAAAAACTCCTTTATATTCCCTGCCCAAAGCTGCCCTGTGGGAGGTTTGGTCCACACCAGGCTGTTGAAATTGCTGCTGATTCTGTAACCTCTTACTAAAATGTACCTCCTGCATGCCTTGCCCCTTGCTGTTGTTGCCCCCCTCTCAGGATAGAAGAAAGCTTTCTGTGCTCAGTTCAGGGAAAAGAGAAAATTACGAGAAAATAAGAAGAACATAAAGCTACATACTTTGCTCCCTGAGCCTGCAGACTTTAGCTTTCTCCTTCTTCTTTCCCTACTCACGCAAGCATGGACTCAAGAATGCTAAATTCCAGGTGTGTATGTGGGGAAAAAGGACATCCTCATCTCTGCAGTGGTTTGCTGTGCTCAAGTCTTCCCCTTATCTATGAAACGTCTGATTTGGGATGTCTGATATTCAAAAGGTAGCCTTTCCGTCCACTCCTAACATCCGACTTTGCCGCAAACGTCCCACATGCAACTGCACTTGAGGCCAGATATAATTTTATAAGGGACATTAAGACACACCTCAGGTCTTGCCTATTCCGAATTAGAGATAGCATTACTCAGATGAGAAATGCTGGGACAGGACCTCAGTCACAAACTACTACTGCTGAGTAGTTACAATTAGAATTTCCCCTTCAACAGCCTTTGGGCTTTGGCAAGCAAGAAGCTGTTTGGGGAGATAGGCTATCAAAGGACAGCTACTGGTAGCCATGGCCCTGATACCTCCTGCACCGATGCCCATATTTGTGTTCAGAGGGAACTGACCTGTGAGATAAAACCTGCTGTCCTGTTTTGAGAAATCGTAAGTCATCCAGGTGGCTTTCAGTATAAAGCCCATGATACACAGGATGGATTTAAGATGGGCATGCAGAAGATGAAAAGAAAGAAATAAAAGATTGTGAAGTGCTTAGCAGGATGATAGAATTGTATAAATAAAGCTGGTATGTAGCTGGCAGTTTAGAATCTGTCAGTCAGGGGCTTTTTCAGTTAAGTTTTTCCCTTACCTTCAGCACTGGAAAGAGACATCTTTTTGGTGAAAATGCTACTTTTCGCTGTTAAAAAGAAAGCCATGGTTTTTTTCCCCAAAACTCCAATCAAAAAAATGGTGTCAGGGTATAAAGTCAAAAGGAAGCTCCAGTCAGACCTTAGGATGAGACCTTCTCATATATAGGGTAAGAAATCACACGTGGAAGTAAAAGACCAGCTAACAGCACTGAAAAGGATCCAATCCTTCTTAGTGTCCAGGACTAAAGATTAACATTCCCTCCACGTTATCTCTGAGGAACTCAGCTGTCACTAAAATACTTTCTCAAGCTCCTTAAGGTCTAGTCCTGGGTACTGTCACATGAGCGTGTGAGGTTTGGCATTGCTGTGTCTCTAAGCTCATACATGGATCTTTGTTCCTGATCTGCTTAGGGATCTTTTCTTATTTCTACCCATCTGTTTTTGCCTTCATTCAGCAATGCAATGTTAAGACTTCTAAAGCTTAATTTGTGTTTGCCTACAATATAGAACAGCAGAGCTCTGATCTAATCTTGTGCTTCTAGGAGTTCTTTTCATTATGTGCATTGCGAAGAAGAGAGTCTGAACTCTAAGAGTAAAAAAATCCCAAACCTCTTTTTAATATTTAAAGTGGAAGTGTCATTATTTCCTCTTTCTCTTATTTTATAATACATTATCCAGCACAGGTTTGCAAATGAGATGGTGACAGGATATTCGCTCTGGATAGTCGTCGCTTTTATCAATAGTGTCTTTATGAACAGAATAATAATTTAGGTGAGACTTTGGAGTGGTTTCTTTTTTTCTTTCACATCCGGAATATAGACTTTTAATTTGTTTCTATTCTTGTGGGTGGCAAATTATATCAAGGTAGACAACATAGGATGTGTATATTTATTGGCAGCAGGTGGGTGGACTTGCATCTTTTTCTCTCTTTTTCACATTTTAACAAGGAAACACTAGGCTGGCTAATGAATGCTTTAACCTGTTGCACTTGTACAATGGTCTGTGATGGCATCTTGGAGATTTACTGCTGAATTCAACCCTATCCTACACAAATGTAGGTAAATATAGAAGACTTTTCCTACCTTCTTTTGCCCTTGGAGTATTAGCTGGCCTCATTCCTTCTTTGGAATTGTTGAGCAGGGCTTGGCTCCAGACTGGAGACAACTAAGTTTAAATGCAAGTTAGGTGTGTAAGCAGCTGTTACAGTCAATGGATTTTTGAATCAATACAAAGGAACATAGCAAGGTATTTTCCTCACCCTGAGGTAGATATACTTCAGTTGCCTATGCGTAGATGTCTAATGGCATTTGAGAACCCTTTGTCAATCCAACCTGGACTCTGGCTGCCAGTCTGGGTCTCTGATAAGACCATATCTGCCTGGGTGTTAGGCAGGGTGTCATCTGAGATAGCATTAGACACCCCCAAATGGGCATCTAAATCAACTCCACTCTTTCATTTTCTTATACAGAAGTGTCATTTACACTGAGTCAAATAACTGCAGAAAACAAAAGGACAAGTGTAAAATTTGTCTTAGCACAATATTCTATCCAAAGTAATATTCAAGATCTTTTTACTCTCTTTTCTGGATACAGTGTGTTTACCAATAATTGTATGCATTTCTTCCTTTTTTTTTTTTCATTTAATAGTAATGACCAAAATAACTAAGAACAATTGTTTTTATTTTTTTTTTTCATGAAATTGTAAACATTAAGCATTTCATTAAGATGATAAATAAGAGTTGGCTATCAAGACTGTTTGACATACAGCACTGCACTGGCAAATTAAAACCAGAAAACCACAAAAAAGTCAACCTTTAACAAAAAAAGAAAACAGCAACTTACCCTTTATTGGAAAATAAAACAAATGGAGACAAAACAAAAGAGCTTCTTCCTTCTATGTTGGGAGACCCTTGATTAAAACAGGTGATAAAGTGGTGCCTAATAATGAGAAGGAAAAGAAGAGTTTATTGGATTTCTATTACTCCCATAAATATGTATTATACAGCCAAAACATAGCTGTTTGTTGAATATGGAACATAACACACAGGGACTCTAATCCATTTTTCAAGAAATAAAACAGTTCTTTTTTTCAACCTTGAAAGTCTTTTTTAAATCTTGGTCCAGCCAACCTCGTATGGATTATTTCTTATACTTACTAATTGCAAATAAGCTATTATTAATATTAGTGACATACTAGTTGCAAATTAATGTCCAGACAAGCAGGAACCTTTTATTTACCACAAACAAACAAACAAACAAACAATATCCTGAATTCAGAAAATACTGAAATAATGGGCTTAACTTTCATGGTTAAACTTCAGAAGGATGAAATCCAGAACACTGAATATCAGCTTTCTTCTACATAGGAGTCAACACTTTTTGAGTGGCTTATTGTCGTGGTTTAACCCCAGACAAGTAAATAAACCCCACGCAGCCGCTCGATCACCCCCCCCCGGTGGGATGGGGGACAGAATCGGGAGGGCACAAGTAGGAAAGCTCCCGGGATGAGATAAAAACAGTTTAAGAATTGAAATAAAACTAAGTAGAACAGTAATAATAACAATGAGAACAACAACAAAAACAGAATACACAAAGCAGGCAATGCACAACGCAACCGCTCACCGACCGCGTGTCACGAATGGGGGGCGAGCGCGCGCGCGCGCCTCCCCCCCCCCCCCCCCCCCCCCCCCCCCCCGGTTTTTATACTGAGCATGATGTCACGTGGTATAGAATACCCCATTGGCCAGCTGGGTCCACCACCCCGGCTGTGCTCCCCCCTCCTGGTGCAGGCGTCACCCAGCAACAGCCAAAGCATCAATGGGCCATCAACGCTCCATTCACACCGAACCCAAAACACAGCACACCCCCCAAGCTACTGGGAAGAAAGTTAACCCTGTCCCAGCTGGAACCAGGACACTTACTAACCCGTTAAGAAGCACTGCTCACCAGCTAGACTATTTTCAGCCAAGCATTTCTAAATTATCCTCAATAATAGGTCACTGGTCACTGGCCATCATTTGTCCTGGCAGGCTTTGCATGGTGTATAGGATGCAGGTTGACACCCCCATCCTAGCTGATGAACAGGACCCTGTATACACATATACTAGAATATCCTGGCATAGTAAACATAATTTCAGGTCAAGAAAGAGAGTCCAGTGGAACGCTGGACCACAGCAGAAGAAAGTTTCCATTACTTTTTGGGTCTGCAGTAGACTTTTCCCATGTCAGGTGAATGGCTGTGTCTTTACGCTCCTCAGCAAACACTGGTTCAAGCTGGGTCTCCAGAAGTTGCAACTGAACTACCTCAAGGTCACTCTGCTGAGAAGACTTCTTTACCAGGAATGTAGCCACTGGCCTGTAAAATGAAAGGACCACCCAGCCCAGCTCTTGTGGGGATGTCTTTCTGCTTAATTTCATGTTTAGCCTAACCAAAAATAATTGCTTCATTTAGACATGATTTAAGACTAGCAACCTAGTAAAAGAATTCAGATCTACTCTTTAATCAGTAAAAGCCCAGGCAAGAACCCTTACACCATTTATATCACCCTTTGTACAATTGTAAATGTCTAGAAAGAAAAATGTTGAAATTCAAATCTGAATTATTTAGTCCAACTGTAGGTCTCTTTTGACTGAGTTTGAATTCAAATCAGAAGCTTTTCATTTAAATTCATACTTTTTCTCAAAAATTAGTGTCTAAAGAAACCTGGTATGCACCAGGAATTCAAGAGTTTGTATACTTACCTGTTTTCTATTTTTCAGGGCCAGTACCCTGGAGCATTCCTGCCATATCATCAGTCTTAAGATAGTTTTTATCTAGTCAAAGTAAAATAGGGAAGGAGTAGAAGGAAGTACTTATAAGTAATGTGTTTCATATACTTCAGGCTTAATTCTTGCAACAACTGTCTGAATTAATTTGGGATTTATTTACTGTGTTTTCCTGTTACCTTTTTTCCTCCTTTTCTTCAGGGAAGGCTGTCAAAATCCTTCTCCCCCTGCTCTCTAACAAACCAATCCAGCTCTCCTGTTGGGTCCAGACATCTGTTTCTTTGAAAGAAATCATCCCTTCTGATGTTTATATCATGAAATAATAAAGATCTGCCCCCTTGTTATATGGAAGGTATATGTACATTCCCTGTTTCTTAGTGTGTACCCATAGGATCAAAACAGACTGGTATACACTGGATGACATACTAGTACTTCATTGCATCTGCTAGCACCCCGGCAGACAAAAGAGAATCTGAATGGAAAACATAATTTTGCATTCTAAATTTTCATTTCAAACATTATATGTAAATGCAGTCATAAATATGTATCAAAAGGGAAACAGGTCATCTATAAGATGCAAGGAAATTTGACAGTTTGAGCACATTGAGTTACCCTGTAATAGATAAATGCAGGTAAATATAACAACAGGTAGCAATTCAGAAAGTTAAGAATAAAAAGTCGTCCAAAGCTTAAACCTCTCGAGAGGACTTTGAAAAAGCTAACAAAAGAGCTCCTGTAAAACATAACAAAAATAAAAATAGATGCTGTAGTTGCTGGATAAAAATAGTGTAGATTTAATGCCTTCTTCAAACAGATGGCTCTAAAAACTTGAGATGACAAATTATGATTTGTTCAGCCCAAAAAGAAGTCTTTCCAAAGAAGGCTCTATGAATTGTGGTAACACTCTTAGAGATGACCTTGAGATGGGTTTAGATATCTTCAAAGGAAAACTTTTTTTGTGAATTGAAAACAAGTATTAGGAGCAAAATAAAATAGGGAAAACAAAATTAAATATTAGAATTCTGGATAACCTAAGAATTTTACTAAGATTTAATTTCTTGTACTGTAAACAAACTAGAAATAGTGATAGGTTTGTCTTTGATGCATTTTACTTCTTTCAATGTAGTGGCTCACCATATGGTCACCTGAAGATTCAGCATTCCCCATAGGCAACAGCCCCTAGGAAGCTCTGCTCCATGAGAGAGGGGCTTTAAGTTTATTTTCTGCTGGTGTGGCACTTTTGTTTCAAATATGGAGGCAGAGGAAGGAATAAAGTACCCATCCATATGTATTTTTATTTTCAGATGCTGCCGTACTTAAAAGGGCAAACCATTTTCTGAACTTAAAGAAAAATATATAAAATTCTTCTGAAGATTTTCAGGAATGGATTTTCCAAACAAAATGATCTGTTAAGAGGCTAGTAGATATAAATATTGACCAGCAAAGTACTTAATACTTCCTAGCACCTGTGCTTTGCTAATGGCCTCACCTTGCTCACGGAGCACACAGAACACTGAAATGCAGCCACGTTTCCCTAAGGAACTGTAAGAATTATGGATGTGATTCACTTCTGTGTTGTTCCAGCCCTAGTCTGCTCCAAACCCAGGTTGATATAACAGCTGTATGAGACTGGAATAATTCAGTGATGAAGGCAGCCTGTTATCTGCAACTTAATAAGTAAAGAAAATACTTTCAGGTGTCTGTTTTATAAAAAAACACACTTGTATTATTAACCTCTGCCACATAAGGATTTTCTTATTTTCAGTGTTTCAAATTAAATAAGTTGCAATAATGGTTGTATATATGAACAGCTTAATGTTTCTATAGCAACTATCTTTTTGCAAAAAGCTTTACAAGTGTTAATTATTATTAATCATATTTATCAGTCTTGTGCCTGAGGAATCAACCAATTTCATTGTGTCCAAAACTTAACAAACTAAATTATTGAGACTGTGCTAGCATGAGGGCCTGGAAATCTTTAACCACTCTGTATGGATGCTCTGAATTATTCCTGCATTTTACCTTTTTTGGGATGTGGTGGAATAGAGAGGAGTTTAATTAACCTGGGAAATGATTTAGCTCCTGGACTCCACTAGGCAGCAAGGGTGTCTTGCCCTCCTGCTGTAGCAAGCTCCGATAGTGTGTGACTGTGAGTGGCTGAAAACACAGCAGCACCTCTCCTTTTGCCCTCTTTGTGCTCAGCATTGGTCTCTCCGTCCAGGTGGAAAATAACAAAGGAATCAGTAATATATAGCACAGGCCTGAATTTAGTGCAAAGTGAAGAGACAAGATAAGAAGTGAAGAGAGTAAGGTAAATCAGATGGAATAAATGGATGTATGAGACCAGAGGAGGGACAGGTCTGGAAGAAACCATCATTCAGCACAGGAAGAAACCATCATTCAACACAAAGTCCTAAGAAAATTGTTCCTTATCAACTTACCATTTGCCCTTCCTTGGTTGTGAGATTTGACTCTGCTTTCTGAGTCACGTCCAGTAAACAACTTGATGCCCTTTTCCTATTTGTTCACACCACTAACTGGAAAGTAAAAGGCATCATGATAGAAAATGAATTGCCAGTGGGAAAAAATGTGTGCTATAGTATATTATAGATGTGCCTTTTCTGCACATTCTATAATTTTCTGCTGCAGCATTGCCCTGAAATCTAAATGTCTGAAATTAAAAGCAGAGAAACTCTCTGGCAACACATACTTTGCTTCTTCTATTTTAAGAACATGTGGAGAAATAATTCTCATAAGCAACGGCTTGTTAGTGGCAGCCACCCAGCTGCCATAAAAAATAGGAGACATTGTATTTTCAGAACATAAAAATGGCTGTAATAATGAGTCAGGCACAAGCTCCATCTTTGGATCTGTATCCTGTCTCTGGTGGTGGTCAAAATCAGATGCCAAGGGAAAGGTATAACAGGAAAATTCATGATATTGTTCTCACACTGCTAAATGTTTCAGTACATGTGAGAAAATTCTCTGGATGTTTTACATCTCTCTCTGATGAGAGCTCAAGGAAGGTGGCAGCCTGACATGGTCACAGCAGTAGTTTCAACATCCAGTTCTTCAAAATCTCCTCACTAGTGTTTCAGTCAAATCTTTTGTGAAAAGATATCCACATGACCCATTTAAATGTGCTCTCTGTCCGGGCAGCCATATAAAAGCAAGATTCCTGAGTACAAACTGCTATGTGAATGAGCGTTCAGTATGAGATATGCTTTCTAAAAGGGCAATTTGTTCTAACCGGCCTGAGATTACTGCATTTATTTTCTGAATAAATGTATAGTCAAGTGTTGAGGAGAAATGGTACCCTTTCACATGGTTTATTAGTGGTGGGTGAACTTGTGTACAGCCTAATTTCAAATCCACTCTAGCTTTACTGTCTAGCTCATCTTTTGTTTAATATAGACTGTAAAAAAAGGGACAGAAAGGTTGTGAGCTGAATCATGCCGGGTCACTAAGTCTGCTCACCTATGGGGGCAAGGATAAGATACAGGTCAGTTCCCCTGAGTCTGCTGACTCCTATAGCTGCCCTGTGCTTGATGGTCAGGTAAAAAAGTAGCTGCTATGGCAGCCAAAATTTGTCTGGTTATAAAACCAGGCATTGACATTCTGCTCACTTTGTCCTCAATCATATCACTGGGATAAAGCAGTAAAGTTCAGGGAAGAAAATGTGATCTAGAGGAATCAGTGGGAGTTTCATCGCTAACTTAAATGGTGACTGAATTTCACCCCATTTTCTTTGCAGGGCTCATGTTTATATCTAGCCTTTCTGCAAATGTAAAGCCCAGCATACAGATTTCAGGCTCCTGTTAATTATACCTGAGTCTGAGTCTGGCTAAGCAAAACCTGGAATCAAGAGAGCAGCGAGATTCTCTTTGTTTCCCTCCCCACGATCAGTGCTGCATTCCCTAACGGGTATCGAAGTGTTTGGTATGCTCAGTGTGTTGCTCCTGCTCTTCCAAGCCCTGGACACAACTTTTGTGTGTGCCTGTGTATAACTATACAAACTTTATTTGACTAATTGCTCTGTTATTGAAGGATCTAAGGAGTTCTATCATAATCTAGGCAATTGGGGAGAGGACAGTTATGAAATTATACCTTAAGTTGGAAAAGTAACTAGTGAACATAGGTTATATATTTCGCTTGCTTTATTCATG
The DNA here is from genome assembly GCF_964195595.1 of Calonectris borealis. Classification (NCBI taxonomy): domain Eukaryota; kingdom Metazoa; phylum Chordata; class Aves; order Procellariiformes; family Procellariidae; genus Calonectris; species Calonectris borealis. The sequence goes on along the minus strand of NC_134315.1, from coordinate 5,966,805 downwards.
CATTAAATAGTCGTGCAGAAATCACAGCCATGGTAGCACTTAGTTAAAGTGACATTTCTTTGCATCAGCTGAATAGCTGTGTTTTCCTTATGGTCCAAGAGCCACAGGTGTATTTGTATAGTTTTGCAAAGGATAAGGAATTGGCAAGTGAAAGCTACAGCATCCTCTGTGTTCCCTGGGGTCACTGGCACTCAGCCGGTGATCCTAAATGTGCTCACTCTCAGCTCCTCTGCTCACTCTCAAATCTCACGGGTGGTATTATAAATTCTTGACATGGTACAATTCATCATGTCCTTACTCAGAGCTTGTTAATCACTCGCCCATTTGCTGGCTGAGCTCCACTTGCTGTCAGACCAGTGTCACTCATCAAACCCACAGATAGGAGAAACAGCAAGTGAAATTCAGCCAAATATGGAGAAAAGCACTACATGTAAGAAATCAAATGTGCAAAGACAAATGGAGTAATGTAGGCAGGCAACATCACTACAGAAAAAAATCTGGCTGTTTAGGCAGCGCCATTGAAGTCTTCAAATTATCTTGGGTAGACAGTGCAGTTTTACACACTGTCCTAACTCAAATTTTCTTCTATGCACAAAAATGAGGAATAGTTTTCATATACCAATAGTTTCCATTAACACTCACTAGGTCTGTGTTCTCATCTCCCTTCGTGCAGTGTGGTATCTCCTCTGTTACATGACCTGCATGTTAGGCCATGTCTCCTTCCATCTTACGAGTCAACATCGTATTTCATCTTAAAAAAATGCGGAGAGTTCTGCAATACGGAATTTCCATCTTAACTTTACATTTTCAGACTTTTGTTTCATACAGCCAGAACCAATAGCTCATTCTGTTATGCATGGATTTTATTTATGTGCAATTCTGGCATTATTAGCTATGCCAGACTACCAGTTTAAAAACAAACAAAAAGAACGAATAGCATAGACTGGGAGAGCCTGAGCTAGGAAAGGAAAACATACCCCCCAGTAGCAGCACAAAAGCAGATTTTTTGCATGAAGAGATTGTTATAAAAATGGAAAATCCATCAAGGAAGAATGCTGATGTGAACACAGCTTGACCATTCCAGAACCAGTTAGAGGGCATCATGGAGCAAAATGGATCAGTGAAAGAAGAGGGTCAGATTTATTTAACAGAGTTATTGTGATTTGTACCATCAGGAGTCCTATCCTCCCAAAACGAAGCCTTTAATCTTCATATTAAAAGGTTTCTTTTGTGTTCTGAGCATTGCATTTTCCCTCCTCTCTCTACTTCCAGCACACAGGTGGCAAAGTCAGAAGCTCACTTGAATGCTGAATACGTAAAGGAGGAGCTGGAAAGCATTTGAAACATCTCTTCTAGTTTAACAAATCTTCTAAAATTTCAATATAAGCCTTTTTTCTTTTTTTCAAATGAAGCACCTGAAAACTACTCTTGTGAGTAGTGTCAGCTTGTTAATCAGCAAGCTAATCCCTTCCTGATAATTTGGGGATGATGTTTTATTTGCAAAAAAGTAATGTAACATAAAAAAGAAAAATGAAAGAAGAGACTATTTCAGGAGATGAGCAAAGCTAAATCAATTCTTGTTAAAATCTTCCTGCTTGATTTTAATAATTGTTATTTCCAGTTATTCTGTTGTTCCTATGTTCTACCTCACTTCACTGGCTTCTGGACACCAATGCTTACAATGATTATCTGTAGTAAGATTTCCTTAAAGTTACAGAATAAGCAAGAATACTGAGACGGTAGACTCTAATCCACAGACTGCCAGTAATTTTCTTCTGAGGTGTCATCAAAGGTATGATTTCTCTCCCTATAGCTACAGAAGGTCTATGTTTCTTACCAGTTTTATAGGACACTGAGGTTAATTTCCTGAAATAATAAAGGCTCCTTTAGCTCAAGTTTCTGCTAGGGGTAGTCATCCCATCTTTTCTTACTGCAAGTACTGTTTTTTAATTATTTTCATTGTGACCAGTCAAGTGTTAGAATATGATCATATGCAAACATTCAGAAATGGGGTGCCAGCATCTTTGACTCAAAGCAAGATTTTGATGATTTTTTGTATCAGTTACCAGTACATCAGATCCTCAGTTGATGCAATTTGGCGTTGTTCCGTGGAAGCCATTGAAGCTAATCTGATTGTACCAGTTCATTTACTATCCAAGTCTGAGAAATACTGTTTAGCTAAACCACTGGGATTTGAACACAGTATGCTCCAGAGCTAAAAACAACAGCTCGGTCTAGAAAGTTAAGGTTAAACAGAAACTATTCAGCTGCAGCTATAAATGCACCCTTGCTGTGAGATGCCGTAGGGTACCTGAGCCACCCACATGGGGCTGGCAAATAGAACAGATGATCTACAGCACATATCCATGCACCTTGGAGGCAGCAGTTGGAGGCTACACATGATACCCTACGAAGTCCAAAATGGCATGAGATGTCCACATGTGAGCGGCTGAATCAAGCCCTTAGTTTTTGTGAATTGGAGTTAGAAGGAAACCTAGGATATGTACAACACTTACTACCCCAGACCTACTGTTAGTCAGCCAAGATTCTCTGCCTACACTAGAGTTTGGCTGGTTTTCATTAGCTGAGAAAAGGGCCAAACACTTAGGGAACATGTGCAATGCAGAACAGGACCTGCTACATTGGTTCTGAGGTTGGCACTAACTCCTGGCCATTAGACAGTGTGGTTCCAGTAGGAGGAAAGGTGTCCAGGTGGATATATACAATAAAACTCACTTTTTCTCCTGTCCCTAGTCCAGTTAATTTTTATGCATTTGGTACAGAGCGAAATAACTTCACCAAGAGGTCTGCAAAAATTCTGCTGCAAAGGCTGCGAGCTATTTCAGTGGCTAGAAGACTCATGCTGATTAAATGAGGTTTAAATTTTCCTCAACCAAAGGATCCCCACATCCGAGGTGAGTACTCCAAGTATTGAGTTATTGAATTGAAATGCACCACGTTGTTTGTGGTGCTTGAAAGCACGCTTATTTTAGGTAGTTAATCTTATTCAAAGTTTATCTGCATTGTGGCACTCTCAGAGGCAGATCTGCGGTCAGTTAGGCAATTGTAGGGATCAAAAGTTAGTAGATAAAGAGAAATATTTTGAATGTGTATACAGCTGGGAACCCAAAATGCCAATTAAGCATTAAATTTGAGGAAAACTGAAGACGAACTTCATGATCGAATAAGCAGCAACCAGGTTTTAAAAGGCCATTGTCTTAGCTTCCAATTTTATTCAGTTGATGCAGTTTCTCCTTATGAAAAGGACACAGCTGAGAGGCAGGAGAGTTGATCCTGTACTCTGCTCTGCTACTCACTGGCTATGCACCCATGTGTAAATCACTTTTCCTCTATATCTATTTTCTCTCCCACTGTTCTTAACTAGACTTTAGGCACCATGAAGCACAGACTTTAATGTGCAATACAGGTGTGTTGTGTAAGGAGGTCTTGGTCTGGCACAGGTCTCCGCAATTCACTAAAACGTACATCTTGGGGCTATAATAAATGCCACTAATTTTCCTGTATCTGTCTGGGAAAATTTGCCTTTGCAGTTTAGACTAGTCACACATATGATGGGAAAATTGAAAAGCAGTTGTCCTGGTTTCAGCTGGGATAGAGTTAATTTTCTTCCTAGTAGCTGGTATAGTGCTGTGTTTTGGATTTAGTATGAGAATAATGTTGATAACACACTGATGGTTTAGTTGTTGCTAAGCAGTGTTTACGCTAGTCAAGGACTTTTCAGCTTCCCATGCTCTGCCAGATGCACAAGAAGCTGGGAGGGGACACAGCCGGGACAGCTGACCCCAACTGGCCAAGGGGGTATTCCATACCATATGATGTCATGCTCAGCATATAAAGCTGAGGGAAGAAGGAGGAAGGGAGGACATTCAGAGTGATGGCGTTTGCCTTCCCAAGTAACCGTTACGCGTGATGGAGCCCTGCTTTCCTGGAGATGGCTGAACACCTGCCTGCCGATGGGAAGTGGTGAATGAATTCCTTGTTTTTCTTTGTTTGCGTGCGAGGCTTTTGTTTTACCTATGAAACTGTCTTTATCTCAACCCGCGAGTCTTCTCACTTTTACTCTTCTGATTCTCTCCTCCATCCCATCGGGTGGGGGGAGTGAGCAAGCGGCTGTGTGGGGCTTAGTTGCCGGCTGGGGTTAAACCATGACAGCAGTGCAAAAAGTATAAGTAAACACTGTTTCTTGTATTAGGGCCTTAGGTATTAAAAATTAAGTCATAACTATGCAGAAGAGTTAAAAGTAACACAAGTATGGATCTATGCAGAGACACATCTAATACATAGATACATCACAGGAACAGATTGAAATCTCTCTTCCCACTTTTTCAAATTAAGAGCTCAATTTGGTTTCAATTATCTGTACTTTTTGACCTCCATGGAGCCATTTGGAGGAATCCATCAAGTTCTTGAGAGCAAAACTTCAAAATGCACCTTCAAAATACAACTTCAAAATAGAACTTTAATCCGAACTACTCACACACTGATGCATTTTGGAAATTGAAATTATGCTCCAATCTGTTTTATTCTTTTTTCAACAACATGAAAAACCCACCCTTTTTTGGCCAGTCACTGTTATGTTTGTGTTCTGAAGTGCTGCCACACATGTATGCAAACCAGGTGGGCAGAAGCTTCTTCTACCATAACTTACCAATGTGCTAATGTACCCATGTACCTATTCATAAATAAGTCACTCAACCAAGCTGAAGACACTTCAGCTAGATCTTAGAATAAATCAATATTCCTGAGAAATCTAAATTGCAATCTAATTAAAAGTTTCTTATTCCTGGCCTAATTAAAAGATTATTTGAAGGACAAAATTAAATAAAAAAACAAAAGACCACCCAAAACAACTTTCCAACATAAATGGAATCCTAGATATATGAAGGGTGAAGAAGTTAGAAAAAGATCAGATCTTGAGGCACAGGAGCATGCATAGCTGGTGAGATCAAATATTCATGTTTCCTGTCTCTGGCACAAGCCAACACCAAACCCTCGGGATTTGCGCATAAGAAAAAGGTGGTATTCCCTGGAGTGCTCTGTTGCCCTGCTACTTTTTAGGCTTTAGCCTGTTGTGGAGCCGCAGTTGATGCTTTCATACCAAGAAGGACCAACTATTACTGTCAGGAGAAGAGATACCATTGAGAAGTGCATAGTTAATCTTGAGTGGCTCAAGTCAATCTCTGCATAGCCTAGGGGACATGTTAAGATCCATAATTTCAGTCTCAATCTAATCTGGTACATGAGCTCTTCAATGACTATTCCCTCATTAAAAAGATCCTTAGTATGCAGATAGGAATGTTGCACTCTAAGACGATGTCTCTCCTACAAATAATATGAAGAGGAGGGTTACTTTCTTTGGACAATAATCGAAGTAGGGATTCATGTGACCAGATGTCTAGAGCTCTGCTTGTCACTCTAGGCTCTCTAGTTATGGAGCTAGACGAAGCTGCCAGGTGCCTATAGATCGTTATAATTTTTTCTAATGCATATGTCCAAAATAGGCTAGGCAAATCACACCTCTAAGCACCCGTTGTTCTCCACCTACTCTTGGGAGACTAGCTTAGAGGTAATATTACACAGATAATATGAATGTTGCTGACATTCTATGCTGACATAGATAGAAAACCCCAATGTCCAAAATGTGTGATCACCAGCCTACGTTGCAGAGGATTTGCAGACCAGAAGTAAAACATGAAGCTGCTTTATTCAGATCAAGTTGCCCCTAGAGAGTCAAACTCTATTCTTTCATCATCTTGTTGTGATTTGTGTCCTGTATTGCAATCAGTTCACTAATGCACTCTTTCAAATTATGAAAAAGTCCAGGGTAATGGAAATTAAATTTTTGAGTCCACCAAATATAATCTGTGTTACCATTATACTTTCTCAACATCACAAACCAATACTTTTCTGCATTTCAGTTATATTGTGCCAGGTATTATGTCTTACAAAATTTTTTTCCTTACACTTTTCTAAACTTGCACTAGTTTAGGCTGTCTTGAGCAGAGGGTGTTTTATGGTCAGTCTTCGGATAAGGTTATTTTTTTCCCATTTAGACTTTGAGAGTACTGTTAAAAATATAACATTTTAACATATATTTGGTCATTGTTCACAAAGATTTAGTTTTATGCACTTCAAGGAAAATTGTAATAATACTGTCTTGCATACAGAAATAATAGAAAGATGAAAATGGGATTGAAGTAGAAACAATCAAGCAGAACAAACATCTTTCAATGTGTATATTCAGACAAAAAGTAATGAATTCAACTAACTGGCCTTCTTTAGGGTCAGTCCAAGTTTTTTCTGGGAGAAGTGATCTCCCTGATACAATTTCAATAACTATTAAATAAAGTGATATGGCAAGTATGAAGCAAGTTAACACCTTTGATGAGTAAGAGGCCATTACTTTTTAAAAAAACCCCACACATGTAATATATGCTTTTTGGCATTTTTCCATCCTTTAGAGTTTTCACTCAATATTTTTTGTTATGTCACTGATGTGCCATAAAATGTCATAACGTTATTGATCTAATGTCAGGTCAATGGCATAAGAAAGCTTTGGAATGACAACTTGAGTAAAGGGATTGTTAAATTTCAACTGATGTGCCTGCGTGTCAAAACAGTGCGTGATCCTTCAGCTCATCCAGCCACCTTCCTGACTGAACCAAACTGATTTCAAAAGGCAATGCATCAATAGATATTTTTGGAAATAAGCTGTATTGTTCCTTTGAGGCTTTTGGTTTTGTTTTCTCCCTGTCACACTCTCTTCAAATCTAAATATCAGGTTATAAAGATACTTATTTCACCTTAACATTGCCTTTGAGCGTAGAAAGTGCATGTTGACACTCTTAATCTGTAGGTCAACTCACCAGAAAATAAACTGAATAGCTAAAGCTGCTAAGAAGATTTCATTTGCTTAGAGATTGCATTACATTTCTCCCCAATGTATCAGTTTGTAAGAAATAAATCACATTTATATGATATTTACTTGTGATCATCTAGAACCGTTCTGCATGGCACAGGTCTCTGTTCTCTTTGAGATTCTCTCTTCTGCCTCCACCAAAATCTATTTTCTCAGACATGTTGGTTGGATTCTTCTATACACTCTGTCTGCTGTTGGGAAAGTCATCCTCAGCAGCCTTTCTAATCAATGGTGGAAAAAAGGTGCTTGTTTCTGCTGTCCATGCAGATATCAGATGTCATATGCCCATATCTATTTCCAGTGTCTGGTGCTGTATGAGATGCCATAGGGTATCTAATACATCAGCCTGCAATATGAGATGGGGTCCACAGGAGACTTGTACGCTTCTAGAGTGGTTATCTCTATCTCACACGGATGCCATGTGAAATTCCGTAAAGTATCTCAAATGGTGGTAGTTCTTAATCAATGGGCAACTGGATCAAACCTAAATAATTAGGGCATGATTTTCTTCACTTTCTTTTGATGTATTTTTCAGGATAAAAGCCTTCTAAAATAGACACTTAAATACGGTGGATGAATTGTTCCCTATTTTACTCCATTGATTAGAAAGGCAGTTTAAGATGACCTTCTCAGGAAGTAGGTGTCTATTCTGTAGACATTTATAGTCGGTCAGGAAGAACCTGACCCCTCTTACAAGGTGAGGGTGTTTCTCACATGAGTTTTGTATGGGTGCAGGTAGTCAGATGCTTTTTTTTTTCCTTTGTTAGTAAACTCTTGTGTCAGCCAATAATATGCTAGCTAAGAAAGCAGAGTTCATTTCCTATTTTTCTTTTGCCTTCAAGTGTTATCACAGAAAAAAGAATGAAAAAATAAATGTCTTTATTTTGACATTTTTAACTGAAGCATTTTCATTAGTATTTCAAAATGATTTTGTCTGAAAATGTATTGACATTAATTTTTAAAAGATGTCCAAAGAAGAGAAAATATTTAACTTCAATTGGGAAAAAAAAAACCAATGTTCAAACTTACTTTCCATTTGCTAAGAAAACAGAGAAAAAATCAACAGATTAACTCATATTTTGCTTAATCTTTCAAGGCAGCTAGTAACAAAAAAAAATGTACACACTTGTCATATGCCTGAACATCAAGAGAAACTCTGCTCTTTCCCAAGCTCTGCCTACTCCTCTATAGCTCAGCACAATCTTCGAGACCGTTTACCTCATTACCTTTGGATGTGCTTCTTTCACCAAGGCATCTAAACTGTCTTTAAGAACCAGCTCACCTTGTTAAAAAGCTACACAAATAACTTTCCCAGAGAACAACGACCATATTTCAGGCTTGAGTCCACTGTACTCTCTGGAGTGCAGAAAATAGCTGCCAGACTTGTGAGCAGTTGAACTTATGATTCCTTGTTTCTGTGAAACTCCACCTGGCAGATTTTCTTGTGCCTAATAATGTAGTTGAGCTTCAGGTTTTCCCTCTAACTTGCTGTCAAAGTGATCCAGAAATGTAGGGGTAGAATAAGTTTCATATTCTTAGAAACCTGACTAAAAACCTTCATTACATTAAGTGAAGGCATGGAAATGGCATTAAATATTTGGGGGCTTGGGGATTGTCCAGAGTGAGAATACTGAAGCATCTTCTGAAATTACCTTTTTTAATCCGTTCATTTCCAAATGGGATAATAAAAAAAGTCTCTAGGACTATACTGATTCTAAGTGTTTTGTTAATAACTCAAGGTGAACGGGAAGAAAACGCCTACTTCCAGGCAGCAATAATTTTGAATAAATGCAAGACCAATGCAGGAACCAGTTCTAACAAGAAACTTCAGAGAACAAGGTTACCCTGTGCCAGCTGCTCCCTGCTAACTGTGGGTATGCATGAGATACGAGAAAGCAATAAACCACCTTGCATACCCCATAAAGTAAGATTGAATATTAATATTTACCAGGGAGCAGCTGGCACAGTAAGTTGTTCTTCTGCCAAAGAGGCTGCTGCTATCTGCTCCCATGCACGCTCCCACATTTGTCCCGTGCTCCACATTTGTCCCTGTGATCCAACACAGCGACTTCCACTTCTGGGCGAGGAAGGGGATAGCAGCTTGGATGAGAATGGACAGGTTATGTAACAGTAAAGTGAGAAGCTGGTATTGTGGGGCTCATAGGACTAGGCAGAAATCTGGATGAATCTTGGAAGAGAAGTAACTATTCTCTGCACTTGCGACTACTCTTTAACTTCCAAAGCTGTAAATTGAAATATCCAAGTCTTATTTTTGAAGAAATACTTGATGGAATGCCAGAATTTAGACTTGCATTCAGCACCACCTAATCTCTCCTATATGAGAATCAGAAAAGTTTACCTCTTAGCAAGGTATATGTTGTATTTCTGGTTGAAAGAGATCTTGCTGCTATTTATAACATTGAACCCCTAGAACAAAAATAGACCAAATAAATCAATTACATAAAACTCTCTTGATGGATTATATAAGATCTTTTCCTCAATTTCTAATTCAAAAACTAGAGCCACATGTAGTTGTATTCTTTTATTTTGTTTCTTGTCTTCCCCAGTCATTCCCTGCTTTCATGACATATTTTCTAAAGGCTTATGATGACAGGCACTTACAGAAAGAGTATTACCCATCCAAGAAAACAAAGCTTAGCTGAATTCTCCTACAAAGTCCCGCTGCATGTGACCATAGTCCTAGTGGCAGTAAAATAAAAAAAGAAATCAGATAGCAGCAATTAGAAATGTAGTGAAAAATCTTGAGACAACACTCAGACTTCAGTTTTCAAACAGAACCCACTACTATAAACTACAAATATCAGCAGAGCAAACCTGAGTGCATGCATTTGGAAAAAAAAAACAAACCATCCCTGGAATAAAGGGACCAGGGACCAGGGTCAAAATAAAAGGAAAAGAGATGGATGGTGTTTGCCAGGATAGGAAAACAGTGGGGTTTAATTAACTGTGCAGGAGGATTTTTTCACTCAAAAGATGGAATAGTCTTGAGTCATAGGCAAGAGGCATAGGAGACCCTGTATTTTGTACAACTAACAGACCTGAATACGAGTCTTCCTAACCCAACAATGTGAAGTCCTTCCTGTGTTAGGAGCTCTGGGAAGCAGGTCCCATGACTATCAGGAAGGACGAGGACTGGGACAGACAGCAGATAGAGAGGGTCTCTGAAACTGTGATGCAGAGCGATAGGGCCTTTGTGGTCAAGGCTGAGTGGGCAGACTTCTAGAGAGAGAGGGAGGATTTGCTTGACAAGAAAAGAAGAAGATGGATGCCATACCAGAAGAGGGGGCAGAAGCAACAGGAAGGAGAATGGCTGGAGGAAGGTTTCAGTAGGAGGTTCTGGCTGCGGTCTCAGTTGGCAGCTCAGTCCAGTCACCTCCACTACAGCCTAGTCCACAACCCAAACCCTGCCAGTCAGATGCTTTGCTGTCTCTGCTCCTGGTGTGATCTTGTTCTGAACAGTAAATCCCCGCTTGAGACACCTTTCCCAATAAACATGTTGTAGCAGAGAATTAATTTGTAGAAAATTATGTGACTTGTAACAACTGAGCCTTAAAATAAGTTCCATGGCAATGGTTGCATCTAGTCAGATCAAAGATCCACCGAGTCCGCTGTCGTGTCTCTGGCAGTAGACAGTAGTGGATGTGTAGGAAAAGCAGATCCCTTCATTGGTAAGATAAGCGCACAACAGACCTTCATTCAGTCGCCACACATAGATGTACACTGTTTTTTAAAATTCCTGCTTGGCCTTCAACTGCCACTACAGAAAGCACAAGCACGTGGGAGCATGGCTCTAGATCATATCACCCCTGAAGATATCTGACATACTCTGTGGCAGCTCAAACACTGTAGGTACCTATGTATGGGAATTGAATTGAGACACCAAGCTGTTTTAACTCTGTTGACGAGATCTTCACTGACTGCAGTGAGGATCTTAGGCGGCTGGTTCAGATGTAGACCTCCACAGAGTATGAGAAACAAGTCAGACCAGATGAAGCCCATGTATGTGTGAACATTTTATTCACTGCTTTTCAGTATTATCTAGGGATTTCTGTCTCATGCAGAAGCTGCAATGCCATCTTTTTATGCCAGGGAACCTCACAAGACATCATCAACTGACACAACTGAGTTAGCACAGCTTAATGAGTTACCACTCATCAACTGGACTGCGGTAATTGACTGAGTGCACGCTCTTAGCATGGAGAAAACAAGTAAAATGCATTAGCCTAAGAGTTAGTGACAGAGGTTTAAGCTTACATATCTTATTTTGCATTTGTGAAAGGACAAAAATGTGCAGAAAGGTGAGCTACTACAGCTCACCTGATGAGCAGACACTCATTAAGCCACAGTAGCTCATTCCTACATCTGAACCATAGCTCACACCTTCAGGGGAGCACATTCATTTAACTCTTCAAAATGAATGAATCTCTGAAAATGTATACAAAATCAGTGCCTGGCCCTTAGCATCTTCTTGATGCAGAGAATGTCCCCTTGCGCACTGTACTCTCAGGAATAAAGAAGTGATTTACATGTTTGCAGGAATAAGTCTTTGGAGCACATTTTTGGAAGAATGAAGGTCAAATTGCTTGGATGGTTCATATAAACATTAGCGTTATATTTAAAAAAAAACCCTTCAAAGTTGTTAAACCAGGATACTTCCCTCCTATTCCTTCCATGTAAATGTGATCAGCTTGAGTAAACCAAACATAAAGATTAAAGGCTAAGGAATCTTTACAGAGATGAACTCAGTGCTTTTGTATTTGAACCTTATGGCAAGGCAAACACAAAGAGTTATAGGTCCTGTTGTACACTAGTTTTTTTTTTCCTGTGTTTTTCTTGGGCACCCTCCCCTGCCCCACTTAAGTTTTGGTGAATAACGAAGTCCTGCAATGCAGAATTGCATGTGTTAAGCAGCAGGAACATGTATCCGGTCCTGTTATTAGGTTTCACAGAAATGGATTGCAGTTACAGAGATCCCCTAAACACTTAAAGTCAAAGGACAGGACACTTTGAGCAAGTTCTGCCTTTCACTGATCACTACTCATTTTAACCTTCTTACCATCACCCTCATCTTTGTAACCCTTTCAGATCAAGCTGACAGCAATAATTTCTGGGATCTCTGGCATTCATCATTTCTAGGGGTCTGACCATTACTTGTGATAGTCTGCCATTTTCTTCTAAGGAGCTTGGAGAAGATCTGTGCTGTGAGAACCAGCCAGAGGATGGAAAGGCCATCTTTGGGGGTGTTTGAGAGGTAAGGAGATGTGATCTTGAAAAGGAATTGGAAAATAACACATGAAAATTACAACCTGTGCTTCTGAAATGGTATAATCAGAATTGTTGAATGGCTTCCCAGGCTGAAGCTACAATCAGTGCTGCTGCCATCCCATCCCACCCCAGCTGCTTCCAGGCTAATTCAGACACCCATCCATGCAAATGGACTGCAGCCAGGCTCTTTGTTGCTTTTGCAAAGCTGCCCTTAATTTGTTTGTGCTCACAGCCTCCTGTTAATGCCATGGTCCCTTCCACAGCTCTTGGGGATGTGACTCTCGGAGAGCCAGTCACCGCATGGCTTGATAGTGTCCACTTGCTCTACAGGACCAGTTCCCAAACTTGCAGTTTGTGACAGCTGAGGTTTTTTGCAGCAGCAGGCTTCTTTGTGCGGCCACATGCTGTTTTGCTGTGTGCCAAAGCTGTGCATGGGCTGGAATCTGATAGAGCAGAGAGAACTGCCAGAGGACCAGCCTCTCCTTTCAGTGTTCACAGCAAAAGGGTTTAGAGCACAATGAACTGGTTATAGGAAATGGAAACAGAAACAAATGAATTCCTTCCTAAGGTATCTTTTTCAGTTATACGGTCTTTATTATTAGGGAAAGACAGGAGTGGTTCCAGAGGTCTCACAAATTAGAGATGATCCATTTTTCAGAAGTTTCCAGTCTTGAGTCTCATCAGACATATGAGAATTCAAAGGACATATTATGCAGCAAATTATTGCTATTAACAGGAAGAAGAAGAAAAATACATGGAAATTTACCTGCTTTGCATGTGGTATGATAGTTCATATTATGAGATCTGTAGGATATGCCTTGGTAGATAGTTCCTGTGATAGTGCTCTGGCACTGTCCTGATGACAATCTTAGATGCTTGTGAGGAAAACGTGAGAAAAACATGTGCTTGTGAGGAAAAAAGCTATGGGAACAAGCTGACCACGGGGAAATGTTCCTCCGCCTACTTGTTAGACAGAGGTTTGCTTGCAAGCTGGAATGTGGGAGTTTACATCTCTTTTAAAATGCTTTAGACTCCTTCTTATAAACACTGACATTCACTTTTTTTCCAATAAACGTTCAGTTTATTTATCTTAGCTTGGGGGATTCTAATGTTTTCAGGTTTCTTAACACAATATTTTAAAAGGGCAGGAGGAAAACAGGAGGCCAAAAGACAATAACGAAAGGAGTATTTAACAAACATACTTACTCATGGACTGTGGCTTATAGTTTTTAAGGTCATACAGATATTTTCTAACACTGCGATGTATACCATCTAGTATTTGTTTATAGCATGGTTGTGTTAAAAATAGTTTAGTTTATTTACAAAGCATTACCTTGCAGAAATCCATTGACCAGCATAGAAGAATGTATTACAGGAGAAATATGCTGCTGTATTTAGAAAATGGCAATGCATATATATTTAGAATGTATGCTGGGACAAGTATTTGTTTTGGAGAATTACTTCTAGATTTTGAGGTCTTCAGTGTGTGTGTGTGGAGATTATTTACATTTTTCAGCCAACATTTCTGAGTTAGTGAGTATTGAGCAATTTTTTATTATTATTTTTATGGGAATATATATGTGCATGTCTGTGTATGTGTACATAATTTTTCAATACAAAAAAATCCTATTGGAAATACAAGTTTTGACCAGCACTAATATAGTTAAGTTTTAGAAACAGGAGATTTCCCTGCAGTGCCATGAAGTCAAAGACAAGAGAGTAATGTTTCCTGTGGCATTATAAAATAAATAAATAATCAGGTTGCTCTTGATTAAGATTACAAAGGAATTAGACTGTTGAAAACCCATCAATATGGAAACAAAGACTGAACATACAGCCAAGAGTTGTTTCCTGGGTTGGATAGTTCAATAGACCAATACAATATGGAACGGAATAATCCAAATAGAATATCACACTCTTTTAAACATTAACTGTCAGTGCTTAACATCCTGTGATTTCTTTTCGTAAGAAATGCATGCCGCAAAATAAACTATTAAAATACACCAACTGTTGGGTGCAGTCCACCTCTGCCAGACTGACACAAGGTTAGATGAGTTATTTGGATATTATGTCAGTATGAAACACTCGAATAAACCACATAGAGAGAGAGAGTGATGCTTATGAGAAATAGATTAATTGAAAATGTCAATTAAAACTAATTATTGAAATAGCGAATCTGAACAAAGACGGGAAGAAATACTTGGAAAGGGTGAATCTTTCCCCTTATTGTAGCTGAAATGTGAAAAGGATATAAACATAACACAGGAAAGTCTGGACACACGCTGGGATCCTGTATGAAGGATTACTGTAGAGCAGAAAAAACAACAACATTTCTTTAAGGAACCAGTATTTCCTTCATTATTGGTATCTGTCCTGAATCATGCCTATACAGCGTGCAGGTTTTGTGTGCAGACATACATAGAAGCTGGGCTGCTCTGCTCAGTAATGCAAGATTCATGAGGGCAGAGAGAGAGAGAGAGGGAAAAAGCAGCTTGATTTTGTAGCCTGGTGATACAGTCGCCCACATGAGGGTTTAGTCTATGTTCCTGATGTTGTTCACATGTTTTATTCAAAGACTATTTAATTCAGTCTTGGTAACAGAGTTTGACATTGCCATCCCCAGAAAGGGAGGACTAGCCATGATACTCCAGAGTTACACTGGTTTTGTTTGGAAACTGTCTATCTTTTCTCTTTTAATTTTGCTTTTTTGGTAGCACTGCGGTACAAGAGGGATGAAATGTGTCTTTGGTCCAGCCTGCTACCTATGCAGGCAATTGGTGCATTCTCCTTGCTGGGAGAAAATGTGCATTTAAATGTATTCAGCCTCAGGGAAATCCTCAACTCATTGTCCTGGGAATTCCAACCACTGCCTTGGCACAGAGAGATGGTGGCACCATCCCTGCCCCGTTTTGAGAGAAAAGAGGGAGCCAGTCACTCCTGTGCCAAAGGGAGATCACTCCTCTTCCAAAAGGAGATTTAGTTCCCTGAGTCTAGGAAGGGAATTCAGACTGGAAATGCTCATGCCAGTGCCACATGGGTGTTCACTCAAAGCAATCCTCACTCAATCAGTAGGTGCGTTTATCAATTAATACAGGTGCTGTTACGGATTTCATCCTTCAATGCCAAATCTGTCTAATATTATGTTGGCCCCTCTGCATCATCTTCCAGAAGTCCTAATATGCCTTTGTGTCCTTGTCGTCAGAAGTATTGGTCTTCCTCTAGGGTGAAGTATTTGCAAACATGACACTAGAGGCCCATGCAGATAGACGGCCCCCCAACAGTCTTTGCAGTGTCATGCAAGGAACCAAACCAAATCGAACGAAACCAAAGCTGTGGCCACTGTTGCGTTGACATCCCCACCGACATGAATCTTGTGTGCAGAAGCGTCACAGATGATACTTCACAGACCAGCTGTATCCCAGCACAACCCCACATCCCTGGTTGACGCAGCCCGTGAGTCTGCAATCATCCTTTTTGCTCCTCAGCCGCCGGCTCTGCTGTCAGTAGAGCAGTGCTGCACCATTCAGCAGCAGGAGCACAGGGTTGATTTAAAGCCCAGGTACAATACAACATGCATAAGCACACTGCAGTAAGGCGATTTATTCCCTTTGAGCTATTACAATTCTTGTTTTACCTTGTCTTCTTTTAAACTACCTTTGCAGTCTTCACCTCAACAAACTCAGAGGTGCACAAATTACTATTCAGTAATCAGCATTCTGAATTAGATTAGACAATAAGAACAACAAAACCAAACCTAGTTTAGGGAGTATAAAATCCAAACACATTTTAAGCAGTAACTACATTACAGACTCTGTTAGCTCTTTCCTTTGTGAAAGGAAAAGTCACTTTCCAAATTGTTACAAAAATATCTCTCCATTTATTTATGCATCTGAGAACAAGTAGAACTACTGTCAGCAACACTAAGCTGTAATGGAACTGTTCAGCTTGTTTACCCTTTATCCTCCAGCCTTGCAAGACATTCAGGTTATAAGATTTTGGGTCAGAGGAACACTCACCTGACATAAATCTACCTGGCTCCACTGGCTTTCGGTGGTGTGGATGCATCTGAATCACACAGAGTAGATGAGCAGGACCCCAGACGCTGTTAAATGACACATGTTGTTAACTTCTTTAAAGGATCAAGGATTTTTGCTTTGTTCTGGAAGGAAACAGGGGTCCTCAAAGGACCCAGGGTCCTGCAACTGGGTCGGGGCAACCCCTGGTATCAGTACAGGGGTGAAGGGATTGAGAGCAGCCCAGCTGAGACTTGGGGGTACTGGTGGATGAAAAGCTGGACATGAGCACAATGTGTGCTCACAGCCCAGGCGGCCAACCATGTCCTCGGATGCATTACAAGCAGCGTGGCCAGCAGGTTGAGGGAGGTTATTCTGCCCGTCTGCTCTGCTCTGGTGAGACCCCACCTGCAGTGCTGCGTCCAGCTCTGGAGCCCTCAGCACAGGAAAGACATGGACCTGTTGGAGTGGGTCCAGAGGAGGCCATGAAAATGATCAGGGGGATGGAACAGCTCTGCTATGAAGAAAGGCTGAGAGAGTTGGGGTTGTTCAGCCTGGAGAAGAGAAGGCTCTGAGGAGACCTTATTGCAGCCTTCCAGTACTTAAAGGGGTTTATAAGAAAGATGGGGACAAAATTTTTAACAGGACCTGTTGTGACAGGACAAGGGGTAATGGTTTTAAAATAAAAGAGGGTAGATTTAGACTAGATATAAGGAAGAAATTTTTTACAATGAGGGTGGTGAAACACTGGCACAGGTTGCCCAGAGAGGTGGTAGATGCCCCATCCCTGGAAACATTCCAGGTCAGGTTGGACAGGGCTCTGAGCAACCTGATCTAGCTGAAGATGTCCCTGCCCACGGCAGGGGGGTGGACTAGATGACCTTTAAAGGTCCCTTCCAACCCAAACCATTCTATGATTCTATGATTCTATGGAAGTCAAACTCCAGATTCTGGTCAATAAAAGTGGGAAGAAATGGGAAAAGTCTTAAAAAAGAAATTAAACAAATAAATAGATAATCAGCTTTTGGATTTAATGTAAATGGAAGTTGTTACTCTCTGCTGGTTGATAGGTAGAAACAGGAAACAACCTTAGGAAGGAAGAAGCTCCAATTTTTAAAGCTGGGTTAATGGAGGAGCCTGTAAAGCCACCATCTACTGTACCAGCTCTGCTGACCCCATAAAGGGATTGGGTGTCCGAGGCTGACATTCCAGTGCTTCACATTTCTTCTAAATGTGTTTTCAAAGCAAGTTAAAAAACAGTGGGACAATATTTTTAAGGTTTAGTGACCGTGGATTTTGGGAAACAGATCTTATTGAACACATCTATATAATTTTCCATATTAGAATAACAATACAAATGAGTAAGTTCTCCTCCCTGAAAATGAGAATAAATGAAAGCTGAATGAAATGCACACTTATTATAATGACTATTTGCTAAGGCAGCACAGAGACAGAATTTACAGTTACATGCTGAAAATAAGGATCCTTTCGAACTTATTCCCTTTGCTACCAAACTGAATTAAAGATCAAATCCTCAGCTGGTGCAGGGTAACATAGCTTCAGCAGCCCACTGCTTTTTAAAATACTATAGTGTATTGTACAACTGGTATTTGTGCTTTCTACTGATCGGTCATGCTTGCTTACTTTTTTGTCTGAAAGGAATATGGCTTTTTTATAAGCAGCATCTGAGAATTAAGATTATGTTCACCCAGTCCTTAGTTTACTTAAGCAGAAGTCCGGCTTGTCAGGTATCTGTCTTTCCTGCTGACATCATACACGTCAGGCAACAAAGACTTCTCTTGTTGCTAAACAGGAGCTTGTTAATAAGCATATGTCAAGAAGGGAAACTCGGAGAAGAGACTAAATAAAAGCCATCCTCCGCACCCTGAAAAACATTTGGCTTAGTTGGTCTTCGGTTCAGCTTGTTTCTCTGCAGCATTTGCAGTGAGAATAGGACCAAGTGAAAATACTGTTGCAAGTCTTGAGTCTCTGTTAGGATTCCCTAGGCAAGTTTTCTTTTAATAAACTGTGAAGTTGATATTAGGATCTCACTGGGCACTGCTCCAAATAGTACCCTCTCTCTGTGTTGATTCAAAGTCAAAATTTGGTTAAAATAACATTCTATAAAATGAGCTGTGTTGCAAGGATAGGAATCAGCGGCATTCATACTTACCTTCTAGTATGTGTAAAACCTATTATGACCAAAATAAATATTTATTCATTGAAGCTAAACAAATTTTAAGCAATTTCATAGAGATATATAGATGGAAGGAACCTTCACCAGTCAGTTAATCATTCCTGCTGTTCCATTGAAAAGATATTTGTCTGAAGTCCTGAACTGATCTTTAAAACTTAATTAACATTTTCTCCAACCTTTACATTTTTTGCATCTTTTAATCAGTTGAGTTGTTTCATGAAAGTATAATTTGGACCCTTTTTAACAAAGCCCCTTCAAGAGGATGAAAAAAAGGTGTGTGCATACATCCATACATGTATGTATTCTTCTAATAAATTATATATTTTTATTCATAAACCATAAAAAGAAAAA
This sequence comes from Calonectris borealis, assembly GCF_964195595.1. Classification (NCBI taxonomy): domain Eukaryota; kingdom Metazoa; phylum Chordata; class Aves; order Procellariiformes; family Procellariidae; genus Calonectris; species Calonectris borealis. Next base: position 5,948,018 of record NC_134315.1, on the reverse strand, counting down.
CTTCAAGTCTGGCTGAAGAGACAACTTAGAAAGGTCTTTCATACAGTTACTGACATGCAATTTTTCCTACTTTTATTAGAAGATTCTTCCTTTTAATTGTTCAGTATTTGAAAAAATAACATTGTCTTTTAGTTTAAGTGTTGATATTTTACTTGAGTTGGATTTCCATGTTCAGAAGGAATGTTTTGTGGACTGAAATCGACATCGATTTAGCATGGGTTAATGTGGGAGAAAAAAGGATCCTGTCACCTCCCCACATCGTTATTGATGCTGCATCCAGTGTAGGCTCCATGTTATGTGATAGAGATGCCAAAACGTTTCCTGCTCTCCTCCACATAGCACTTTTACTGTGATGGTTTATTTTTCCAGCGTGTTCGACCTGCATTATAAAGGTCTGGATGAACTAGTGATCCCTTCTTGGAGCTGTGTTGCTTGGTCAATAGTGTCCTTTTTTGCAGTATGGCAGCTTTCCTCCTGCTTCTGCGTATTTTTCCTCTATCTGAAGGAAGGACTTTTCCTCACAGGGAAGACAGAGACCAGGCATGCAGCAAAACACCTTTAACTTTCAAATATATTGGAATATAATTCACATCAAGGACAAATTTTCCTCTCAAATCCTCTTTCTCATACTCAGAGGGATATCAGGGCAGATTCTCACAACTGAATGTTTGTCCCTAGTCCTCCTTTCCAGCCCTTGCAACTCCCTCGGTCTAGTATCCCCTTCTTCTCTCGGCTTTCTTTCAGGTACTCTCCAGGCTCCCATATCTTCCCTTAGGCTTTTGCCTCTTCATATACAATTTTTTTCACAACTTGTTCTATGTGCTGTATTATTTAATTTTAGCTACATATTACCAATAAACCCAGACTAAAATTTCTTTAGGGCAATATTTCTGCCTATACACGGTACTTCACCATGGTACAGGCGCCATCCTGCATTATCAGATATTATGATTAATAATTTGAATTATTAGTAACAGCATTGCTATTATCACTTGTTTTGCCTTATTTCCATATCACCACGTTGCTTTTTGCTTTATTCGCTGTTACAATAACCTACCTTCTCTTGTAAGACTTTCTATTTTCCCTTCTCATTCATCATGATTTAACACTAGTTATTTTGAATATATATTCTCAAACAAACTATCTATCCAGCTGGAGTTGTCATCCCCATTTAATTTTAATTTCAGAACCGTGTCACTGTCAGCCGTACTCTGGGTCAGCTCTGATACACTGAAAATGACAACTACAACAAGCAAAGCTGTCGTGATCCAACAGGGAGACTATCAATGATTCAATTTTAAAAAACAGAAAGAATTTAACAGGCGGAAGGGATGTGGCAAATAGGGAGACTGTAGACTTTAAAAAAATAAATTTTGTATCCACTGCAAGCAAGTAAACTAATTAAAACAGCAAACATGCCTGAAAAGGAACAAATCACTTTGGACAGCTTGGCTAACAGTACAGTCTTATTCCATATACGCTGTAGATGTTAAGAAACAAATTGGTATTTTGAAGTATGGCAGCAGAGAATTAGAATTGAAAAATAGGAGAATAACATCAATATTATGCAATTACTGTGTGTCTGTGGTGGGGAAACCAGAGTCTGCAGAGAGTTAGGGGAGCCAAACTACACAAATGTAAAAAGTTTACAGACTTGTAATTTAATTCTTATGGAAAGTTGAGAGTTGAAAGGCACACATACCGGAGACACACGTACACACAGAAAAACAGAAAAATAGTGATTTTCTGTAAACTGTGAACAGAAAATAGGAAAGAATGGAAGAAGAAATGTAAGGATCTATGATTCATGGGAATATAATTTCCTCCGAACTTCAGGATGTAATATTTTCCCAAAGAATTTCTGTACTGTTCAAAGGGGAAATAGAGGGTCCCCCTGACCCCGCATCCACAATGGGTCTGTTCATTTCCATTCCTTCATGACCATGAACAGCATAAGTTTCTCTAGAAAAGAGAATTCATTCAAAGTCTACTGATCAATGCTGTGGAGGTTGCTATTCACAACCTCTAAGGAAGAGAGTGAGCAAAAAAGTTAGTTACTAGTGAATTCTTCCTTCCTTGTTACTGATGTGTCAGAATATGTTATCAAGAATTACATAAAACTGTTTTTATTGGTTTGGAAACAGATTTCTCAGATGATCTTTAAAAGTTATGTTAAACTGCAGCCATGAATGTAATATGAGATTTTAAACCAAATCCACTTCTGTCATGCATAGGATTGGAAATCTCCTCAAGTACTGGCACCAGCAGCAAAATGGTAATTTTGGTTTTCCATCAGAAAAGAGAAATCTGAAGGAAAAGATATCACAGAAATAAATACAAGTATATATATACACACATATTTTAAAAAAGCTGTATCTGAAAATGCATTAAAATAACTGCTGGGATTTGGTTGTTCAAATTCCATGAAGATAGTTTCCATTTAGAAACTTTGATTCACCTATCCTAAATATCTAGAGTCAAAAGGACAAGCATTGATTTTACTTCTGGCCTTCTCCATGACAGACCATGAGGCTGAAGATTGGTCAGAAATTTTATATGAAACCATATTTTCTGCAAAAGAATGTATTGGATATGGCTGAGATGAAGTTAATTTTCCCCACAGCAGCCCTCATGGTGCTGTGCTTTGTATTGGTAGCCTGAAAGGTGCTGATAACACACCAGTGTTTTGGCTACTGCTAAGCAGTGCTTGCATGGCATCCAGGCTGCCTCTCCAACATTCCCTCCTCACCAGTAGGGTGGGGGTGGGCAAGATCTTGGGAGGAGGCGGAGCCAGGACATCTGACCCCTACTAACCAAAGGGATATTCCATACGATGTCTGCTCAGCAATAAAAGCTAAGAGAAAGGAGGAGGAAGGGGGGCATTCGTTAACATGACGTTTGTCTTCCAGAGCAACCGCTATGCGTACTGAAGCCCTACTTCTCGGGAAGTGGCTGGACATCACATGCTCATGGGAAGTAGAGAATAAATCTTTTGTTTTCCTTTGCTTCCACGTGCGGCCTCTGCTTTTGTTTTATTAAACTGCCTTTTTCTTGACCCAAGTGTTTTTTCCATCTTATTTTCTCCCCTCTTTGTCCTACTGAGGAGGGGAGTGATAGAGTGGCTTGGTGGGCACCCGATATCCAGCCAAGGACATCCCACTACAGGAACCATTCAAAGAAATGGAAACATGTTTAAGAGTGAGAGTTCTTAACTACCTAACATCAAGAAGCAAATTTTTCCGTACCCAGAAATCACTGGTTTTATGTAAGTACTTTTCACATATTCACATTGTAAGAGACATTGAGTCAGCTGATAGTTCCATAAACAGTCTTGTATAAAGTGAATGAAAATATTTTTTACCAATCTTCCTTTCTAAATAAAATTCATTTTTGGTATTTTTCTTTTTTTATGAACCAAAAAAATTTTTTAAAAACTTTTTTTACCCTTTCAATGAGAAAAAAAATAAGGAAAAACAAGGTGAAGGAGCAAAAAGGCAAACTGACATCAGAATGAGTGGGAAAAATATAAAAACATTTTCAAAGTCAAATATGTTGAGGCTGTGAAAAGATATTTGGTTTTATTTTGTTAATAAAAAATTTGCTTTTTCCCCTTACTTTTAAATAGCTATGATGCTGTGCAGTGATTTCTTAAACTTAGGAGTTTTATACAAGACCTATATGAAACTCAGGAACACAACTTGAATTACCCTGTGCCCCTGATGCCTGAGTCTCTCTCTACCTGCAGAGTTATTTGGCTTGTTCCCAATAAAAGCTGAAGATTGAGCCAACGGGTAGGCACTGCAGATGACCAGGGAGTCTGAGCATAGGCATGAACTCAAACTGAGCTGAAGTGACAGCACGGACATAATCTCTTTCATCTAACATGAAGATATCCCAAATTCTCCAGCGCTATGTGTTGGCACATTTCATTGGCATATAAAAGAATGTGATGAAATACCCTAGACGAAACTCTGGCCTAGACACAAGCAAGTATGATAATAAAATATCCTGAGCCAGATTAAAATGCAAAAGACTGGATTTAGAATCCAGGAAAATGGAAGAAATGGATGTAGTGTTAAACGCAAGGGTTTTCTTGCAGGTAGTTGCCTAGGGATGCACGAAAAATCCAAATCAGAATTATTTAAGAGTTAATGCTCTGTATCAATATAGAGATAACTAAATAAAGTTATGAGGCCAGCCTTCCACAGCCACTGTTTGAAAAAAGGTGCTATGTGGTAGGAATTTTTCCCTTAAATAAAAGCCCTTATAGAGAAATAATATAGGCTGATCCTTATATGAGACTGAGAAAGAGGGAAGAAAAATACAAGATGAAGTCTTGACAGGGGCAATGTAAGACCAGGTACAAGGCAAAACTCACCAGAAGAGCACCAATAGTTATCCCAAAAAGACTGAAATCTAGCAAGCAAACAAGATATCCTGTTCTGAAGAAGATAGGAGGAAACGCCTGAAGAACTCGGAGTTCATATCACGCTGTGACACGAAAGAATCTGATTTTATTTTCTGCAACAGAAACATTCTGGTTTTATTCTTTTTTTTTAACCCTTTAAGGATCTCTCTTTTTTTCTCTCTTAGAGGATACTCTCCCCAGGCTTTGTAACATATCTTTATGTTTTCTGATTCTTCTTTATGAATTAAATGAGTGTTAGTCAACATTTTATTTTCCAGCAATAATATTTGTGTATTTGAGAAAATATATTTCTGATCCATAATAGCCAGGACAGTCTCAAAATTATAAAGCATGAGTGGATTAAGGCTAAAAGTAAAGCAACTTGGAAAAATTGCTAGACCTTTAGTTCTAGGTCCTGAGTTTATAAAAATCAGGAAAGCTTCATTTATGTCCACTGAGGCACTGGGATATCTAACTCTGGGACACGTCTCCCGAGTTCTGTAGGTAAGCTTCAAAAGTTAGGTCAATGCTGATTTTCATACTGGCAAATCAGATGTTACTTCATCCTTAATTCTAATTTGCTTTAAAATGGAAAGAAGGAATGTGGTAACAAAATCAATGAGGGCTTAAAAGAGGTTAGAGGGTGTTTCCTTTTGCCTACCCTTATACCTGCTTACACACACTTTCTGTCAGACAGATTGCTTCTTCATGTTTATATCTTTTATAAATTTATCTCGTGAGTCTTGATCCACTGGCCAGTTACCTTAATATAAAATCTAAAAGAACGAATACAGTTCTATCGAGACATTTCAGAAAAATAAATATGTTAAATAACATCTTTTTAAATAGACACATACAAATCCCTCCCTGCTGAAGCTATAAAATGTCCCAGTAAATGTCAACACCAGTGTTGGCCAGGTGTGCTCAGCAGCTGAAAATCAGGCCTCCAGAAACATCTTTATTGGAAATACTCCCAAAGGAGACATTTACCAGGGAAATGCCTTTTCTTAATAGGAAAAAACCCTCTTCAGAAGCATTGCTGCATTCCTCTACTGATGAAATAGATTCTTCCTTTGGTGACACACTAAAATTCAAGGCTGACTGATAAAGTTAATGCAATAAATATGGATGTAGGGAGGGAAGAGGAGAGACAGGGAGGGTGGAGGGAGAACAGATAAAATTCAATTTCATGAATACATATATATAGGTATATACATATATATACCACATAGAAATAGAAAATTGAATGAGTTTTGCATTTTGTTGAGACTACTGGGGAAAAATCTTAACTGGATTAAGCATCAAAATAAAAAGAGGGGAGGGGATTTTTAATGGTGCTGAATCTGAGGGAGCTACAGGTCACACAATACCACCTGCTGAAAACATCATTACTGTAAGGTTTTTGTACCTAAGGGACTAATCCAGCCAGTATTTATAATTATAAAATCTAAATAAAACTGCGTCTGAGAGTGCTCTCATTACTGTGAAGTTGAAAGGACTGGACAGAGTAGATGAATCATGAAGGAAGGCTTGGTCAAAACAAGGAGCAAGGTGCTCCATTTAGATACCTCTCTGAACACTTTGGCCTGAGCCATTCTGACTTGGATAATGTAGATGAATGGTAGATGACAATAAACCAATGGCCCTTTTCCTCACACATAAGTAATAAATTTATCTCCTGCCATAGCAGTAATTACCACCATAATCAGTGTAATCCATCCATTCAAGATCCCTGATCTGTATTTCAAACACAGCCAGAGAAAATACAATTGTATTGGTTTTAAGCAGTTTTGAGACTGCAGTAGCTTTAAAAACCAAACACCAAAGCTGTGAATCTCTGTGTGCATTAACAATTCTTTTTCATGTATACTAGAAAAACTTTAGGTTAGATTTAGTTTACATTAGGTGCTGATTTGCCTTTTTTGTTCCTACATACAAGCAGAACACGTGTCTACAACATTGCTTTTTCAGTCTTTGTGGTTGTAGGAGATGAATAAGATCTATAATATCTGACCAAGAAAATAATTGCAATTGTAAAAAACAAACAAATTTATACACGTGACTACATGTATGCATCCAAGCAAATGAATGTAATGGGAGAAATAAACTAATATTCTTCAAATAAACGAATGTTTGCTTAGTTGTTAATGAATATAACAGTAAATAAAAGAGAGCCTAGAAGTGAGCTCATAACTGGATCTCTGATTTTATAAACTGTTCAGCCATTAACTCATTCTCTGTTTCTCTTTTGCACCTCTCGAACTAGCTATCTCCCAAACAAGCCATTTTAGTGCTTACGGAGGAATACAGATGTAAGCCAGTCAATGCTACGTTGCCTCAAAGCTGTTCCCTGTTCCCTTTGTGTTTATTAGCATAGACATAACCAACAAAAAAAAAATTTAGGAGTAGGCTTCATTGAATAGATATTTTTTTCTTCAGTTACCAAAGTATGAGAAATGTCACAAAGTATCCATTCTTCTGTCCTTGATATAGTTAACATCCCAACGAAATTCCTGCAGCAGCAGCATTACAAAATATTTGTATCTTCTTTTATAGTTTTGATGTAATAAAACTAAATAAAATTTACTAAAAAAATCTCATAGACAGATAAAGTGCTTCTGGCTTCTCAAGGGGGATGGGAGAATGTTTTTATTGAGCTTGAAAAGAAACGGTATAAGAAAAAACACTGAACTAAGGTAATCATGGACTTTACAAAGGGTGGTAAACACTTACAGGAGGAGCCAGCAGATCAATACCTGGCTCTGAGCCTGGTGTCACTGGCAGAATTTTGGATTTTTTGATCATGGGTCAGTTTACATGACACCAGGCCTGCTGGTGACATTCAGGGTACGCCTGTCTCAAAGGGGGAAAAGGATCTTTGCACAGGAGTTAACAGGGCTCATTGAAAGAGCTTTAAACTAGATTTGAAGGGGGAAAGGGATAAAACCAGGCTGACGAGAGACAAGCCTGAGGATGACACACCAATGTTTGAGGGATGGTGTGCTAGCGAGGTCCTTCGGTCTGCCATCTCAGTGGAGGTAGAGGATGGAGATCCATGTGACAACAAAGACGCAAGGGTTATTGATGTGTTAGGAACCACGGAATCACCTGAGAATGGTCACGCAGGAATTAGGACTTCTCCCCCCAACAAGGTCGTGGGATCAATAGCCCAACTGAATTGCATCTACACCAATGCACACAGCATGGGCAGCAAACAGGAGGAGCTGGAAGCCATTGTGCAACAGGAAAACTATGATATAGTTGCCATCAGGGAAACACGGTGGGATGACTCGTACAACTGGATGGCTATAAACTCTTCAGAAGGGATAGGCAAAGACGGAGAGGCGGTGGGGTAGCCCTGTATGTTAAGGAGTCTTTTGACTGTCTTAATGATGGTGACAATAAGGTTGAGTGTTTATGGGTAAGAATCAGGGGGAAGGCCAACAAGGCAGATATCATGGTGGGAGTCTGCTATAGACGACCCACCCAGGATGAAGAGGCAGACAAAATATTGTAAAAGCAGCTGGGAGAAGTCTCATGATCACTAGCCCTTGTTTTCCTGGGGTACTTCAACTTACCCAATGTCTGCCGGAAATACAATACAGCAGAGAAGAAACAGTCTAGGAGGTTCCTGGAGTGCATGGAAGATAACTTCCTGACACAGCTGGTGAGTGAGCCAACTAGGGGAGGCGCCCCGCTGGACCTGTTGTTCGTGAACAGAGAAGGACCTGTGGGTAATGTGATGGTTGGAGGCCATCTTGGGCATAGAGGTCATGAAATGATAGAGTTTTCGATTCTTGGAGAAGTAAGGAGGGGGGTCAGCAGAATTGCTACCTTGGACTTCCGGAGGGCAGACTTTGGCCTGTTTAGGAGCCTGGTTGACAGAGTCCCTTGGGAGGCAGTCCTGAAGGGCAAAGGAGTCCCGGAAGGCTGGACATTCTTCAAGAAGAAAACCTTAAAGGTGCAGGAGCGGGCTGTCCCCATGTGCCAAAAGACAAGCCGGTGGGGAAGAAGACCGGCCTAGCTGAACAGAGAGCTTTGGCTGGAACTCAGGAAAAAAAGGAGAGTCTTTGGAAGAAGGGGCAGGCAACTCAGGAGGACTACAATGATGTCGTGAGGTTATGCAGGGAGAAAATTAGAAGGGCCAAAGCCCAACTAGAACTTAATCTGGCCACTGCCTAAAAAAAGACAATAAAAAATGTTTCTATAAATACATTAGCAACAGAAGGAGGGCTAAGAAGAATCTCCATCCTTTATTGGATGCAGGGGGAAACACAGTGACAAAGGATGAGGAAAAGGCTGAGGTACTTAATGCCTTCTTTGCCTCAGTCTTTAAGGGTAAGAGCAGTTGTTCTCCGGGTACCCAGCCCCCTGAGCTGGAAGACAGGGACAGGGAGCAGAATGAAGCCCCCATAACCCAAGGGGAAATCGTTAGTGACCTGCTACACCACTTAGACACACAATGGGATCGGATGGGATCCACCCAAGGGTACTGAGGGAGCTGGCGGAAGTGCTCACCAAGCCACTTTCAATCCTTTATCGGCAGTCCTGGCTAACTGGGGAGGTCCCAGTTGACTGGAGGTTACCTCCAGTTGCTAGAGCGTGTCCAAAGCAGGGCAAAGAAGCTGTGAAACGTCTAGAGCAGAAGTCTGATCAGGAGCAACTGAGGGAACTGGGGTTGTTTAGCCTGGAGAAAAGGAGGCTGAGGGGAGACCTCATCACGCTCTACAAACACCTGAAAGGAGGTTGTAGCGAGGTGGGGATTGATCTCTTCTCCCAAGTAACAAGTGATAGGACGAGAGGAAATGGCCTCAAGTTGCGCCAGGGGAGGTTTAGTTTGGATATTAGGAGAAATTTCTTTACCGAAAGGTTTTTCAAGCATTGGAACAGGCTGCCCAGGGAAGCGGTTGAGTCACCATCCTGGAGGTATTTAAAAGTCATGTAAATGTGGTGCTTAGGGACATGGTTTAGTGGTGGACTTGGCAGTGCTCGGTTAATGGTTGGACTCGATGACCTTCAAGGTCTTTTCCAACCTAAATGATTCTATGATTCTGTGATTCTATGACTGTTTTTACGGAGCATACTATACATTTTAAATTGCCCTCCTCCTTCTGTCTACATCTCTCTTATAGATTCCACTACATCATTTTCTTTTAGCTAGGTTTTTTATTGATCATAATAGAGAAGAATCCATTTAAAATACAATTTTATGGGAAAAGCTTAAAAATCTTAATTTACTTTGTGCATCTCTTCCAAGTTTATCCACTGGGATTTTAGGAGCTTTTTGGCATCCATTGTTATGTGAGTTTCAATGTAGTGTTCCTCAAGAAAAAAAAATTACTTAAACACGTGTTTCTTGTCTTTGCAATATGCTAGCTGGTCTTTCCAAAAAGAAAAGAAAACAAAATTAAATGAACAGAATTTATTTAAGTGATTGTTTTCCTTTTGGCAAAGGCAAGAATTTTAGCATTTATATGAAACATTTGAAATGCAGCGACTTCTATAGGCCAGGACAGATCTTTGTGCTAAGTGCTGCACAAAAATATGAAGTTGATATCTGCATTAATGTTTTTACTGTTTAAATACACCACTACTTAACAGTCAAGTTCTAGCTGGGATTTTCCTTCAATTCAGCATGAAAACAGAATTCTGCTTCATAACGTAATGACATGAAGGTTGCCAGTTTCTGTGTTCCTGGCATCTAACTTTATGGGAACTTGCAGGTGATCTTACCAACACAGAGGGAACACCCCAATTACAGAAAAATCATCTGTGAATGTTTGCTTCACACATTACTCTAGAAGTGAACAGCAAGCAGAACCTCAGTCTGTGGATGTGGGACTGGCAGCTGAGTGATTATTGCAATTCTTCCCCTGATCTCATGGGCAAAGGGCCTTTTGCTACAGCCATCAAGAATACAGTTGTGGCTCAATTGCCCCAGTTAGTGTCTTGTCCATGGGGCATCTGTTGCTTATCTCTGAGACTGAGTGAATTAGCATGTGTAATTTAATCCATTCTAAAGAAGAAGTAAGACTCAGACCTCCCAGGATGAGTTAGGGGGGTTACACCTATTGGTAGCACTGGCACATCTACTTACCCATTGGGAGTGCAGACTGGAACACTCACGTAATGTCCTTACCTGGGGGAGCGAGTTGCCTGTCTGGGGAGTATGGAGAAATTCTGCGATAAAAGTCACAATGTAGGTTTTGCAATACTGTTTCAGAAAATCTCTTGAAACAAATCACAGCTGACAGATTTCCAATACCTATTGCTCTGGTCAGGCCCAAAATAACATCATTGTGAAGTCCAAGTCCATCATTTGTCAAACACAGTATTTCTACAGTGGCTATTGCGATGTGGTTCAGATTACAAAATCACTAGTGCCAATGTGAGCCGGAAGTTTGGTGCAGAATAGAAAATATCATGCAAGATAATTGCTTGTGGTTGAACACTGTCCAACAAAAATTCTCCAGCTAGCTTTAAAAGAGCAGTTGAAGTGAGACTGTGGCTTCATTTTAGCCAAGCGAAGTAAGCTAAGACTCACACACCTACTAAACTACTAGCAAACATTGAATAGAAAAGAAAAATCAGTTCATTTCTAACATATTGCTTGCTAAACATCCTTTTCAAATACATATTTTTCTCCAGTTTATGTAAACCAGCCCTTGATTTTAGATAATTCAAGCATATGATTCTTCTTTGACATGCTGGCATGGTTTCTTGATTAGAAATCTGTATCAGTGCCTTTCTTTGAATGTCCCAGAACATCATCCATATAAATGTTAGAATATATATCAATAAAAAAGTGAGGAAAATGAAAAAAAAAGCAGGTTATCAGTCTAAGAAGAAAAAGTTGAGGGATACTCATGAAGATTTTCTGTTGCCTACATTTAAAAAAAAAAAAGAATCCTTGCTGAGGAGGAGAATACATTATTGATCTAGTCACCACGACCAGAGAGAACAAGTAATGGGCTTCAGTTCTATTAAATGTGTTACAAATCAGAATGAAGGATGCTCATATTTATCCATGAGTAGAAGATGAACAACTCAACCTTGGCAGTCATGGGGTCCAAATTCCTAGTTTTACAGCCTATTGTGGAGCAAAAACAACTTCTGCTGTGAGACAAAATATGCATCCACACAAAGGAGAGTGCTTCCACCCTGTCTGATGGATCCAGCCATGAGCAGGTGTTTCACTTCTGTGCTGCATGGGCGTTCAGCTACTGGGACAGCAATATCACCCAGAGGCTTTTCTTCATGACATGAGAAGAAACGGGTCTGACAGAAGATTCCAGGTTATGGTATCTGCCAGTAAGTCACTGGTTGACTTGTGACAAACAAAACATCTGTAAACTTCTGTCAAAAAAAAAGGGTAAAGGTGATTCTGCTACGGTGCAGATGAAGGAGTAGATGACCTAGCAAGCTGTCCTCTATTGTCTTATAAATTGAAATGAAAGTGGACTATAGTGTGGGTATGTAGTGAAGGGTTTGATTTACGGTCATCTTTGTTATGAGCATGGGCTCATATGTGAAGAGGTTATCCCAGTCTTCAGGGAGTTCTTTGATTAGAAAAAAAAGAAAAAAAAATCCAGTTGTAGCTTGCTTTATTATAATGCAAAGGAACCAGGCATTGTTTTGGAAAGCATTGAGCATAAAGCCAAAAGTGAAACATACTCGAACTCCTTTCATAAAATTCATGAGAAAGAAAAAGACATTTATTTCCTTAATCCAAGGATTTTCTAGACACAGTGACAGAAAATGAATGTAACATTTTTTATTGTGATGCATCTGACCATTGCCCAATTTGCTGTGAAAAGGTACACCTGTTTTTTGGAGGAGGGAAGATGTTAATGAGGTTTCAAATACTGATGCGTGTATTCCTTCATTGATGTTCTTTTGCCGGTAAACTACTTAGCATTCAGTAGAAAACTATTGTTTTTCACATCTCAAGGAATAAAGGTAAACAGCAATTGTTTCTTAAAGAGACCTGAAGAAAATGTTTACACATTATTTCTTTGTAGGAAACAACAGCAACAACCTAACATCAATGAAAAGACTGTCAGTTTTCTAAGGAGAGCCCTTTCCATCTATAACATGTCTCACAATGGTGAGTCATATAATCGCAACTCAGAGCCGACCTACAGAGCTTATTAAAAATTGATTTCAGTCTAGCTAAGACTGTAAAGGCACATATAAATCATGTCTTCCATGTTCTTTAAATTGATAAAAACACTTCATTAGTTATTTGTTTTCTAAATTTGTAATACTAGCAGCACTAGGATAGAAGTGGAGGCTAGCATCATCTGAAAACCCACATTCTGGATGAAAATATTTAAATAATGATCACTATATCCATGCAAATGTTATCTGGGGACATTAAATCTCTTAGCCAGTCTTGCTTATGGTTTGCATGTCAATTGTTTTCTGAAACACAAAATTTGGGGCGTGGGGTGGTGTGGACATGATGTATTTGCTAGGAAGTCTCTTCAGATCAGACAATCACTTTTGGAACAAGATTACATGTCTCTCGTTTCATTGAGACCATGTAGGTGAACATAATTGCTCTTTTTCTATTGTCACAGTTGAATTATGTTCAAATTGCCCTCTGGAGAATGCAAGGAATTACGTCTTCTAAAAATCTAGATTTTTATTAAATATATAAACTGAGTCGCATAGAAAGTAGGTGAGTGAGAAAAATTCTAACAGCAATTGAGCTGTAAAGCCAGGAATTTCACCTGCTTCATTCTCTGGCCTCTGTTAATTATACAGACCTTAATGATACAGACCTTTGGAGATAAGGTGGAAAAGAGTAGACCGATAAATATAAGGACAAATGTACCACAGGGAAAGAATCTGATGCTAGCTGCTTTTTATGGCACTTACCAACCATCAAGGAACCATGAAGGAAAATTTTCTTGACAAAAGAAATAAAAAAAGTGTAGTATAGATTGGCTGCCCAGAAATATGGACTCTGGGTCAAAAAATGAAAGAAATCAAGCCAAAAGTCATCCAGTCTTAATTCTATCTTAGTCCTTGGGACTAATGTTCCTCACTAATTAAGTCCATCTGGAATCCTGGAGCCAGTTGATAAGAACACCGAGCACAGGGATTTAGGCCAGATAAATTTGGGCATCAGAAGGAGCGCTGACTGTCCGTGGGCCAGCAGTCTGGGAATCTGACCTGACCTGGACTTCATGGTTTTCTTTTTTGGCCAGCTAACACAGTCAAACCTCAAGAAAAAGAGTCAACTGTAATCGTCTTCAAGTTTTTACACTGATGAGAAAAAGCTACAAGGTCATGAGGATTAGCATAAGAAATACCCTTTGGCGTGTTTTATTTTTTAGAAAATGAAAATATAACAAAACTACATAAGCTCTGGTAAGTCAGGTGCCTGCATTAACATTCATAGAAGGTTTCATAGAGCTAAGAACAATGCAAACCATTTTAATTACAGCTGGTTCATTCTGGTGGAACATTCGTTTTACATTGTGAAACTCACCACCGCATTCAAAGCTGTGAGCTTACTAAAACATTATTTTTCTGTTCAATTGTCATTGCAAAGTATGATGTGAATTTCCCCTACTAATGTAATTTCATGCACCTTTAGGGCAGCATCTATGTGAAAATTGACCTATAATTTGTGTGAAATATTATTGTAATATCCATGTTGGAAATGGAGCATAAAATTATACTAATATGTACACACAGGTCACATTTACTTATTTTCAGGGCCTTGTTTCAAGACTGTTATTTTATCTAGCAGATCGTTTTCAACAGGGATCTTTTTGAATCATTTAATAAAGATCTGAAGTCTTCATTTTGATCTGACAAAATTCAAATCACTATAAATCCATTGCCTTTCTTGTATCAAAGCAAATGTCTTAAGAATCAGGCTGAGGTTATTAACTCTAGAGATGCAATTTAAAGTCACATTTGGATTCCTCAGTTTTAGCTCTGACATCTGCAAGCACCAGATTTTAAATGTGTTACATACTGTCCCTCTGAGGATCTCTCTTGTTTCACTTATGAGACTGAAACACTTTGTTAAATATTGAACAGTGGAATTCTAGGACAAACCCTTTGTGCTTTTATTTGTGTTTCATTTTTTACTTACATCCCAATTGTAACTGCAGTTTAAAAATAGAGAGTTAGAAATCTCAAATCTCTCAGTAATCAGTGAAGAGTGACAGTTGCTCCTGTAGGAACTCTCATCTCTCCATCCCCAAGCTATGTGAGGAAAATATTCCCTAGCTTCTGAGCAAGCTCTGAATGAGTAACTTTTATTTCTAATGTTTAGTTAGCTAAAGTTATGTGAGATGAAGCCAACTGCTAATGTCCAGATCCCCAAAAGTGTATAGATACTTCACTCTAGCTGAATCTGAAGGATTTATACTCATAAATTTCAGAGACTTTAGGTTTGATTTTGTTCCCATGTAACATTTTGGGAGAAACCTCCTAGTGATTCCTAGCATGCCAGAATCATAGAGTACAAATGGAAGAATTGAACAACAGAGAAGAAATCACAGAGTTTTTTGCCCAAACAATAAGCCTTAACACTGTACAACAACTTGTAAAAAAACCCTGATGGGAAAATTCAATTCAGTCTGAGCAATATTTGCAAATAGTGGAGATTATATTAATTTGTGCATGCTTGTATTACCTAAAGCTTGTATTTGCTTATATTCCTAAATATTCAATAGAAATAGAGACCCAATGATTTCTTCAATGGCTACAATTTCTAGGGCCTTTTTCTGCCTTCTGAGAAAGTTTCTACATATCACAGTAGGGCTGCAATTACTCCATCACTGCAGAAATGTACTCTTGCTAAAGAAAGAGCCTAATTATCCTCCTATTTCCAGCTTGTCTTTCTTGGTACGACATTTGAAAGATTTGTGTCAGAGCATTGCCTGTAATCATACGTGATCAATTTGGGTCTATCTTTAGGTCTTGGCATAGCACCTGTATTGTGTAACTGAATGAATTTAAAGGGATGTTTTATGGTTCAGATATCTGCAACAGTGCATGTTGGACTTAAAAGAATCAAAAGAGAATGAAAGACCTCCACATTCAGTCAAACTGGGTAGAAAGTAAGTATTTACAGGAAGATGGAAATACTTGGTTTAAGAAGAAATAATGTGAATTATAATAGGAAAAGAAATTCCATTAAACCCATAGGTTTAAAATAAGCTGTGATTTTAAGAAGATTGCACCACCTCCTACTCTGTTTTTATGTGTGTGCATGTGCATGTGTGTGTGTGTGGATGTGGATGGGTGGGTGGATGTAAATGGGGTTGTAAGCAGATGGGAATAATCTTTGCTAGTTAGGAAAAAAAACAAAAAAGATAAAAAAAACAATTCTGACATGCATCATGGTAGATTCAAAGCCCAAAACAATTTTTTTTTCCAGGGAAAGAAATGTTCTTCTGTATTTTGGTGCTTGAGATGCTTAGCTTGATCAGGTCTACCGGACTTCCTACATGCATCTGACCCCAGATGAACGCCGTGGACTGGACAGGTCAGTGCAACCTTCACAATTTTGACCAAAAATGTAACTAAACACCAGAAAAACTTTTTAATTGGACCTTTGCTCCAGGCAACACTTGTCTGTGAAATATTTCACTCAACAAGCTGATACTTTTCAGCAAAACCTTCCAAATCACACCTAAAAGGTGAGATTTTCAAGCAAATCTATACTGGAAAAAACTACTTTGGGAGGAGACAAAGCTTTTAAGGCAGACTGTGGATGAATAAATTACACTAGGAATAGTGCTGGAAAGTGTTGTAGAAGTAATCTTCATTTTTTCCAAAGGGCTAATAAACAGAACATTTTCAGAAAGTTTGTGATTGTGCACTGAACTTTATCAGGTCCACTAATACCTTTTCTCATGGAAAATTCTTACTTGATATAACCTACCCCTGAAATCTGCACAATGCAGTAAGTTAAGATATTCATTCTTTTGTGCCTTGAAAGAAAAGAAAAAAAAATTAAATGGTAATCCTCAATTCTTTTAATTCAGAACATTTTTGCAATTCAAAAGCAAGAACAAGATCTTAGTAAGATAACACTGTAGTGTCCTACATTTATTGTCTCCCAGATACGACTGTTTGAAATTTAGTCAACTTGCTGAAACTGATACTGCTTCAAACTTACTCTACAATCTGAAAATCAAACTGTTTTGTTCCATGTTTTGTGTCATCTCCAGTAATAGAGAATATGAAATTAGAGTTCTACTGGCATTTTTACTGATGAACGATGCACAAGACAATGCATTTCACTTTTCAGTCTGTGTCCCAGGAAAAAAAAAATATGCAAGGCAAAAAAAGAAAATTATTTTTTTAGCAATTCAAATACTAAATAATACTATTAATTTATCTAGTTAAGAAATATTTGGTGGAGAGTTTTCATAAATGTTGCATTTATAGAGCATATTTTCTCACAGAAGTTATAAAAATGCTTAAGTAATCAAGATATGCTTAAATGATATAATGTGTGCAAAACTAAGCATTACTGTTAAACAATAATAATGTTAAGTAAGATGGCTTTTTATAGTAAATTTTCGCCAAAAACATATACTTTATCAAAGGCAGAGGTAGAAAAATAAAAATAATATTAAATAAAATGATTTGTAAGTACATCTCTTACACAGATATACACATAGCTCTTAAAGAATGATGTAGAAAACCCATACTGATTCTTATTGTCTATTTAAAGTGTCTAATTTAGGTAGCAAAGCTTAGACTGTAAAATCCCTATGTAGTTAATGCAAAAAAACCCCTGTCCCTTTCAAGGGCATTTCTAATCTCTAAAAATACTAGGTAGCCTTCTTTTCTCTTCTGCATATCTAATGTGGCAAGACTCTTTTCTACACATCTAAACCGGATGCCTAAACTAAATGCTTTAAGTGGCATAATAGTGTTTTTTTTAATTCAGGTATGAAAACATAGGTAGAAAAACTTAAAAAAAAAAAAAAACAAAAACGAAAAGGTAGAAAACAAAGTGAAAACCACACCACCACGTGCTTCTAAAATCCAGGACTACTCTAAACAAACACGAAATCCTTCAGTATGCCTTCTGCAAGAAAATCCTTTTAGCTGACCCAGACAAGATGATACACTGTATTTATGTGCTCATCTTTTGAAGACCATGAGACATCTTTGGCTGTGCTCCCTGATGGTAGCGCACTCTGGGTGCATTGGGTAGCTCCTTGTCAATGAAAAAGACAAACTCCTCTGTCAAATTGTCCCTGCAGTCTGGTGTTGTAGCCACTCCTTAAGGTGAAAATCCTGAAGGTTTGGACATTATTGTCTGTATGAGAAGGTTATCTCCTCTGTGTCACTAAAATATTTTAGCAATGTGTTACTCAGACCATTTTTTCCCATTTCAACAAGCTTTAAAGTTGACTTGGGCTGATTTTTAAGACACTTTAAACGAAGGAACTTTCTTCTTTGTAAAAAGTGAAACTGTCACTGTAAGATTGGAGAGTGGCTCAAACACTGACCCAAAGACATGGAGTGATGCTCTGAGAGAGAACTAATACCAGTGTATTTTTTTCTGTCATACTTGCTTCCACAGCAGATTTTAGGATTATCTCTAATTTGTTACTGGTTTGTGACTAACTAAGATAAAACCAAAGCAAAACCCTCTGACTGCTTTTACGCTCAGACTGATCAACTACTGCACACCTTCAATCTCGGACTATAATTTGCAAGTATTATAAGAAAAGGAAGGAGTTCTTTAGTGTAATTAAGAAACTAGTCTTCCTATATACTTAATCTCTAACATGAAGGTTATTTGACCTGCTCCAGCTTTTTAACTGTTTTCATCCTTCCCCACCTCAGCATTGTTACCAATATGCATATGAAACATGCATATTTACACAAAGAAACAAAAAATACTGAAATCAGAGGTCATTTATAAGTTTAATTACCTACCAAAACACTCTTTATGGAAATACCCACTATGATAAATCTGAGAGCCCTGAGCCTCATCCACACAGATGACCACATTACAAGAATTCTGCGGACCTTTCTGAGGGGTAATATAATTTAAAATTTTACTAGTAGCAAATTGATCTTATCTCAAGTGCTTTAAATTCTTCACTACTAAATGTCATTTGCCTGTTGAATAGCAAGTGGGATCTTTAACAGGAGTCAATTAATCTTTGTGGTGAATTATTTTTCACATAATGCTCAAAAACTGTCAGCTTCTGTGTAGACAAGTATGGTGAGGACAAGTCCTTGCCTCACAGAGTTCAGACTGAGAATCTCATTCTGCAGAAACACTCTCACATGAATTTATTGAATCAAGTAGTCTCATTGAACTCAGTGATAAAATTCTTCTATATATTTAAGCACATATACAATTTTTGTATGATATGTGTTAAAAAGTATCAGTTGCATCTATTTATATTCCATGACACTCTCTGTTTAAAATGCCTAAACAAGGTTTTGGAACATGACCAACAGAGTTGTGCCTTTTGAGTTTGATACTACCATCAATTTCTTTATTATTGAAAAGATAAAATGGGAAGAAACTTCCTACATTCAAGAGAAATAAAAAATATAGATGTGCTAGCACTTCACCTTGAGAGTGTTTGTACTTTAAGGAATAAAAGACATTTCTTTGACATTCAAATAACAAAGGTGGATCCAGCACAAGTTACTGAATGACTGAAATCCTTGATTCTTCCCCTTCTTATTTCTATCCTACCCTATATTTCTGCCTGTCATTGAAGGCATACATTCTAGTTTGATGGCTGAAAACCAATCCCTTGAAATCAATAGGATCCTTGACATTGAATTTAAGAGGAATAGGCTTTGGCCTTGAGACTTTCAAGATAGAACTATATCATCATTTAAAGTCATCTCTGCAAAGGAAGTGGTTCAGGTGTTTTGATGTGCCTGTGGCTGAACTGCCAGACAGCAGACATTGAATCTCAATCCTCTGGATCTTAATGCATGAGTTCTCCTGCCTTAGGTAAGGAAAGCCTCCTCTATTTGCTCATTGACCCTTGTATCTGGGCCAGCCAATACTAGCATGGGAAAAAAAGGCACCGCAGCAGATAGGTTACAAAGGCCAGTACCAGCTTAGAGACTGTGGGTGAGATGTGTTATATCAAACAGAAGAATTTTGCTTCAAGAGGCAGAGAAGAAATGAGCACCCTGAGAACAAGCAGTCCCATACCTACTGCAGTTGAAGGGGAGAAAGAAGGGGCAGAAAGAATTGTTGGGGATTGTATTCCCATTTACTGCAGCACTTGTCTGCAAGTCTCTCTTTCCTGGTGGGATAGGAGCGCTGATGACGCCCTGTTCCCCTACGTATGCAACAGCTTCATGGTTCTCCAGTTTATGAGGTCCTTCCTCCAGCTCTTACTGGTAAGCTGGAAACTGTTAACTCAAAGAAGTAACCATGATTTCAGAGGCACAGAATAAACAGGGGTGGTCTTGGAGGAATGGATATCTCCAAAACTACTCTTACTCAAACCTGTGTCCAAAATAACAATCTAGCCATCTCTAGCTATTTCAGCTAAGGTAATATTTTTTTCTTTACCAGTATTAAGGGAAATACAATTATATGATAAAGACATGAAGCCATTCAAGACACTTTGGAGGCATCAAGTCCACTTTGAGAATCTTTTATGTAAGCCATCAGAACAAAAACATCACAGGCATTAGCTAGATAATGGGTACATATATGCTGAAGTGTGTGAGTTTATATATGTTCATACACATCCACACACCCCTATATGAACACATACAGTTCTGGACCTTTTTATCAGACTTTCATATACAACCCATTCAAGAGAGTTATTCCCACAGAATCTCATTAAAAAATAACGTAAATTATAGTACTTAATGGCCATTTTTAATTTTTGCTTGACAGCCTACTTTCAGTAGAAGATATTAATATAATTAAGTGTAACCAAAGTAGAAGAAAAGAACACTGGAGAAATTAGAAAAGAGTAATTTTTGTGCCATTACTGCAAGACAAATAAAAAATAGTATTTCCTTTTCATTTATGAACAAAGAAAAGCATAGCTTCCCCCACTCCTGGCAAGTTTGAAACTTATTTTATTCTTCAGTCCACCTCTTGTGTTCATCTCCTTCTCTCTTTACTATTTTGGCTTTGTGTTTTCAGCTGGGAGCCATCATACCCAGTAGACCACTCTCATATTTATAGCTTGGCAAATTGATTCATTCAGGAACCTGAAGTGTTGCCTGAGAGGCAGAATGACTGAGCACTGATGAAAGGGACCTAGACCAGGCTACTGTGCATAAAACAGCCTGCTGCTAAGGTAGGCTTGACAAGCCAAAAAGGCAAAGTACCACCTGTGTGTGTGTGACGATGAGAGAGAATATTAATTCCACAGGCTACCTTCATCTTTTTATACATTTATTTTCTTTCTTTTATAAGCTGTTTATGCTTGACTATTAAAACCCTGGCATCTTTGATTTGCTTCTGTTAGACTCTGTGCATCCTCTGTTTGCATGTATCATGAAATGTTCTGCTGGTCTCTGAGATTTAATGCAACAAAAACCCCCAAACAATCAAAGAGAAACCAAAAGACTTGTTTCTTGTTCTGATTGCTGGCTGTAATTTACTGCAATTCATAGGGCAAAGGTAAGTATGGTCTTTTAAGAAATGTTCACTAATTGAAATAACCCAGGAACATTGGAATTGTTAAAAATTGGCATTCAGGCTTTCAACTGGTTCCTTTGTTACCCAACTGGTACTGATCCTCCAGGATGACAGGTCAAGGCTATGGTGAGAGTCTTAGTCAAAGAGCTGAAATTACAAGGGCTTTATACGAATGTGAATTTAAATAGCTTATCTTTTTTTCCCCACTACTAATGGTTTCCATTTCCAGCTGTCTGTCCTGCAGAGATGAGCCCACTATTTGTGAAGCCATTGCTTGAAATTACTGCCCCAAACATAAAGATAAACCAGAACTTAGGTTATGTTAAAAGTTTGAACTCTAGTGGGTTCAGCAGTTGCTATACAAGTAAATTAGTTTTCTCAGCAGCAGAAATGGGGTCAGTGAAAGCTAAGGGGGAGAGCAGAAAAGGAGGTCACTAGAGATGTTTCATGGTGTGTTGTCATTAAAATGGGTGATATATGCAGAATAGAGGACAGACAGATGAATAAGATGAAAAATTATGAATATTAAAGAAAGGATGTCCTGGTTTTGGTTGGGATAGAGTTAATTTTCTTCCTAGTAGCTGGTACAGTGCTGTGTTTTGGATGTAGTATGAGAATGATGTTGACAGCACACTGAAGTTTTAGTTGTAGCTAAGTAATGTTTACGCTAATCAAAGACTTTTCAGCTTCCCGTGCTCTGCCAGGTGCACAAGAAGCTGGGAGGAAGCACAGCCAGGACAGCTGACCCCAACTGACCCAAGGGATATTCCATACCATATGACGTCATGCTCAGTACATAAACTGAGGGTTCGTCGGGGAGGGTCGATCATTGCTTGGGGACTGGCTGGGCATCAGTCAGTGGGTGGTGAGCAATTGCATTGTGCATCACTCATTTTTACCATTTCCACCTCCATCCCCCCCACCCCCTTTTCTGTTCTTTTAAACTGTCTTTATCGCAATCCACGAAGTTTACTCTTTTTTCTGATTCTCTCCCCTGTCCCACTGCGGGGTGGGGGGAGTGAGTGAGCCGCTGTGTGGTGTTTGGTTGCCTGCCGGGTTAAACCACAGCAAAGAGATAAGGACACATTTATATGTATTATAGAGCGGTCAGTATCACCAATTTCTAAAGGATGTCAAAGGCTGTAATCAAGTACTTAAAGGTTGCTGCTTTCCTTCCTTCTTGATGAGATGTATTTGCATATTTATTTTGCAAAATCTCATGCAAATTAATTTAGCTCTACCAGACAACACAGAGAAAATGATGACGTTTGATAACACTGGATGAAATGAAACAATGAAATATAACACAGACACACACTCACATAAATATATTTATATAAAACATATTGCAATGGTTCTTTAGCTACCTTATCCACTTAGATGAATTAGAAGGGAGGTTTGAAAGCTAATGAGTGTGCATATAAGTGTGTCTACTAGAGCACAGAACTGGTTTTAGAAAGGACCGTTTTCCTCCCTTTCAGCAAGAATCATACAAATTTGGCTCATATAAAAGTCTTCAAAAATCTTGAGAAGTGATAAAGTTCCTCTCCCCTAAATTTGCTCTTTCAGGGTTAACATTTACTCTAAACTAGAGTAGTCAATCACTTAACTAGTCAAATAAGTTTCATTTAGAGTCAATGGTGATCAATAAGTACTTCCAAACGATGAGTCTTCTCCTTATGAGACAGGTACTCCTAAGCCTGTCTGGAGTTTTGGTTAGTATGTTCATTAAAATAAAGTCTTTGCTAAAGTATTAGCCAAAGTGTCTCCCATAAAAGCATTATTGACAGATAAACTGTCCGAGCAAGAACATGATAATGAATTCTGGTAGCTGGTACAAGATATTTTGTGATGCAGAAAGGGAATAAAAGAGATACGTTCATGAAGTGTAAGGTGGATTTACACTTCTGTGGCTTCTGTGATGGTGATGGAATGTGTCCATCCAGATTACGTGAAATTTATCACTGTTTTGTATCATTGTTTTAACTCTTTAAAGGAGGAGTCAAAAAAATATTTTTTAATATAATAAATAATGTATAATATAATATATAATACATATATTATACTGTCCTTGTGGTTGTAGCTTTGTGGTAATGCCTTGCTACCGTGTGCTCACACATTTTTGGAAAAAATCTTAAGGCTGTGTCTTGTAGGCGATAAATATGATCAAGTCCTTAGCACCAGACTAAATCCTTGCTTATTTTCTGTGACACAAGATTAGCATTGACATCAGTGAACAACCAGCACAACAGCAATGAAGCTTCTGTAACTGCAGTCCTGACAATTCACATGTACTGCAGACGGCAGCAGTCGCTGTGAGAATAGTGTTGAACATAAATGAACTGAATCAATGTATGGAAACCTCTGCATTCAGGGTGGTGTATTTTCTATATTCTGCATTTTACACAAAAAGAGAGTAATGTATATATACAGAATATACGTGGAGAATACCGGGAAGTATAATCTGACTGAACAAAGGGGTTGAACTGAGGAACGCTGAAAGAGAGGAAGACTCTGATGGGGAGTGGTCATGATGTTCACCTCTGTGTAGGTAAGAGATCAGACCAGAGCAGGAACAGGCTGCTTGAGGCAAGGCAAATGGGGACTCGCTCATAAAGTCTGTGCCTACTTTGCTACAATCTCCCAAATGGAAACCATATGTCCTCTTTTACTTAGGCAGGCTATACTAAGGTTTACAATCTATTACTGTTACAAAAAAAAATTGAAATAGAGTGCCCTGGGTGACATTTCTAAATGATTTAAGCTTTCCAGTGTTACATGATGGAATTAAAAAAAAAAACCAAAACAACCAACAGCTTGCTGCTTTGTAATTACTCTTTTCCTGCCCCTTTTATATATATATATATATGTACAGAAGTTCAAAAATATTGTAGTGTAAATGATATAAATTTTGTTTTAATGATCTCCTGATTTTAAAATGTAACTATGATATACACTATAATTTTGAAGTTCTGTTGTGAAAGTATACTTATTGTTCCATTGTTTTTGTCATTCCTACTTTGTCTTGTATATTATCACACATGATAGAAAAAAAAGTCACATGAAAAGTTTAACTTTGAAAAAGTGAAAATGGGATAAAGTATCTTTCCCTCTCCCCTCCAACCCAAAAATGTCAGGAAAATCAACACTTTTTTTATGATCATTTCCATTTTGATGGAATTGCGGTATCAAAAAGCAAATGGTTCTGTCAACGAATTTCACACTGGCTCTATTGCTAAATCAATCATTTGAAATTAGAAACTGCATTATGAAGCAGCCTTTCAATACGATCACACACTAATTCTGTTTGGGTTTCTGGGTTTGTTTTTTTCCCTACAGCATCTCTTCCTCTTTGAAGGTGCAAAGTGGAAAACGGTTATTTCAGATGCCTTCTCTTTCTCCATTAAGTGCATTTCCTGCCTGCCTGGCTTTGAAGGCAGAACTATTAATTACCCACTAGCCTTTTCATTTTTTTCACCTATCTCACATCTGTGTTTCTCAAACAGGAAAGAAGGTGCCTTCATGACTTCCCCAAGAAGTGAACTATGGACTGTTTTCCCATCACAAATTTTAAGAACTAAGAGACAGGTGAAAATAAAACTATCTGATTATTTGGGGTGTCTAATTTAAGGAACAGCGTTTTAAAGTTATTAGCACTTTGGGGACTTAAAGCAGAGCACTTATTTTGTCTCAAACCATGACTTAGAATGCACAATTCTTCTGAAAATCAGATGCTGAGTTACCAAATCAGGCACCAGAAAATGATGCTCAGAGTACTGTGAAATTTTAGTTTAAGTATTTTGATAAGCTGCAATTGGTTTCAGGAGAGGGCTCAGCAACAGAAGAAACTCCCTGCCCAAGCCTTCTCTCTCTCTGCTTCTCCTGTAGATGATCAGTCTTCAGGACAATCAGGGAACAGCAGAGCAAAAGCACACCCTTGCACCACCGACATTCACAGCATTTTATGAATGGCCTCAATCATTTTGTGCAGTAATCTTCCTTCGTATCAAAGTACTCTAAAGTGAACTCAAACAGCTTATCACACCTTTTCTCCAGTGATACTTGATAAAGAAATCTGTGTTTAATAACAATAGTCAAGTGACTAATTCCAGTATCAATTTATGTCTCATCTTGGATCCAAGTTTTCTTGAATGCATGTGCGGCTTTGAAAAGAAGGTTGACAGCCTGTTGTGTCAGTGATATGTGTCACACAGCCTCCGAGGACGGGACACACTGGCATGCGGTCAGCTGTGACTGGTACCTTCCTAAACATCGTATTTTTGATACATAAGAATAAACCCCACGACTCCTGCTATGTTCATTAGAAATTATGGTAACTTCCGAATTGGATAGGCATTTAGTCTATGAGCAAGAAATCCATGTTTCTGTGCTGTAATAAATTCTATTTATTCATTGTATAGTCATACATTGTACACTGATGCAAAAATGAAGAATCATTCATATATTCTTACTCTGACGCTTTTCATTACATCCTTATAACATGCTCTTTGTTGCATCTATCATCCAAACTGATCTCTGGAAGCAAGTGAAGTCAATAGACATGCTTACAAAGGTGGCTCTTGTCTTCTCTAGGATGCCTAAATTAGTCAACACTGAAAAAGAACTACGAAACACACAGAAATAAACTTCAGAACTCTGAAGAAAAAACCAAACCAAACCAAATCAACTTGAATAGCTGTTTTATGTGTATTGAAGTAAAGATAGAGGAAGCATTGACCAAATCCTTAAGTTCAATTTTGGTGGGTCACTTGGACGAGGCCTCAATTCAAGTGTTCAGAAGGAGCACAAATGTGCAATTGCAGAATTATTGGCCAAGGTGTGCAACCTGCCTGCACAGTCACTGGGAGGTTCACACCTTACCTTCACAAAGTTCACAGGAGAATGGGAAGCTTGTCAGAGTAAGTCTTGTCTACGGAAAGGGAATCTTTGGAACTGCAGGCTGGGGAGTCTGACTTCCATTCCTGTAAGATGGTAAATGTGTAATAAAAATACGATGATTGAGCACAGGGCTAAAAATGGCCTCTTGGGAGGCTTCTGTAAAGGGAAATCCTGCTTCAGTAACCTGCTGTGATAGGCATCATAAAGACACTCATAAAGAGGATCCAGTGCACATAATGACTTGGCTTTTCAAAAGTCTTTGACAATATATCACACTAAAATTAACTTGTTACTGGACTGGAAGAAAAATACTTTTCTAGGCTGGAAATTAGTAAAAGGATAGGAAGCAAAGGGACAGTTTTCAGGATGGAGACAGGTGAGCAGTGAGGTTCCCCAGGGAATGCTGTTGGTACCATTTTATCCGACAACTTTCCAGGGAAATCGTCTAGTTGGCAGATGATGTTGAGCTTTTTGGGGTAGTCAGATTGTTGTTATTCTACAAATCCTACAGTGTAAAGCCAAAGGGGCTCTCACTAAAATCAGTAAGATATTGATTTCAGGACTTCTTTACTTAGCAGGTAGTGAACTTCCAAAATTTTTTTGCCGCAGGAAGTCGTGAAGACAGTCTTTTCAGATTCAGGGAACAACAGGGAACAACTTCATGAACAACAGGTCTGTAAACAGAAACTGAAAGGAACAGACTTGGATGTAGTTTCTAACTTCCCTAATCAGCTGGAGAAGGAAGTGTCAGAAGTTACCAGACCATGCTGTCCTTTAATAGTCTATCGTATTGTACAGTCCAGGACCAGATGGACTATTGGTCTTACCCAGAAACACATTTCTTATATTCTCAAAGATAAACTGTTGTACTTATCTTCTAGGTTATCTGAGCCACTGTGTCTGTATGGACTTTTAATGTGGACAAAAAAGGCAAAGTCCCATAATTTAGCCATCTTTCATTACAGAGCTAGCTAAATTATATTACCTCACCTCTTCTGAGGGTTTAAGAGGGCAGACAGAAAATTACCACCACTCAGAGGACAACAATACCTTATTGTAGTGAGGTAAATTGATTACAGGTGAATTCTAACAGAAAAGGTACCGTTGCGGTCTCCAGGTGCATTCAGACTGGTGAATAATACCTCCTTCATGTTCTGGGTCACTATGTTGCTGTGCATTTTGTGCATCTCAGCAATGACAAATTCTTACTGTAGCACAGCATTGAGAGATTCTTAGATTTTTTTCCAAGATTAAGTAATGAGTACTAGCTCTTTTGCAGTGCCCCTTTTCAGTGCACTGAAATTTGTCCATCCACTCTTGAAATAGGCAGAATAAGTCTTTTAGGAAGATGTTTAAGGACTCCAAAGGACGGAGTTCTTATCCTAGCCTTAGTCATCTATCCTAGTTAAAATGCTGTAGATTCTTTATGATTTTATAAAAAATCTTTTCTGTAATATCTTTTCCATTACAAGCAAAGTACTCCGAATTTATCTGAATTAACCTCATTCTGTTTGATTGGATTCATCCACTTCTTTCATTTATTTATATACTGTTGCAATTCAACCTTGTTTTCTGTAGTTGCTAGCTACTACATTAGTTCAAGAAGTCAACCAAAGTACTTTTTTTATTCTTTCTTGTAGATGACATATAAATAAAGATGTGTAGTTATATACATAGACAATCTCAGTTCTCATACCAAAGTTTTATATGGAGGAGTCAAATGTGTCTGTGAAAAAAATAGTTTTTTCCCAGTGGAGTTTATAGCGTATGGAAGATAGTAATCAAAAATTTTACAAAAAGGAAATGGAATTCTTTCTCCTTCTAAGTAAATATTTCCATGGACAATGTTTGAAATAGGTTCTTTCTCTTTTTTTTAATTCCTCCTCTACCTCCCCAAAACTAGGTTTGGAACTTTAATAGAACATTTATTCTTCCATTACTTTATATAACAATTGAGAAACAAATCCATTGCAATTCCTTGCTTTGCCTTGCCTTTTGATATAACTCTGTATTACCAGTTTTTAAAAGCCCCATCTTGGGCACCAAAAAGGACTGTTGTGGTTTAACCCATTGGCAACCAAGCACCACACAGCTGCTCGCTCACCCTCCTTCCCCCCCCAATAGGATGGGGGAGAGAATTGGAAAAAAAAAAGAAAAACCCGTGGATTGAGATAAAGACAGTTTAATAGGACAGCAAAGGAAGAGAAAATAATAATAATAATAATAATAATAATAATAATAATAATAATAATAATAAAAATATACAAAACAAGCAATGCACAATGCAATTGCTCACCACCTGCTGACTGATGCCCAGCCCGTCCCTGAGCAGTGGTCACTGCCCCCCTGCCAACTCCCCCCAGTTTATATACTGAGCATGACATCATATGGTATGGAATACCCCGTTGGCCAGTTTGGGTCAGCTGTCCTGGCTCTGCTCCCTCCCAGCTTCTTGTGCACCTGGCAGAGCATGGGAGTGGCAGAGCTGAAAAGTCCTTGACTAGGGTAAGCACTACTTAGCAACAACTAAGACATCAGTGTGTTATCAACATTATTCTCATACTAAATCCAAAAACACAGCACTGTACCAGCTACTAGGAAGAAAATTAACTCTATCCCAGCTGAAACCAGGACAGTATCCACCCCTTTTTCTATACCGTCTACATCATGCCCAGGTCTCACATTTTCCGATATATTCCAATTAATCACCACCACTTTTCCTGTCTTTTGATATATATGCACAGATATAATTCCCTTAGTCTATGAGCCATCCCTCTAAAATGTCCATTGAGTTCATTTAGTCCATGACTTTGGGCTCCATCTGTCATAACAGTCTTTTAGGACAGGAGAGATGGTGTGTGGTGTTAGATTGTTGCATGCTGAAGCCAGTTCTGGTCCCATCACCACTGTGCTTTGCTCGGTTTCATCAAAGTTTATTCTTCATTAATGTGGATGATTCTTACTGTAATATCATTGATATAGCATACAGCAATTAACATCATACAATTCAGTTCACATTGGCTATTTTCACCCAAAATTAAATCCCCTTGAGGTACACACCGGACTTCCCCATCATTTCGGATTACCCACAAAGTGCACCCTGGTCCTTGAGCAAAAGCAATCCCACGAATGGGTTTTTCTTTGCCTAAGGCAGGAGTAACCCAGACTGTCTTCCCTAGCATACTTTTGTGTGCACTACAGGGACTTTATCCTCTTCTACAGTACATAAAAGTTTTGACTGGGCAGGCCCAGCTCGATCGACAGATTGAGTGTCACTCTAATCAGATGGTCTTTGCTAAATGTGTATCCCCATGTTTGAATGTTCCAGCACCCATTAGCACTGTAACAAAATCTTTAGGGTCTAATTTCTCTAACTCCAGCTCTGTGTTATTCTTTTTTTCCTTTTTTTGAAGGTTTCCTGAGCAAATTTGTTGTGTCAGCCACCTGCAATCTAAATTCAATAACTGTCCCATTAAAATAAAACCTGGTGCTAAGATTTTGTGGGAAAATCTTGAAAATGGGTTTTCTGTGTGAGAGGGAGGATGAGGTGAAGAGCAGGGAGGAGGGTGTCTTAACTTTTGCTCAGCAGAGTAATTGTTTTCAGTTTTCTGAACTTCCATTGAATACCATGCAAAAGAGCCCTGGGAGACGTAAATCTGACTTCCCACGTCAGATGTTCTGTGATTCTGTGATATGTGTTGATACAAAAAAGGAAAACTCTCTTCCCTAGATGGACATGGGACTGCTTTCCCCTGAGCTGATAGAAATGCCTAACAGGTAAACATGATGTGATACTTTCTCCACTTCTTTCACAGATTACCTCATTTATTGGTTCATCGCTTGCTGATTCTGCTCTTTCCATGGTTAACAAAAATGAATTTCTTCTTGGAGAACACTCATCGCTGGAATGCCCTCTAGGTTGTTCACAGCCATTTCTGCATCTTTTCTCCTGTGATCCTGAGTCCTGATCTTCAGGTACCTAAACACAGTTCTAGTAAAGGACCGACATCTTTGTATATACAAGCCAGGTATACCATTCACATTATCACGCTGATCTGGTAGTTCTGGAAATACTATCCTTTTTAGAATTAGAGTACCTACCATCAAGAATTAATTATTTCTTCCAAAACTTGGGATTTTACCCTCTTTTCATTTGACAAGAGCTGCTTTTATTCTTTTTTGTTATCCAGCATCTGTTACCAGGCATTTGATTACAGTAAACAGGTTATTCTAAGCAGAGATCATTATATGAGAAAGATGATATAATTTTGTTTCTCCCTTCACTGAAAACTCAATGTATTGTAATGAAAATAACCAAATTGCTTTCAGTGATGTAGGGTTCTCACCCATGCAAACGAAATAAGCTTCAGTCTGACTCATGCAAGGGCTCATCAGCAGATTACGGTGGAAACTGCTTTGGAGGCTGCAGGGAGGGGCTTGCCTGCTGAGGGCAGGTGAGGAGGAGCGCATGGCATGCTTCCACCACTAAGCTTCACCCCCCATGAGTTAAATTCACTGCTGATTGTGAAGCAAAGGGATTTGAGGATGCTTGTCATGCAGTACACTCTCCTTAGCTTTCCAAGAGCTAACTTTACAGATGTTTACTACAATTTCTCCCATGCCACAGTAATGGGGTAGGGAAAAAGATGGTAGTAGAAGTCCTCTATTGATTAAAAAATGACCCACAGAATTTCTTTCCTAGGGATCGAGAAGCATGAGAGGTAAAATGCACATCCTGTATCCAGAGATTCAAGTGCTGTCTGGGGTGTATTTAAAGTATTCCCTAATTTCACTCCACTACCAACAGCCCTAATTGGCCCTGAAAGGTGAAGGGCCGGCCATCAGCTTTGTCATAGCTCTGTCTATACTACTGTACTACTTACTTACTCTCTCTTCCTCCTGTATCTCATCCTCCCCATTCCTGGGGTGTAGGAGGGACTCTACCAGAGATCTGTAGCGTTAGCTCTTGTAAAGCAGTATGGGCACCCTGCATGGAAACTCTTCTCTGATGTACCTTCATATTCCTTGATCCGAGTTGGATCCTGGGACCTGATAAAAGGAGCCTGGCAAGTACAATATGATGAAGCCTCCTCCTTCATACACCTTTCATTTCAGTTTCAGAAGAACAGAAGGGAGGAATTATAAAGACAGAACACAAACCCCTCTTTACTTTAGCCTTGATAAAATCAGATGACAATCTGACTGCATTTGATCTCCAGCCTTCTATGGAAGCAGCTGGACTTTGAAACTACACTGTAACTTCCAACTTGATTTTCCTCACGAATAAGCAACTGTCACCAAATCCACTACTGAAAGTAAATTACCTGAGTGGCACTTCTTAGGGCTTTGAGTAAGTGAATGTTCCTGGACAATTTTCAGGCATGTCCTCAGACACCACCGAGTGTCTGTAGCTGCAGAAAACACTTGAACAGTCTTACTGGGAACTTCAGTTATGTATTGCAAATTGTGAAATAAAATCAAGTTAAAGCAAATAAACTAAAAGAAGGTGAAGGAGTTACACAACTCTCACTGAATGTAAGCCCTTGATGCTTTTGCTATCTCATTTCCCATCTCTGGTTGAGTACAGATGACTTGTCCATATGCAGGTGTTGTCTCTGCAACAAAATGTGACTTTTTCAGAGGCTTAGCCATCCTGTATCCTCTTTTAATTCACTATCAGACTACACCTCAAGAAAGCTAAGGCTTGACTTAAGCCAACTGGCTTCAGTTGCACCATGCTGATTTGTGGCCATTGAAGATGCAGTCCTCAGTTATTGGCATCAGAAGAGTCAAGATAGTTCAGCAATTTTGGTGAGACAGGTTCTCAGTGTGGGTGTAAAGCCTTCAGCTGAGTTGTAGAGTACCAAATTTAAACTCCATGTTCTGCCTGGGACTGGACACTGTGAAATTTCTGATGCAAAAGGGACATGGAGACTGAGTAACTGAAAAGCTACCACATTTTGAGTAAGCAAAGGGGAGTTACAGAAAGATCTACTACAAAATATACCTTTTTCTAATCACCTGAAATTGTTTTTAAAAACTTATGAAGTTCAAATACCTGAGTTTATACTGTTTAATTTGCATCTCAATAGAAATTGTAACTGCAACATTAGAAAGAAGTATTTAACATCACAATTGCCAGTCCTTTTCATGCAACAAGTTGCAAGCCCTAATAAAGACATCAGGAAATCAACAGAGCAGAAGGTTCAAGATTAAGGAAGTAATCCATGCAGACAGACCCATACTTCCCTTCCTCTTTTCCATTTCCTTCTACCTTCTCACTGCGTCCCTTCTGACTTCAAGGTCTAATTTTTTTGGTAGTAAAATCTTCAATGCTCACCTTTTATACCTCTGGTATATGAACTGCTAAACACATCTGTCAGGACATTATAACTGCGTAGGATATAGGGATGCTGTAAATCACCCTAGCTCTATCAAAACAGTTAAAACTACTAGAGAAATTTTAAGTTTCTGGCAATCTAGCCCTTCCATTTTGATATTCAGCTTTCCTTCATCTAAAATAAAACAACGAAACAGGCTGTTTGTGGCAATATAAAAAAATTCTCTATGTGTGACCTATAGAAAATAATTGATCTAAATTATTGCGGATTAAAGTTGTCTGTACTGGGTCTACCTGACACAGAAGAGAAGGAATTTGAACAGCTGAATATATTCAACCTTCACCAGCCCAGGACTCAGAAAGCAAGAGTTTCTTACCTGATCTGGCTCAAATCACCTGCAATGCAGCACAGTTTACTGCTACTGCACTATTTTTGTGGTAACAACATTCTTCTCCCCCACTCCTTTCTCTCTTTCTTCCCCCCACAGCTCTTTTCCCCTCATTTTATTTTCAAAGTATCAATAGGAAATTTTGCCCAGGAGAAACTCAGTAAGAAAATGGCCAAAGTCCATTTTCCAAACTGGTTTAAGATCTAATCTGAGATTCTAGTTTACTGTCTGAGTGACAGTTTTATCAGTCTACGGTTCAGTCAGCATTTTACATCACTGCACTTGATTTACACAGCTATATAAGTCAATTAAATGAAGTAGATAAACTTTCTTCCCCTCTCCTACTGCCCCCAAAACAACTCTTTAAGACAGGATTTTGATTTTTTTTGTGTTTCAGTTATCTTCATCTGATACGTGCAGAGTACTGTGGCATGATGCCTTTGTAGGAGGTCAAACAGCAGCAGAGAAGGAAAGACAAGGGAAAAGGAAAGGAAAGAAAAAAAATATGCTGAGGAATAGATTGTATTAATGCATGCACTTTAATCGTTCTTGGCGCATGAGACTTTACACTGGGGAAATGCTCGATATAATGCATCTTTTCATGTAGTAAGCAGCAAGTGAAGGATGAAGCCAGGGATAGATCTTGTTAATAAATAGCTTTCAAATGCTGCTGCCCATGAAGCTGCTGCATTGATAAAGTGTATTAGTTAGGACAATTGTTAAGTGAAGCAGTTCACATTTATTCTCCAAAGCTTATCCCCTCACAAAAGCCTTCATGGATATAAAGATCATGAGAGTGTTTTGGAAAATGTAGAAAAGAACAGAATTAGATGTAGGCTATCTAATGAAGGGATTTGGAATAAATGTAAGAGGACAGCTAAAAATGAAGGGGATAATTGTCTTTGTGAGCTGAAGTTTTAAGAGAACCTGTAGCAAGGTTAACACACGACAAAGATGGATAGTGTCTGGGCAATGTGAGCACTTCTCTGGCATTCATGAAATTTGGGTTCTTCTCCTGGATTTGCCACTGAATATAGTCTTGGAAAAATTACTTTCTTTCCATAAATATTTTTCTTTATCCGCCTAGACTACAAATGGCAATTGTCCCTTTATGCGTTCATATAACAGCTGGCTCAATGTGGCTAGCGTGATTCTAGGACCAATATCTTATTCACAGTACGGGTTTGGTCCACTCAATAACAGTAGCAGAGCAAATCATTATTTCAAGTGATTTCTATGCTTAATTTGTTTCTGACAGCATATTTGCTTCTTTTAAATCACTTTTTTTTTTAAATTTCCTTCAGAGTTTGGGATTTTTTAATTGTTATACTGATAGACTGCCTCTGTGGCTGGAGTTGAATATTATATGCATCTCATTAATGCACAAGTAGCAATATGAAAAATGTGAAGTACATTTTGAAATTATACACCTGTTTTTTTCCTCCTTCCTTTGGCATTTTCAAATTTTGAGATAAAAACCTCAACAGAGAAGGTTGTCAGTTTTTCCCTACCTTAATTTCAATTTTTTGTTATTTTGAGCTCAGATGCTTTCCCCACACTTCCTTTAGCCCTCTCTTTTCACAATGTTAACAGTCAGTGCCAAAGTCATTGTACTGGGAGTCTGTATATCGGCAAAATAATAATCCCACCGTTTGCCCTAATTAAATATCTGTCTTCTGTGGATTTGTTTCCACTCCATTCACAGATGCGATGGCCATCTGTACTGAGCTCCTCATGTTGGCTTTGACATAGCTGTCACAGTGTAAACATGACAAAAAAAGTATTTAATACAAACTGTTTAAAACCTCTTAGGACTCTGAGTAAATCTCTGAGAAGACAGCTCTTAAATGCTTACCAGCGTGGCTTCAACTCACTTGTGCTTGCTGGCTAGAAGTCAGTTGGATAAGTCCTACTTGTACCAAATCCACATCCTGATTTCTGTGTAGTCAGGTAAGACTAGGGGATGCAGAAAAAAATGCAGTGTCGTACCACAGAGGAGTAAGGCTCGGGCTTTGGCATTCAACAACATACACAGGTTCACTAGTGGGATAGCTAAAGAACTTTTGCTGTGTTTGGCACCAACCAGAGTCCCCTAAGCCAGCCGAGAGGGGAAGAGCGGGGTGTCCAGTACCCACTGCACCCACATCAGCCACCCGTGCAGTCCCCCAGTGCTGCCCAGTAGCCCCGCATAGATGGGTAACACAAAAATGAGTTGAGGACAGCAATACCGATGGCTTGGGTGTTTTCTGCTCTGCGCACGTGTTAGGGATGCGCCTTGGATGTTCAGGGAGTAGAAATAAATGTCACCACCTTGTAACAGATGGGCCATTTGAAAACTGCCAGAGGCAGCAGCACCAGGTTGGAGCTTATCATTTCTCTGAACCTGTTCAAAATTACAATAATATCAAAAAGACTAACTGACAATTTTTTTTTCCTCAAAAAGGGAATTTTTGCTCTGGCTGTTTCTCTTATGAAGGAAATGGGAAAGAGATGGGATCCAACAACCCCAGACTGTTGTTACCATTAAACTGCTTACAGCTGATACGGTCCTTATTTAGTTCCTCCTTCAAGTTGAATGCAGGGTACAGGATTGATCCCATCCTTGATCTTGATATATGGAAACTTTTCTACTGCAACCAACAAAAAAATAGCAATCAATCTGTGGCGATAATACTTTATGAGGTGCCCAGAAAATTTCATTAAAAACCTCTTCAAGGAGTTATAGTAAAACAACTGTCAAATCTGTAATCCAAAACACACTGAATGTCTCCACATGCCTGTTGAGCCTGATGCATTCACAGAAGATCTGTGCCTTTTGAAGTCAGCCTTCAGGTGAAGTGTGCTTTTGTGCTATTGAAACATTCCATTTTAAGCCTACTTCAAATACTGAAATGCTCCTTTTTCTGATTAGTAAAAGTTGTAAAAAGAAATGGGGCAATTGGAGAAGGTTTCAAGAATAGCAGAAGGCTGAGGAAAAACTTCCTTCTCCTGCCTTTGGTTACAAAGCACTAAAAATCATTTGACATTGTACCTCAGAGTCAAAGCCTCCTATGTACATAAAAGGAGGAGGAGGAGGAGATAAAGATGAAGAAATGTAAGACTTGAAAGTGCTTTATCTCTTAGGAACTCACTAAGGAGCTGTGGATCAGAGGTAAAAAAAAAAAAATCTAAAAATTTTCTCTTTCCTCCCTACACTTACTGGATTCAGTCCTTTTAGTTGCTTTCTTCACACCCTCTGTAGAGCTGCAGGTGACTTGGATAGTTTTGTGAGGGAGGTTAGGACACTCCACATGCAGCCACACTCAGAAACTCTCTGACTTCACCTTGAACAAGGATCCCATATTTTAGGCAGCCTTGGCTGCCTAGATTATTCTACTGCACTATCCTTGAAATGGGGAAAGGATAATTTGCTGTATGCGGGTAAGATTATTGCTCCACTGAAGACATAAGAGCTCCATCAGTTTATGCCTGCAGAAGATTTGGATCTATATCTCTGTAGTAATAACTTTACAAATAATTTAGCTGTGGCTTTTTGTTTTCAATTTCATGCCTTGTATGTCATAATTCTTCTGCATCTGAAAATTTCTTTGGGCGTAAGGCATAGTAGAGAGCTGGAGCACTCAGTGTAAATTGTGCTCTCTCCTTCACCATGAGGCTATTAAACATATACACAGAGCAGGTGTAAAGGACTGGTATGTGATGTTAGAACACAGGGGCACTTCAGACACATATATTGCATTTTCTGCACATGAGAAACAAGATAGATAAGGACATTCCCTTCCGCCACTCCATGCTATATCTTTCAAATGTTCATGCTTCAAATGTTTCATGTACTTCTAAAGCCTAATTCCAATTAAATCTAAACATAAAATGAAGCCAAGATTCTTATATTAAGGTACAAGATATGGAGACTGAGATGGACCTTCAGTAGATTTCCAGCTTAAGATTTTTCCATTCCACTCTTCACCACTCATAGAAGAAAATTCCTTTAGATAAAAGACAATAGGAGTCATTAAGCATATGGTTGAACAGACATGGGGATAATTGTATTTTTATTTATTTAGGGAAATCTGTTCAAACGTCCACTGGAATTCAAGTTCCCCTTGTGTGTGCCATTTGGTAAGAAGAATAAAGACTCAAACACTATCAGGAATCCTAAATTCTCTGGAGTTCTGCCTTGTAGATGTAGATTACTCATGAGAGAGTATTATGAACAACCCCAATTCAAACAGCCACTAATTATCTTCGGACACTTCCTTATTACAATATTGCTTAGGCAGTAATCCTTCCCTTTCCATATCTGTGCATTTGATCAACTCGGCCTATGCAGCATCTATATGTTTGTCTTTATTGCTTTGGATTTGATTGATTTCAACACACCTGCTGAATTATTCATAGCACAGCTATTTAACTCTACACTCAGTAGAATAGCTCACTTGCCCTCCCAGCTCTAGATTGACCATGAATTTCACTAGAGCCACTCTTCACTCCATCTTCCCAGAGCTTAATGACAATATCTCATGTTACTGGGCCTTGTATTAGAAAAAACTTCTCAAAGAGACTGTTTTGACATTTTCTTCTGAGTTTAGCAGTGAAATGTTAGTAATTACTGCCCACATTTGTGTATTTTAATAAATTACATATCCTTTCTGAAGTAGTTTTATCTAATCTGTAAAGAAGAAATTCTACCACTGGAAAATTAATCCAGTGGTAGAATTAAAGTATATCCTCATCTTGCTAGAGATCTTAGGTACGTTCATGTATATCATTACTGTGAGATCAGAACACCTAACAATTCTTCATTAATTTTTAATGTAAAGCAAGAAAAATGGACTTGCTGCTCTATTAAGATCCCTTCTATCCCTATAGTATATGATTATTCTCCCTATAGCCTTGTAAAGCAGGAAAACACAATTTTATAGATTGATAATTCCTGGAAGAGAAGTAATCATGATGCTCATATTATGGATCTATGCTTGGTGGTATGAAAAGGGACTGAGCACAAAGATGTGTGTGCCAATGGTAGAGCACAGCATTAAAAGCAGGTCTATGGCTAATGCTGTAGGTATGCTTCCAAAATAACATGATGCAACACCTGTTTAGCACTATCCAGTCTATAGCCTTGAAAGTACAACCTGCTTTATAGTCTTCCCCATACTTTTGATTCACATTGCTGTTTCTAAATATGAGTTCAGTGGGCAGTTTGCCAAAAATATCCATCAAAGAACAGTATATTTTTTGAGCTACCTGTAGCATAGTCCATGGAATAATGAAAGGATGTCTTGACAAGAATATGTCTCCAGATAGGTTAAGGCTTAACTACGTATCTGCTCAAAAGTACAGATATAGCTTGCAGACATCATAAATGTTACTTTCCTTACTGCGCCATACCTACTTCTAAGTGTGAGGTGATATAAATAAAGTCCATGATTTGTGTCTTCTTTGAAGTGTATGAATTATCTTAGTCTTACCTGTGGTTTCTTGTTTTATCTTTGAACAGTTTGCAAAAACATACAGGTATGGTAAAGATGTTGTGATGTGCCTGTGGAAGAATTCAGAGAGAGATGTATCTTCGTGGGTAACACATGGTGGTGTGGTCAAGATGGGCCTGGGACAGAGATCAACACTGCTGTTCTGAAAACAGTCTTCAGATATATCATTTGGGAAGTGGCATAGCACCGCTTTCATCGGGGGACTCAGTCCCATTCTCAGACCAATGTCAGGTGAGTGACAAGATGGGACCACAGGCTAATGCCAAGTCATGCAAATTATTATGGAGGGATCTTCTTTTCCGCAGCCCCCACCACTCATACAATTCAGTTCAATTCAACATCCTCTGCTTTTCATATCTCTTTTTTTATTGTCTGGTAGCCATGCTAGGCAGAAATTTCAAGATTTCTAACCTTGGTTTGAAGCCTGAAAGCAGTTTGTGGTCCGCATCATATCCTGTCAGAGATGTTTCTGAGCAATCATTTCCCTTTATAGAGTGCAAGTCTCCTACCTGCTCACACCAGTCCATCAGTTAAGCCCTTCCATCAATCTAAATAGCCTCACCACTGATATTCAGTATCACAGTACTTTGGCAAACACCTGGCAATTGAGACTCACTGTACCAGGAGGCTAATATCATGTCTGAAACTGAAAATGGTGGAAGAGAAGTGATGCACAGTAAAAAATAAATTATTATTTTTCAGAATAAAAGGGCAGTGAGAAGATAAGTTTACCACTAAAAAAACTAGCAGTGTGGTGGCAAGCGCAGAGTTTTATAAGTGGTCCTCATGCAAGAGCATAATCAAAATCCCTATTGAGTCTCATGCCTCCTGCTTAGTATATTGCAGGAATAGTGTAATAAAAAGGTGGTAAATCAGGGTTCTGGAAAGAAAGCATCCTCCGGACCTGACTCCCATCTCCTGGTCTCAGACAGGGTTAATCTGTCTTAGAAGGCACTGACTCCCTTACTTTCTTGTTAGAGGAGTTTGAAAGAGTCTGGAAATCAGATTCCGTTCAGGTAAACACCTCTTCTAAAAAAAATGAAAGAGGTAGGATGCTGCTTGCTTCCATGACTTAAGTCTAAAATCTTATGAGTGCAAAATCCCTCTGTTATAGGATTTCTGCTCCTTCTCATTTAGACTGCTGTAAAGAGCAATATTGAGCAGAGAAGACAGACACACTACAGTGTTAATGAGGCACAACCTCCAGCAGATGTACTGCACCAGCACGTTGTTTCTGGGTTGGAGCTGGCTCTGTCTGCGTACCTCAAAACATAGTCAGGACAATTAGACACCTGGCTTCTTGTTATTGTCCCCACTGGCACCTGGAAGTCCAAAGAGAGTTAGAAAAGAAACCCCTCCTTGTTTTAGTGGTGCTGTCAACATCATGTAAATGGGATGCTGAAAGCCTGGCCCTTTCCTAGGCCAGCAGCATGCCATTGTGGATGTCTTGGTCTGCTGAGATCTGCCTGGGGGTCTCCAGCCCACACTCCTTTGCTCTGTGCTTTTCTTTCCCTCCGGCATTTTTATAACGAATCACTTCGTTTTTGTTGCCGTCTGTCAGTTGTTGAAATAGGGCCAGATGGAAGCCTCCAGCTCGTTTGTGATTTATGGTCCAGTGTTCAGATGTGACTTCCTGTACTTGTGCTCTGGATCGCCTAAGATTTTTAATAGTCACCGCGCTCACACTAGTGAAATAATCTTTGCCAGGAAGCAGCCTTTGAAACCACCCCATGATGGCTCATACTGCTTAATTATTTGCGTGCTACCTGGTATGATTTTGGTCTATGTCAGTAGGCTCTCTCCCAACCAGTACCCAAACATGGTTTGCAGGATAGCATGGGCTGGAGATGTTTGTTAGTATTCAGTAGATATGAAGCGACTCTGTTTTCAAAGGAGAGAAGACAGTTTAGCCGTCATGACATACCACTGGGTTTCAAAGACAGAGAACAGGCTCTTTTATTTAATAGCATAGGCATAACTTTAGACAAGTACTGCAGAGGTCTGGGAATACTGTACTGTCATGTTTACAGCCTCCTGGGTTGAGTATTTTTTTCATAACCTGCTTTGAGCAGCAATGTGGTTACGTGCTGAGTAGGTAAGACGAGGTGAAGAGTACACCAGGGTCACCACATCTCAAGAGTGAGAGGGAGCCCCTGGAGCAAATTTCCCCTTGTGCAACAGGCTGCTCTCCTTTACTGGCAGGGAGGAACTTTTCCTTGCCCTTAGTAGTCTGCTTCAGCAATGCATCATCACGCCTGTGTCAGTGACCTTGCCTTTTTCAGTGGCAGCCTGAACCCACATTTTTGTGTATAAAACCAACATATCTCCATAACTCACTGGTTATGTGAATAGCTGTTTTCAAGATCAGCACTTTTACATGAATAAGGATGGTCCAAAGGGTTAGAAAAAGTGATTTAGTCAGACCAAGATAGAAAAGACATTTGAAGAAAATTACTGTAATGTTATTATAATTTAGCTGATAATTCTTTTTTTTTTTTTTTCCCCAAACATGGTTGAGAGGGAATGCAGATTAGTGGAGTACTGGCCTGGGAGTCAGGTCTTCAATTTTAATCTCTGCTTCCAATCTATATTGTGACACTGAGCTGGTCCTTCACCACTTTCTCTACCACATTCACATCTTTGGGAAGGGTCTGTCATGCACTAGTTATATGTTCATTGTTAAGCACAAGGTCCTGATTTAAATGAAGCCCAAATTTAATGCAAAAAATGAACATTTTGAATTAGACAAATTAGTCCACAGCTAAAATGTCCTACACAGATTCAAGTATCAGATGATATAAGATGATCTAATTGGAAAGGCAGAAAAGAATGATATAAAGAAACGAGTCTCTCATTAATTAGGGAGGAAGTTGACTTAACAGAGAGTGGTGGAAAAATTTTCCTATTCCCTGTGAGTTAAGAGAAATGATACACACTTCACATGGTGTTATTCTGCTTTACACTTAGCACAAGGCTGTCAAGTACTTAAATAATGTGGGGAATAATTGTACAGCATTGAGAGTGCAAAATGACACCCATTTCATACCATGACACAATGCAGTCATCTGCATGGTATAGTGATGAAAGGTTACTGTTTTATTTATAAAATCAGTAATGAGATCAAAAATAATGGTGCCATAATTGATGTAAAATTGCTCTATTAGAATGATTTATGCTCATTATACTAGCTCAAATTGGTTTTAAATGAGACATTTGGGGTTCATATTCATTGTCTTTTGTCTAATTTTAAGAGACATTTAAAATACCTTAAAGCAGAAAATTAATCCAGTAGGTCCAGAATACAAAAGCAGTCTTGAAATGGAAGTAAAGTTTGTTTTAATGGTTTAAACATATACTTCAAAAGACATATAGGAGAAAAAAAGCAAAATGATATTGTTTATCTGTAATTTATAGGTTTAGATGCTGAATAAAAATGGAAAAAAACCCTTTCCTCTCTGAAACAAAATTAATATTTCATTGTGATGGGGAAAAAAAGGACTAGTTTCTCAAGTAAAGGTGGCATTTTTGTCAAAAGAAGAGCATGTTTCATTTCAAAATAACACAGTAGCTGCAGGACTTGTCCGAGATGTGTCTGGATGTGGGACTTCAGTGAGACGCTCTGACGCACTGTGCCAGTTGGCTATCCCAAGGAAGCCTTTCTCCAAGTCTCCTTTCTGTTTCGTAGCATGGGATTTTACAACTGCTGAACTGTTCATGAAATTAAATGATTTTTCTTATCTTTTCTGAATCAATACCTTAAGAGGATTTGTAAAAGTAAATCCAGCCTTCATTACATCCTGTTCTTTACTAGACAATCTGGGCATAATTCTGCTCTTCATTTCAACAGTGAAAATGAAATTACTCTGAATATGAATTGGCTTAGTGGAGGTTAACATTCAGACTGCAGCCTTTTCTACTACTGGAAAAGATGCTAGTCTCCAATCGCCCCAAATTTCCTTTGAATGGGAGTCATGCTGCAGTTGTCTGTCAGATAGAGATTGAACTGCCTAGAGAAAAAAAAACACCGTGAATACCAATACACTCTGCTGTGCTCTGTGGGATGTTTTTCTTTAGGAGGTCCAAACTCAGGTCAGTAGAAATCCATACAACAGCAAATAGCAAGAATTTTAAGACAGTCATACATGTGTATATTTGTGAGAGTCATGCCAATGAATCATCAAGTTAGAGACTCAATCCAAATTTGTAATTTGTGCATCTGAAAATCCACCTCTAACATACAACACAGTCAATGACTAGGCATGGCAATGACTGCCCTTATATTATAGTGAAAACAGAGGGGTCTAGGAGTCCAACTTTGGCCTTCTATGGAACTAAAAGACAATATTTTTACTAACAATATAATTGTAAAATAAATCCTAAGGGTAGAATGGCTTACCAAATTACATTGTACATGTAAACATCATATGTTTAGGAGCTGCTACTTTAGAAAAGAAGATATAAAAGAATAATTACTTTTACTGAAGTATGCAAACTGTGGTGAAAGAAAAATAAAATTTTAACAATTCCTCCCTTTCTTGAAATGTGTGGGATAATTCACTATTAAGCAAAGCATATGTTACAACACTTTGCAGATGTTCATCGTGAGGAAGGTATCATTGGAGAGATTAAAATAACCTCTGTGAGACTTTTTGTCAATTTTCCAAACAAGTTTCCATCAGCAGATATTTTTAACTGTTAAACACAGATCCATTAACAGGAAAAAAAAAGACCTTCAAATCCAAACCAGACATAAAACTTATTCTGATTCTGTTGTGTGCTAGATCACTTCAATGAAATGTAAAAGAACAGGTAATGAGCAGTTATTTCTATAGTAGGTGCTAATTCCAAGGTAGACCCTAACCTTTCAGGGGAAAAAGGCCAATTTTTTAGTTTTTTAACATTGTATTTCATCAGTACTTTTTTTATTATTTAAATTTGAAAATTTTCCCAGATCATCACAGTTTCAATGTGCATGGCTCAATCAGGAAGTCAGAAAAGGCATGCTCTCAAAAAATTCATTTTAAAAAT
The DNA here is from genome assembly GCF_964195595.1 of Calonectris borealis. Classification (NCBI taxonomy): domain Eukaryota; kingdom Metazoa; phylum Chordata; class Aves; order Procellariiformes; family Procellariidae; genus Calonectris; species Calonectris borealis. The sequence goes on along the minus strand of NC_134315.1, from coordinate 5,904,823 downwards.
ATCAACAAATTGTCAAATGTAATTGACTATATTTTATAAAATAAGGCCTCATAAGAAAACAGCTTTTCTTGTCTTTTATTTTTAAAGGAAGGGTAAAAAAAGAGGACAAGTTTTATTGTAGGTCACAGTTAGTAATGGCCCAACAATAGAATAGTTTTGAAGGTACAGATTCTTTATTAATAATCACTGTCAATGTCTAAAAGGAGCTACCAAAACCTACCTAACCTCTATCTAATAATCAGACACAATTAAGTATCTCCAATGTTATATCATCTCTTTCATATGTTTTCCAGAACACTGGCTTTCCATTTATTAAGAAAATTCTTTTTTATGGAAGCTTTTCCCAGAAAAGATAGAACATGAGGTGTGAGTTCATTGCTATTCCTCAGTGCTGTAATGTCTTCTCTTTCATGGGGAACGAACATACAGGCTGAATCCGTCGCTGACTTCCCTCCACGTACATGCCATCATCCATGCAGCTGTCACATAATTTTGTTCATATTACAGGTTCATGTACTATTCATCAAAACCATTTAGCGGCAAACTGCCTACAGCTAGCATGTCAGAAAGCTCCTGAGAAAGAACAGGAAGAAGTAGCCTGAAGTGGATGACATTTTTCAGTGTTTTATAAAGTTTTCATTTGTAAAAAGTGTGTTATTGTTACCACGTGAAGATTGGTTTATGATCATCTTGATGCCTACTGCCACCCAGGCCATGGATAATGTGGTTTATATTCGACTCAGTGGTATCACTGAGTGCCTTCTAATGCAAATGGGAATATAACTCAGGAGCCAATTCCATATTATTTAATTGGCATTGCCCCTTAGCATGTTTATTTATCTCACCTTTCAGTGAACTGTCTGAAACTAACATACCAAAATTATCAGCTTGTTCCTACAAACATAGCCTGGTATCTTAGTATAATTCTTAACATTTTATTTGGACTGTTTTGTGATTTCATCAGAAAAAATCTAACATAAATATAATCATTATGAAAAATAGTAATCCTTTTGAAACCCAATCTACTCTTCAAGCCAGTACCACAGCTTTCCCTACAGATTCATGTAACGACATAGGGTTTCCTTTTTTTGGTTTATAGTTTATGGTAATAGCTTTGGACAATGGACAATCTTTTGTATGGCCTTTTAAAATACTGAGATAAATTCAGACTTGCAAAGTTCAGAACTTTGACTATGAGATTTGTGGTTTAGAATATAGATTTTTTCCACCCTTTTCTCCCCCCCAGTGTAACTCAGTAGAACCCTGCTTAGCTTTTTTTGGTAAGCAGCAGACAGCCAAGTAGCACTAGGAACAAGACTAAAGTAATTTGACTATGAAGAGAGACATTGATACTGCTGCCCTTTAGTCAGAGGGAATGAAGACTACTGGGAATAATTTATTCTGAGGTTGGCAATTTTTCATGCAGCCTACATCTGTTGCGAAATACTGATTTAGGATCCTGCTGACTACGCCAATTTGTCGCAAATGAGTGGTTTTGTGGCCGCTTAAAGAATCACTGGCGAAGATATCAGAAAAAAGTGAAAGGCACAACTTAACAGAATTCGATGGCAAGGTTCACTCTATTACTTATTGCATGGACTAAACACACACAGGGAAAATCAGAATGTGTCAGAATTGAGTTGGAATGATTTACACAGAGACAGAGGACAAAAAAGGGTAAAGGAGACTCTTCCATTGAGTCACGAGGTTCAGAGAAGACCCGGTTGGATCCACTCTTAGTCTTAGACTTGGGCAACGGTTTGTGTCTAATACAAAAGGGATAAGGAGACCCTCCCGCTGAGTCCCGAAGTTCAGAGCAGACCCCCTTGCTTTCTAAACTCCTTCTCAGAGAGGAGTTTAGGTGCGGCTGGATCTACCCCTAGTCTCAGACTTGGTCAACAGTTTATGTCTAAGGGATTATATGTGTTTAGCAGCAATCTAAAGTTGATTCACTTTCAAGCTGGATCACAAGATTTTAGCAGCACTTAATCATTGACTAATTTAACATTTACAAAGTGAGTTAATAAGGTCTACTACAACCACTACAGTACCTTACTTACAGATTATGCTTACTATTGGTTATCTAAATCAATTCACATATACACAAAGGGCCCAAAGCTAGATAAAGGTACCTGTTAAAAATTCCCTTTGAATCTTGTGAAATACTGATATTAAATGTCTTGGCATTTCTCAACGGGCGAAGGGTTGAGCCCCGAGGACTGTCTCGGCCGAGGAGTGTTTCAGGTCCTGACAGTCCTCTGAATATCACAAACTCTCGAGTTTGCGAACTCTGAGAGACGTCCCACTCGGAGATTCTGGGCACAGCCCGCTGCGGTCCAAGAGAGCTCAAAGGGTCTCACTTAGGACCACTGTTTATAGGTTCACAAGATGATTGGTTTTAGTCATCAGTAAATTTCCATCCTGGCCACAGTCGCGAACAGTAACAATGGTACAATCCAGGTGGGGAATGTTTCAAGGCTGTCAGGGATGATGAATTATCCCTGCTTTTGTTCCCTACCTTGACCAGGCAACAGGCCAGTGCCGCTCCTCACCTCAGCCATGCAAGAGTGCCTGGTACAGTCAAGGGATGCTTAACCACCCAACTCGTTACACAAAGGCTAAGGCCTAGCAGGAATTCCTGAGATTGTAGAGTGGCCCAGAGGAAGGGGGGGAAATGCACCACCACAACATCATATCTTCCAGACCCTTCCCATTGAAAAAATGCAAGTTCAATCAGGTGATAAAATCACATTTTCAGCATACCAACTGTAAGTGTCTGGCTTATTCCAGCACAAAACCCTTAAGATATCTGTGAATAGTTTGGGCTATTTCCAAGCTATTTAAGGAGCCACAAAACGTATCTCAGCTCTTGCAGCTCTAGTAATTCTAATTTATTTAATGCATTGTCTTCAATCTCATTTTATGATACTAAGCCCAGAATAGGATTCGTGTGAGTGAAGCTACAAGCTTGCCTGAAGTCCTCCATGGTACCACTGGGAGATCACAAAGGGAAAAGTGGCTGTGGGATGGAGCATGGTTGTGAACGAATCTAACCAGCTATGGTCTGTACCCTATAGCATGGTATTGGTGTTTTGTGGCATGCAATGAAAAACAAAGTCCTCTGAGCTGGAAAAAGGACATGTCATCCAAGTGCCAGCTGCAGAAGTTGCATAATAGCATTTGAACATTAACTCAAGAGCTCTTGAACTCGAGTGTGCTGCTATTGTACCAACCTCCTTCCATACAGTCAAGTCTGGGGCCATTTAAATTTTTCTCAAAAGAGTCCTGTAGCCTAACAGGAAGGGTCTGGCAACTCTAATACTCAAGCACATAAGTTAATACTCTTACACATCCAAAGACATTTGGAAGATTTGGTTACACTTCTAATTTTTGGAGGTCTGAATTTAATCTCTAAACCTCTGTTTGTGGTTTGTCCTTCATTCCCACAGCTAGATCCCCTGGCGGAGAAAAACTTTTTACTGAGGTCCATTGTTAAGTCACATTTATTTTGCTGCTGTCATAAACTCTGAACCAAAAATAGCATATAAAAAAATACCTTTCAATTCTCCCAAAGTATTCTCTCTTCTGGACTTTTAAGTGCTTTGCATCGCCCACTTAGGTTCACATTTCTGTGCCTTTTCTGATGTTGAACAGAACCATTCTCTTCAACCCTGAGAACTCAGGATTACTAAATATGAGCAGATATGTCAAATCTTTCCACTAATCTAGGGTACCATGATTGACTTCTTTTGAGTCTAATTTTACAACCCTTGCATTGAAAATAGATGCACATTTTTAACATTACTATTAATTTCCATGGAGCTACTTGCAAAATACCATAGTCCTGGGCTAGAAGTACCAGACCTTTGAATTTTCTATGGCATTAAATGTGGCATTGAAACATTTAAATAAATCAAGATAAGGTTAAACATCCCCTGTCACACATAAAACCTTTCTTTTCCTTCCTTCATATTACAGAATCATTTAATAGCTAGCTAATACTTTATCTCTGAGTACAAAGGAGGAAACCTCAGTCCACCTGCAGGTATCATTTCATTTCACTGGTAGGTGAGAGATGAATAGGGCTTTCATCTATATAGAACAACAAGTTGTCCCCTTTTCTGTGCATAAATGCCATTGAAAAACCTCAAGTTTTGTGCTTGAAATGTTAGTTAAATAAAAATGAGTTGGAAAACTCTGCCTCCTTGTGTATTATAGCTTGAGGGAATGCAGTTGGAATCTCGTTGGCTCATTACTGGTGATTATAAAGCAAAAGCTATTGACAGAAGAACTAACAGCTGTTTAAAAATGTTACTTTAGAAATTAGAGCAAAAATGCAGGTAAAATACAGGCATTTTGTAAACAACTGCAGCTGTGGAAAAGAGGTGCTATTTAAACATTGTTTAAAAATACTCACTCAACGACTTAACACCCAGGACTTGTAATTCATTTAAGAGCTAAGTAGTATGTATGCTTTAGACCTTCTTCATTAACATAGGCTGCTAAGAAGAAGTTATGTTTCTGCTTCAGTAGTTTTCAGTTATTAGCACTGAAAAGTAGGGAGGCAGATGACTGTGAATGGTCATCGATTAACTATGTTACTCTGAAAATCAGCAGTTTACTAGATACTAGAGATAGGGGGAAAAGTACAAGACTTTTTAAATACATTTAGTAACAAGGTATAAATTTGTGTTATATAAATACATCCTTACTTAAGGCTAATAGAACAAATATTTCCATCATTATCAATTTTAATTATTAGTTCTTAAAATTATTTTAGTACTTTAAGTTCCTGAAGAAATCTGTTAAGTTGGTTATCTGCAAATTTACACACAGCATCTAAAAATAACAACTAGGATAGGAAGGTATTATATTTTTAACAATCCTGAATTATTATGTTAATAGGATTAGATTAGATCCTTGTTAATCACAAACTATTCAGCCTTTAAAACCAGCTTCCAACACACGCTTGGAAATTCTGTGCCTTGAAACTTTCCACTCTGGCTGTGCAAATTCTGATGCCCTCTGGTCATGAAATCTGCTTTGTGCCTGCCTGCTTCCCAGCTTCACCTGTGTTTTGCAGTGTCGGGTTTGAAAAGAAAGCACGCAGATCATGAATACACTAAGTCAATTAACAGAGAGCCCTAAATTTATTGCTCCTGTCTTTCAGCCTTTCTGAACTCCATTTGCCAGAAGGGAAAAGCAAATCCATAGTCTGATTCCCAGAGGTCTCTCTGTGCGCAGCACAAAGGAGCATGGCAGACATCAAATTTATACTGAAATAAATAAAGGTCTTTGGTACAGACTATTATAAATGATTTGCATAAAGAAGGATGCACTGCGTATTCTGGATAAGTGTGGGCCAACCTTCAAGTAATCCTCAAATATCAGAGCAGGCACGCATTTAGGAATATAGACCTCAATGTATCCAGAAATCATAAAGCATGCCGAGTTTTGAGAGGCTTTATGTAGAGCAACACAAAGAAAATCTTCACGTCCTCACTTCCCTGGAGTACTGGCATCTCTCCTGTGACTCTCTTTCTCCACCTTCTTTAGCTCTCATGGCTCACAGAAAACAGATGTTTGAGACTGGTAAATCCTTCGAGGATAAAGGCCTTCCTAAGTAGGTTTGCTTCTCATGGGATATTTCAGGCAGTACAAAAATGTTGTCATTGTTGTCAAAAACATTTTTTAAAACCTGAAAAGTAAGAGAGAGAAAAACAGATCAATATTTTCCTTTGTTTTTTTTTTTTTCTGGTCAACTCAAAGGAAAAAGAATTCAGTCACTATAACAGTGAAAGATGAATGTAGGATGTTGATGTGAGCAGCCACAATGGTGGCCTGGTTAGAAGGGAAAATTACTGAACAGAGAAAGGTTTGCCAGCCTAGGAGCTGTGAGCCTGGGAACCCAGCTCTGGAACCAGAAACATCCTTGCAAAGTGCAGCTGGCCTCTTTGAAGTACAGCTGGGGTATCTAGAAACTGGAGGCATCCTGAGATACCATCAATAAACGCAAAACCAAGAAACTGTAATGGCAACTTATCACCTGAAAAAGCGGAAAGGGTCTGGGAAAATAAAAACGGGTCTGAAAGAACAGAAAACATCATCATCTGTTGGCTGCTACATTGAAAAATTGAAATTAACAGCATCTCTTGGTTGCTCGAAGTGATGGTATCCTGCACCCTCTTATGTCTCTGTGATATAAAAAGGGCTTAATTTTTATCCAAAATGAAGCCTCTCTCTCTGAGAAATTCCTGTGCTGTATGTACTTTTCTAAACAGGTTAAATTCTCCACATGAACTTTCTACGAGATCTTGGACTCTCACTGGAGATGCCTGGCTAACTCCAGACTCTGTACCACGGACTATCTTTGAAGTGAGAGTCTGTCTGTTCTCTAACTGGTCCCCCTCTGGGCCCATCTTGGGGTTGGTTCGGTTGGCCCTCCCACATCTGGGATGGTTAGGTCCCTCTCTGGGATGGGTTGGTCCTCCTTCTGGGATGGTTTGGCCTCTTCTGAAACCTAATTCACTTGATACAGGTATTATATATCCATATAAGTAATGTATCATAAGGATATCTGCTGTTAAATTGTTGATAAGTCGCTTCACTAATGATAAGCTTGTAGCAACCTATAATAGTATATACCTACTTGGTTGTTGCTCTTAGTGGTTTTTGCTATATGATTGGTTGCTACTATTATTAATTGCTGCCCTACTGTTGATTGGTACTATATTATTAATTGCTGATAATTATTTTTAATAGCTTGAGATATATATATATATTCGCTTTATTAATCATAGATATACTTGCTAGTGGTGATTTTTTTTTTTATATTTGTGGTAATCTGTACTTAAGTAGAGAATTTTAGAGGATAGAAACCTCTGTGTCCTTGTGGATTATGGAATCCTGCGTACTCATGGTCACAATTTCTACACACCTGCAAGTTGGGTAATCCTTTAGGTCATGACAGATGTTGGTTGTTACTATTTTGGTGAAAGGAGAAGAGGAAAAAGAAAGTTTTCTGTTTAAACAAAACCATGAAAAATACAACCAAAAATGGATATTTGTGTAGAAATTTTCATCTGAGTGAACTCAGGCAGCTGAAAACTCACTATGACAGAAAAAGCAGCAGCTTAAGACCAAATTCACTGAAAGTAATAATAGTTTGGGAAATGTAAACCTTTTTGGTGGTGGTAGTGGTTTTTTTTTGCTGGGAGGAGGAGGTGGAGGAAGAGGAAGCAGAGAGATTGGGAATTGGCACTGGCCTCTTTGAAGTACCTGTTGTATGATCATAAAGCTACTTTCTATTCCTGCTGATTAAATTATTCTAATAAGCCTGCATATTCTATAAAAAGAATTGGGAGGATATTTTAAAGCCTGCATCTAGAAAAGCTAAAGCAATTTCTAAATATTGTCTATGTGATCATAGACGTTGTTACAGAAGATATACATTCTGTGAATAAGTTACCAGCTATAGGATTATTGTGTTGCTCTCTATAAATGAAAACATTTCAATATTTCACTTTTTAATTTCATGCCTATTTTATGGCAAGTTTTCTTCAGAACAAGGGCTTGCTTTGTTATGCACAGGGTTTGATAGTAGAGTTAATTCACATTTCAGCAAATGTGACCAGGCCTGAACTGGAGACACACTGAATTAACATAAAAGGACCTTGTGACATTCTGCAAGACAGCTTGGCACAGCCTGGGGACCTCCGTGCAGGATGCTTCTTCCCGTGCCCCTGGTGCCTGCAGGACAGAGCCTGCCAACGCACAAGCCCACAGACTCTTGCTGGCTGCCTCATATAGTCTTGCAAAGCCATTTCCATCCCAAAGCGCTTGTCTGTGGAGCCCAAAAGGCCTCCAGATGTTTTTTTGTCCCAAAGGTCAAACACAGACAGATGCCCGACGTGACTTGTCCTGCTCTCAGGGCGATGTGCTAGCTGGCACTGACCCAAGAACAGTTTGCTGAGTGGCCTTGGTGGAAATCCGTTCATGTGTTAGAAATGTGCAGAGGGCTGAACTGTAGCTTAATACATGGTGGTGCTTTGCTCTTCTTGGGCCTTATTCCAGAATCGCTGAATTCATCATGACTCTTTCTATTAAATTCAAAAGACTTTGGATCAGGCCTTACATTCATATTTTTAACCTAGAGCTCTTCGGCATTTTAAAGAACATCTTTATGTTTCTCATTTTATTCCTTGATACTGGTGGTATTATTTCTGCTGAGTCTCGTCAAAAACGTATTAGACCTCCCAGTTAATATAGCTTTATGTCAAGGCTGCCTGATTTAGGAGAAGGGCACATATAAACACTGAGGATGGAAGAGCCAGTGGCAAATTCTTTCCCTGGAAAAAACACTCAGTCTGGTAACGGAGTTCTTTCCATTGAAAGGCTTCAGAACTGAATAACTGAGATTGTCTTGAGATTAGGGACTTTGAAAACATTTCCCCCCCCATGTTTGCAGAGATTGCCTGCTTGACCTATACAGGGAGCTTGGGGGGTTTCTTCGTGCAGATTTTACCAAAGAAGTTCTTAATGGGTACTTCTACTAAGGAGCCACTGTATACTTGTGAAAGTGCCTCTTTGTAGCTTTTCTCCTTTGGACATGATGATGATGTAACCAGCAGCCAAATACCACACCTGTTTTCACCGCCAAAATTCTTCCTTGTGTTGTAGCTTCTGTTATTGGCTTGGGATTTAAAAATGAATGTTAACAACAACATCTGCAATTTAGTCCAAAAATCCCTGCCAAGGGTTGGTTTACTAGGGGTAAGAGGGGAGGAGAAAAGATGTTAGAGGCCTACAGGTCCCTCATTTAGCCCTACAAGGACTATGCTAATGATCCAGGCTAAGAAATACAATTGGCCATGGCTATTCTCCGTCCCTGAGGACAAATGTCACACAAGAGCTCCTACCTATATGGGCTGAAGTCTCTTTCGCACCTGCCCCCAAAATACCTGGCATGAGCCAAAACCATGCCAGGAAGGACACCTGCTTTTAGAAAGTCTGGCCTGTGCCACTGCTAAACTCTATGTTTTGTTTCTGTTTAGTTTACTGGTATAGTTATAGCTATAGTATTGTAGGTGATTTGGGTCACATAGTACTTCTCACTATTATGGTTTTCCCTTGTTATTGAGGACCATATATTCAAAAGTATTTAGGTATTTACAGGTGAATATGGATACTTTTGGAAATAATTTAGGAGCTAAGGTGCCATCCACTTCAGTGGGATTTGGGCTCCTATGTGCTTTAGAAAATATCATCTGACTCTTATTTCCATGGCTTGGCTTTTTCGAAGATATGGCCCAGAGCAGTAAGTCCCATTTGACATTTTATTGCATTTTATTGCATGAAGCTTCAAGGTCATGCTATAAAAAGATCCACGCAGCAAGTGAAAGCTGCCTTTGGTAACCCATCTCTCCCTTCTGTAGGTTCTTCCTCTGAGGTTAGCACAGGGAGCTCTGCAGCAAAGGGCAAGTTTTGTTGGGCTGTTTGCCGTGGCTTTGTGGTAAACCCTCCATTGAAGAAAGTAACGCTTTGAAATCTCAAATGTCGCAGCACCCAAGCAATAATTCAGGTCTAATACAGTGCCACTTTTCTCATTTAAAAATGGGAAATTACATAAAATGTGAAAGCAATCTGCTCCCATCAGGATGCTAAATACTGTTTTGTAGCTGGATTAAATAAATCTTAATTAAGACTCTGAGTGTATATTTTTATTTATTCCCTTCCTCCCTCCCCTTTCCTCCCCTTCCCACTCCCAAGGATCTGACTAGAATATAGTAAAAATAGTAAAAGTTAAAAACATGGGAAAAAATACACAAAAACTAAACAAAGTAGCATGAGTCTTTTTTCCTCATAATTGTAGCACTTATCTCTGTGTGTGTGTGTTTGCACATGTGCATACATGTATAAATATATGCATATAAACATATAAAGAAAGGATGAACACATTCAAACATATTCTTTGCAGCTTATGGGGAGAAAAATCTATACAGCTTCAAATGGTTGTCTCCTGCAATTCAATTTCCTTTGTAATGAAATCTAAAACCAAACAAATAGGCACGTTGTTCAATTTAATATGGTCAATGAAAATTTATATCCCTCCCCTATTTTATTCTGAATTATATTATTGCAGCAAATGATCAGAGTATACGTGATTCAAAGGGAAAATGATCAGATTTCATTTTCATATTGGCTTTGGGATGTGAATGAGAGAGCTTGAGAGTGAAATTTCTTTAGCAGAGCAATATTTTGTACAGAGGCTTTTTGGAGACCTGAGTCACTTAAAATAATTCCAGTGAAGTGTTGAGGGCTAATTTCCAAGTCAGAAGTGTACCTCGGTATTTACACTCATGTAAGAAGTACTGTTGTTCCCAATAGTGAATGTGACATTTCAGCTACAGCAGCCTAAACCATAAGAACAAGGTTGCGTTCTTTGAATCCAAATAGACTTCGGTTTTGCATAAGTTGAAACGAACAAGTGGATTTTCATACATGGCAACCTCTTTTCACCCCTCCCCACTGCAAACAAAACAAAACAGAAACACTGCAACCCACAGATCTGTCTTCTTTTAACAGGGGGAACATTGAAATCCGTTGAGCTGACCACTGGGAAGCAACGTGCTCAGCACAGTACAGCAGTGGCAGGGCTGGAAATAATCATGGGCAAATGATCCTACTCTTTTTCACGTCCATTTTTTTAGCTACAGAATGGGGGTGATGACACTGAATTTCCCAACTGAGAGAGGGTTTGAGAACAAAGGAGGAAAAAAGGTGAAATTGCTTTTGTAATAGTTTTATATCCAGATATTCATGTCTAGGTAAAATATTGGTAATGTCTGCCAGAGGAAGAGGCATTCCTCACCCTGTGTGCACATGCCTGTGCTCATATACACATATATACTTGCAGTGGACGAGATTCATACCCAAACTGCTGTTGCAAGTGAGATAAGGTTACCAGTCATTGCTTGTAACTTTAATTCCAAAGTTGAAGAATTTGTCACAGCAATGCACAGTTCGGCATCTCCTACAGATCCTGTATCACATGTGTGAGTCCTCTGTGGATACGTTGGACACCCTAGGGAATGTCAAATGTGATTAGACACCTATGTGTGAGAAACTGAATCCCAGCAAAATCTTCATTGCATTTTATATCTTAGTGGTCACATTATATCACATTACAGGTGATTGCCTCTGCACAGCTAAATTTATACATCTTCAATCTGTGAGCTGAATCCAACCAAAATGACTAAAAGACTTGAGAAAAAAATTATATGAATTAAGTGCAATATGGGATCTTCCCTCAGACATATGCTTATCTGCAACCAGTATACATGAATTAATCATGAACTATCTCAAATAAATGTTCTTAAGGGAAAAACTTGCTATGAAATTGTAGCAAATGAGTCAAAATGATACAGATATCAGAATCCCTTCTGTTTGATTCTCTACTATTCTTTGCTATGAATAAATTAATAAATTTCAAAAATCCTCACTTAACTATTTAGCAAGCCACTTTTCTGGTATTTGCAGCATTTTGCCATGTCTTCATCTTTTTCTTCTAAAAGTGGGTACAGACAGCCTTAGCCTGAGGCTAACCTGGAAGCAGATATGATACATTTGGGCTAATAAGCCTAAACAAGAGGTTGAATTTTGTGGCTATATCAGCCTAAGCATCAGTAAACTCGGGTATTTCTGTGCTGTGATCCCTTATGTAATGTAAACAAACAAAAATATGTTTTCATTAAGTGTTTTGAAGTCCGTGATGAAAGGAATGATCTGAAAGAAGGCATTATGCTTCTATGCTGAAAAAATCGGACCACTTCACGTAAAATAGTTTTCAGGAGAGCTGAAGTGTTAACTGAAATTGCAGTAAGGTTTTTTTAAAGTAAATGAAAGAAGCACAGATTTGTTTCCCCAATTACACCAATTAATGGTGTCTGGTGATATTTTTTATTCCCCAAAATATACCACTTGGCCCCCCTCTGCTTTCCAAAGAGTGTGGGTCTCCTACATCCTCTGTATCATGTCTGCCAGCCTGGGGAAGGTGTTTCAGAAACTCTAGTCAATGCTGCTAATAGAGACCAGAAAGTTATTCAGGTCCCCCTAAAGAAGAGAACTGCATTTCATCAACTGACCAGACTCTCTAGACCCTATTGCCTGTATTTACTAGATTTCCATTGAGTTGCTTAGGGCATATTTTAGTTGCCCACACATAACTGTCTATTGCTTTTTTTTTTATGCTCTGGGCATCCTTTCAAACTTTCAACTCCCCAAAAGGGTATCCTTTTTCTGTAGGTCCTGAAGGCAACTCATAGAGTGTTAGACATCCAGCTTTAAACAACTGAATCCTACCCTGGGTGACCGACTGAGCTATAAACACCTCGGCTGTGGATGCTAAGGTGTTACATCCTCTGTGTTCCTGTAGCACTTGGCAGATAGAGCTCTGGTGGTCCCCAGCGTCAGAAGACAGGCAAACAACTGCATAGCTAAACCACTTGCACCTATGTAAATAGATGCATAGCATGGAAATTTGCATTCACAAGTACAGAAAACCAGCTACATTTACAGTAAATCCCACAGGTTTACTACCAAAGAAGGGTCTTGTTCCCTGAATGTTTATTGAACACATTGAAACCAATGAAAGAAATTGCAAATAAATTTTGTAATTCAAACAATTTAACATCTCAGTTGTGAAAATCATCCATCTACAATGCCGGAATAATGGATGCTATAAAACATATGGAAGTACAATAGGAATAATAGGATTTAGCAGGGATTGTTTTGTTCTTACTGTGGAAGAACATGTACAGCGACTTATCCCTATTTCTAATACATTTCTTAAATTTTGAGTGAAGCAGAGTGCCATCCAGTTCTCCAGTTGATCGCATTGCCTTTGACCCAAACTGGAGTTTGATTTGTACATGACTGTTAAGCCCAGTCTGCAAAAGTTTTCATGTTGCGGCCATTTAAACCCTCTCTGTAGAGGATCCTCAAATCCTTTAAAATCACCTCTGCCATAATGCCTGCAGAAAATTGTCATCTGAAACCCAGAAGGCAGGAGAGGAGCTATGGTTATTGCTGCTGGACAGCTTATGAATTGCCTACACACCCAGGCTGTGCTACAATAGCTCAACACCTCTGTTGGATGCATCTGTTATATTCCTTTTTTTTTTTTTTTTTTGACTCTGAGTTCATGGGTAGAGCTGCTATCATGGTTTACCTGTCTGTAGAGCTTTTAACAGAACGAATCTCTAACCTGTCTGTGGCCCTTGCCTACCTCGGGCTGCTAACACAACTGAAATAGGAATGTCTTCCTTAAAAGGTAGAAAATAGAAAAAAATGAGTGTCAACTCTTGCAGAGAGGGCAGGTAGGGCTTGACTAACACAACCCATGCTTCGCTACTCATTTCTTGAATGACTTGTGATACAGTTTATTTTACTCCAGAAGGAATCGGTTTAGCTAAGAAACTACTAATCTCAAAACAAAACCCTGACAATGTTGCAGAGGATCCAACAGAGAAGAGTACCTTAGAAGGAAATTAAATGCAACATAAAAACTCCTGAAACTTGATAGCATGTTTTCGGCTCATCAGAAATTAGTAAATAAATAAAAAAATGTGGAGGCAAAAAACAGATTAGAGAGGTGTTTATTTTCCCCAAGGAGAACTTGAACATCCACTGGAGACCAGGGAAGAGTGTTAATGAAGTAAGTAACATCAGGGGAGCTACTTGACTTAATACAGTCTTTTATTTTATTTATGGGGAACCGATTTTCAATCAAAGTGTCTGATGCAGGCTTTCAAAAAGCATCCATGAGGGGAAGAGAAAAAACCCCCAGGGAATCCCACCTTATTACAGGCTTTTAACTGATCAGTTCGTGATTTTATTAGAAATGTACATCGGAAGCTCTGTCAGGATTCGGCTCAGACGTGGGTTACAGCTTTGAATTCAAGGCTGAAAATTACACCGATCAACTTGTCTGCACCGTTTATAACATCATGGGTAGCCCCGCCATAGGAATTTCTGTTTGGGATGATAGTTACTGAAAGAAAAATGGAAAGGGGGAAAGAAAGCCATGGCTGCAGAACCGCAGACTGTATCTGCATTTGTCAATAAAATAGGCCAGGACTTATTCTCCTTTCCTAAAGACAAGTGACAAGGCACATCTCCTGTTCACTCCCCTCCTCCCAGGAGAAGGTAGCCTTGCTCTCACTACTTATTAGGTATAATCTCTGGCCCCTTTTGCACCTAGCCTTATCAGGTATTTCCTAAGAGAACTAACGGGTTGGAATTAAACCTATGTCTTTGGCTCTGTGGTGGTGAAAAGTTTTGATGTAGCCACACAAACTCAGGAGTTCAGAACTGAAATTATCAAAAAGGCTTAATAGCCAGTGGGGTACTGATGTGTGATTTGATGTTTCCTTGCTCGGAACTTCTGCGGCACAAGAGCACAGCCGAGTGCTCTGAAAACCGAACAAAGGAAAGCGTATTGCCAAGGAAACTTTGCAAAAGAACAGATGGTCTGGAGCAAGTGGTTAGCTGTAGAGAATTGATATAGCTCCCCTCATAATAGACAATAAAACTCTATTTTACCTTTGGGGAATAAATTCTTGAAAGAAAGTACCTGATTTGAGCTTCTAGCAGAAAAGAAAATAGTTCCTTTATTTATCTAGACAGTGCTACCTGGTTGTGTCAGTGTAAATAAGCTACGGCATCCCCAAGAGCCTCATGTGTACTGGGAACTTGAAAAAGGTCATTTCCCAAAACTCAAAACAATTGCCAGCCTGGCAGGTTAGAAGGGAAAGTGTTAAAAGCCAGCAGACACTTCAGCCAAGTGGATTCTCAGAAGAAATCCCCCCCCAAATCCAGGCAAAATCCCACCTTAGCTAATAAGAGATAGGAAGAAACTAATAAAATGTGCATGCCGACATCTAGAATTTATTGCATACGTTTATATGTGGAGTTTAAAGCAAAAGGAAAAGTTGAAGTTAATGAAAGTGAATATAAATTGCAACCTTACCCATGTAGGTGATCAGTGAGGAAAGTTAAAAGAATCATTTGATCACATATGACTAAGGAAAAAGGCTGTGTTACAGGCGCTAACACCCAGCTTTATTAGAGGACAAAACAGAAGGATAAAAGCAAAAGGTAAAGGAAAAAAGCAAAAGGTAAAGGAAAAGCAAAACACTGAAGGCACTTTACCATTCGTTATCTAAAGCGAAGTCAGAAGATACATGAAATCCGTGTGATAAATCAAATAGACATTTCTCTGTTCGAATGGAAGAAGGGGTAAGTTGGCATAGAATAAAGCTTTATGTCTCCTGAATCAATTGTTTGAGGTGCACCCACAGTGCTGTAGAAAACAGCTGGTTCATTTTAACCACTCATTTAAAAAATATATTATCCTGAAAACGCTGTGTGTGGAGAATGAGAGAGATTAGGGAACTAGGAAGGTCAGTCCAGAGGAAAAAGAATGGATTTCACAATCAGAAAACAGGATATATGTAATGCTTGTCAGTGTGCGGTCATGAAAAATGGGTATTGTCAAATAGGTTTTCATTGTTTGTTTAATAATGTATATTTTTAATGAGCCAGTTAAGAAAAAAACCTATTCTTTCCAATATCAGGCTGTAATTTATTTTCTGCAGATGTGTAGGGAAACCCCAGAGTATGCAACCACTGATGGAATATGCTGCCAGATTACTAGCAAAAAATCCAGTTTTGTCTATTTGTATTTCTTTTTAAATGCTGCACTGCAAATGAGTCCTCTTGCCTTCCCTTTCGAACCCCATACACTTCTAACTTCTTAATGCACATATCAGGAACTGTTTGAGAAAGTGTGTCTAAGTGACAGTTCCTTTTAAAATTAAGCATATTAGGTCTTCCTTCTTTCACCTCACCTGGCTGGCAATGACATTTGCTCAGGTTGCTCTACATGGGCATCTTTCCAAGCTTAAAGGTCATAAGCTCACACACGTGATATGTCTTTTCTGATATTTCCAACCAAAATGAGTGTTCAGAAGACATTTCCATGTCCCTGTATTTGTCTTCAAATTAAGCACACTTTCCCCCCCCATTTTCACTCCTTTTCTTCATTTTGTCCTCTTTCCCTTTTCAGCTTGTGTGCATTTCCATTCTCATGTTCTCCAAATATACGCTTGTAATTTTACAGTGACCCCAAAAGACATATGAGAAAAACCAGGCATCATAGTGCCCAAGGGAGAAAAATACCCATATTATCATACTATTGCAGAATTTCTTCCTGACTCTGCACCATTGCTTGCCTCTGTGCTGGAGGCTGCTGAGCAGGATAGAAAAGACATCCACGAGGGTTTGCTTGTACCTATGACCTTCCTGACCATTTTTTTCTCCATGACGGGGAATTCCTGTCTCAGTATCGCTAACTGGCATACCTTATGGCTGTGTGCCACTCAGGAAGCGTGCTCAAGTTATACCTGTGATTTTGATTCCCATAAAGGTATTGGTAAAGCTCTCTGCTTCCTATTTGCTACCACCTGGAATAAAATAATGCTTCCTTTTATTTCTTTTTCTCCTTTTCCCATAGGCAGTCAGTAAAAGAGAGCAAAAAGATTATATGTTAAAAATAATATGGCTAAACATTTAAAAATATGTCTGAGGTGTCTGGATGCCCACATTCTACTACTTTCAATTCCCTCCTGAGTTTTGACTCCCAAACTAGACATCAATATACGTGAAAGTCAGAATGGATAGGCATAGCTAACTTGAACTCCTGAAAACTACAGAATGTGACCTTACTAAACTAGCAGAAAATTAGTTCTATTTTGTTTGGTTTTTTTTTTTTTTTCTTTTCTTTCTTTTCTTATTTTTCTTTTTCTTTTTTTTTCTTGGTGGCCTAGATTTCTGCCTATCTAGTGAACTGAAAAGGCTCACTGAAGGTCAGATGAGTACCAAAGCTGATACAAAGGAAGTTGCAGGAGACTGTAATCAAAAGGAAGGAATGGGAAAAGGGCAGGGAAACGGGACGACAGCAGGGATCTGTTAGATCAGCTCAGCCACCTCTCTGAACACCACTGGCAGTCATTTGGCCAGGGGTACACATCAAGACTCCAAATTTATAACAACCCAGAGTATCTTAAATCCCAGGAAAAGGTTTTAATCTGAGACTTTTGCCTTTTATAAAACAATTTATTTCTTCCTCCTGGAGAAGGTATTTAGGAATGCAATTTTAGTGATGAGCATCAAAACAAGCTCTCTTGTGGGTTGTATCAGTGTATTTTCTCCCTTCTACCTCAACATTAAGTATCACCAAGACTTCTCCTATTTTCTCAATGTCTCTCCATCTGTACTCCTAGTCTGCTAGGTGTGCACAAAAATCAATCAAGGTGTACACTAAAGGTGCACACTGAAATAAATTAATCAACCTTCTTTTGATTCACAGTGTTAAACAGATGTATCAAATTCCTTTTGGAAAGCTTTATACAAGGGAAAGTTAGCAAATTTAACCTAGCAGTTCTTAGCAAGAGATACAATAGTCTAATCTGCAATACAACTTTTGATGAACTGTTGTATTCTTGAACATTTTTTATTTGACTCTATGTCTTCAATATTTCTTCTGTCACAATTTGTTCTAACAAGTCTTGCATTCAATTAAATTAAAACCAAGAATGTGTAGAGTTCTAAAGAGAAGTCATATCTTTTAATAAAACTGGAAAAAAAAATAGAAAAGCTTTTGAGCACATCAGCCTTTTTTCTGCTCCGGGACAGAAGCAAATGTCAAGCTAAGTACAGGCTAGTAACAATTGTTCCTGGTTTACCTTAATTAATGTAGTTAGGCAATTTGAGAAAATTTCCCTACTGTGGAGCAGGAAAAATATTAACAGTGTGACAGATGTTAGGTCCCATCGAACAGAGATTTTTTAATACCCATGTAACTGAGGGCGAAACAAACCTTAGCAAATAGAAACATCTACTCAGATGACAGTGTGAGACAAAATACAATTACGATCAATATACAATAAAATCAGGGTTTGGAGAGGTTGCTCAGTGAAAATTATTTTGCCATCATCAATATCACTTTTAATGAAAACTGAAGAAGAATGACTTATGTCATTCTTGGACCAGACCCAGATTATTTCCTTCTCTTAACTCTACTGTCAAGCTGAACATTACATTTACTTGTACATTTGGAGACCCAACAGAAAACATTGTTGGAAAATTCTCAAAATGGAAAACTCTGATCTTGAAGTCAGTTTAAGACTTCTTAGGAAAAATCTTCAGAAAAAATGAAGATGAGTAGAAGTTGATTCTGCAGTCTCATCCCAGTACTATCAAATACCATGTAAAGTTGATACTAAAATTGTATGTCTGCCATTTATAGGGTGATAAAATCTTGCCTAACAAGCTTCATAATCATCCCTACACTTTTCAAGAAAAGGTAGAACCTGCAAATAGTTACCACTAACACGGTAAGGGAGCTGCTGTTTTGTTTTTCAGAGACCCTGGGTAAAATGAGACTAAAGCATAAAAGCCTGCTTGTTATGCTTGTCCTGCCCTCCCATCTCACATGCAAACAAATATGAAATCTCATGTTATGTCCACTTGAGTCTTCTTTCTGGCCTAAATAGATCTTGCATCGCTTCCTTTTTTATTAACTGTGTCCACTGCTCACCTATACCAAACAACACTTTTACTGTTAAACTAATCCTGTTACGTAGCCAGGCAGACTAATTAATGCATAACTGATGAAGATCCAAATCTAATATAGTACAATTGAACATGGCTTAATTGAGTAATTACTTTGTAGTTTTACTAAATGACAACTTCAGTGTCTTTGGTAATGTGGAAATAAGAGTTAAAACTGAAAGATGGTTTGTCATGTGATGGTGATGTGTGGTGGTGGATAGTGATGGTGTTGAAGTACTCTGAACACCAGCACGTTTTTTTCGTTGTATACCACCAGCTTCTTACCTTTCTTCTGATAATCTATGTGGCCAACATGCAGTTGTGTTTGTAGTAACTTTCCTTACTTAATAGTACCATTTTACTTACAAAAGAGTAAATTACAGATTAAATCACCCATTTAGCTTTGATCCAGATCTTTTTTTTTTTTTGAAGAAACAAAAAAGAAGGGTAAAACCTTACTGGGAACAAAAGCAGGATGATACAAATGGTTTTCAAAAAATCTATCCCAAGGAAAACTTCCTGTCTGCTGGGTTCTCCTTTCTCTCAGCTCATTTACCATAAAAAACCTTCTCCCCTGGCACAGGAACTTAAAACTAGCAAATATGCAGACATCGGTAACATCGATAAGGCCTGTTAGACTCCCAGAATCTGTATTGATTAGCTAGTGGGATACTTTATCAAGTTGTCGGAATTAAGTGTTGTTTTAATAGTCCCCTTTACCCATTTAATTGTTTCTTTTCTTCATTAACAATGTATGAGGCCTAATGCTAAAAATGTGACATTCCTTTCAAAACGATTAGCAGTTTCTGCAGAGAATTGCCTATTTTGTACACCCTACCACTGTGTATTTTATCACAGTGATCTGTTAAAATCTGCTCTTGGTTTGTGCATTCATTGAGTTCCAGTCCATGGAAACTGGCAGGATTCATAACAGTTCTCAAATGTGAAGTGTGAGCTCGTTTGGTCTCAGACTGGTTCCCACAAACACTCGACTCCTGCCCAGATATGTTGGAGGCTGTTGCGACAGTAGGCTCACTGCGACAACTCTTAATTATACTTTCTGTGATCTTTGTTTTAGGTTGCCTGTGAGAAGTACCCATTTTTATTGATTAATTTTTTTTACTATTGGAAAAAATGCATTTTTGTAAAAAAATCCTTCACTAGAAACTGAAAATTTTGAATATTTCCAATTCAAAGAAAGATCCATTAGATATTTTAACAGCAACCTTATTTTAGCAGGAGCGATGTTTATCAATCTCAGTAAAAAAAGAAGCATTTGCCATCACATATTGAAAGGGTGCAACAGCCAAAAAATACTTTACGCCCTTTGTGGTTTGGATGGGTTGTGCTCTGACACATTGCTCACATTTCCTGCTGGTTTTACAACATCTATCACCATTTTTTACACAATCAGTCTTCTAGATATATCTATAGGAAAGTTAATGATACATGAAAAATGTCATATCTCTTATTCAAATGACAACAAGGACAATTTGTGACCTCTTGCTGACTCAGGGGATGATGACACTTCACTCTTGCCTTTTTGTTTTCATATTTTCACTCAGGACGATGTCTAGACAAATTAAAACACTTAAAGATAAACTTAAAGTTAAAATGTCATATCGTGCTTTTTCCCCTTTAGGAACCTTAGATGAAATCCATCTAAGCAGCTGCAAATCATTAAATCTGAATATCAGAAAACATTTCAAAAATCATGGTCAAAGAGAAAAATAACCACATTAAACATATGAATGCTTTGAATTTCCAAGAGTAGTTAAGTCCTTAAGCAACAAGGCATCACACAAAATTGTTAATCCAGCTCTTACTCTGGCAAAATCTTCCTTTTAACTGGGACCATTCAGTGACAACAGTATGATAAGCAAATGTTTATCGAATGCCTGTAGCATTATCAAATCTTAATCACGAGGATTAGAAAGGAACCATAGAAGCAGCTATAGAAGCTGTGAACAGCAAGGAGTCCATCACCCCTCACCCCTTGGATTTGGTCTCCCTTGGAGATGGAGCCATCAGCAGAGGTTGATGGGCTCTGACATGAAGACTGGGAATGAAGCAAGGAATATTTCAAATACTACTGGAAGGTGGAAGCATTGTCCTTTCAAAAGGCCATTTCTAGAATATATTGCTGGATAATGATCCTTGAGCCATCATCTGTGTGTTCTCCTCTATGGGTTGGAAAGAGTAGTGGTAGTCCTTCCACATTTCTGTATAGAATCTGTCTATCTATGTGTAAACCTTGCCAGTCACATGGCATTGATTTAAAGTCATAGCGCACTCCTAACTATCTTCCAAAGTCGCTCTGCACAGGCCCAGCAGCTGCGTGTACAGGGTCTTTGGACATCTGCAAGTCAAGTCAACCTCGGCAAAAATCTTAGTAGTCCTTTGCTGCACTCAGTCCCATATGCCAGTGCCTTTCTTTGTGCTGTGAGGCCAAAACTGTACTCTTCCAGCCCAGATGTGGTCTCATAAATGCCACACAGAAGGGAAGGCTCAATTCCCTGGAGTGATTCTGTGTCGTGATCCTAACAGACCAGGGTGCAGTTGGTCTTCTTTGCTGCAGGGGCACACTGCTGATTCTTGTTCAGCTTGTCCTCTACCAGGAGCCCCAGGTCTTTTCTGATCCCTAGTCTGGATCATTGCAAGGAGTTAGTCTGTTCCAGATGCAGGCCTTTGTATTTACCTTTCTGAACTTCATGAAGTCATTTCTCCAGCATTCTGAAGTCTCCCTGAATAGCAGCCCCGTCCTCCAGGATATTGACTGCTCTCTCAGTTTGGTGTGATCAATACATCAGGAACATGCTACATGAATAATTGTATGCCATAACCACCGAAGGGTTACTTGCTTGATTTTGATAGGGTGCATTTCCTCTCCTTACTGTTCAGGACGTATTGCTGTATTTGGCATGCACAATACCCAGATTTGTCTCAGTAGTTGCCGAATAGACCTTGAGGGCAGAAGTCCTATGCAGGTTTCGAAGACAACTATATTCTCAGTATACTACCATGTTTGACACGTTCCCCATTGGTTCTGTTGCTGTACCTCTGAGCAGTACAATGAAAGCCTTTAAATAGTTTAATTTGGGAAGCTCTGGGAAGCAAATCATTTCAGGGCTGGAAGAATATTGTCAGAAAGCATCACCAGATGCTTTCCCTGCTCTAAAATTATTCTGCAGACATCTGCTGTTTGCTACTTCTACAAACAGCGCCCTGGGTTAGACTGATCCTTTCTCTGATGCAGCACTGCTGTTCTTGTTGTCTTTTGAAAGATCTCTTTGTTTCCATGGATATGAAAGAGGCTCCATGTCACAAAACAGTTGTTCCAAAAAGACTCAGCATTTGCCTAGTTACTCTGCTATTGAGTTGACTCAGAACAGAATTAGTCCAGTGTAGAGCATTCCTGAAAACCCCGTCCTGGCCTCTGAACCAAACAGCTTTCCAGAGTGTCAGTGTCGTGGTTTAACGCGGCAGGCAGCCAAACACCACACAGTCGCTCGCTCACTCCTCCCCCTCCCCCCCGCAGAGGGACAGGGGAGACAATCGTAAAAAAAAAAGGTAAAATTCGTGGATTGAGATAGACAGTTTAATAGAACAGAAAAGGAAGGGAAAATAATAACAATAATAATAATAATGATAGAATATAGAAAATAAGTGATGCACAATGCAATTGCTCGCCACCTGCCGACCCAAGCAGTGATCGCTACTTCCTGGGCCACGTCTCTTGTTTATATACTGAGCATGACGTCACACAGTATGGAATAACCCTTTGGCCAGCTGGGCCAGCTGTCCCAGCTATGCTCCCTCCCAGCCTCTGAAGAGTCCTTGACTAGCGGGGTACTTAGCAATAACTAAAAACTTCAGTGTGTTATCAACATTCTTCTCATACTAAATCCAAAACACAGCACTAGGAAGAAATTTAACTCTATCCCAGCCGAAACCAGGACACAGAGAAATGCAACTTTTCTTTTTAATCTAACAAAAGCACAGATCTGTCTCTGTACCAAGAAAAACTTCTGAAGCTGTGAATTTAAAAGGAAAAAAAAAGCAGAAAAGTTTAGCTTACCTACACACATATGTCTCTGCTTTTGGCATTGTACGTATATTAATGTATTCACAGTTAATAATTGAGATATATGCAAGCCATTTAGCAAGATGAAGTAGACATCTATTATTAATTTTTAAATTAATAAACTGTAATCAGGCATGGACCCTGGGGCACA
Organism: Calonectris borealis; assembly: GCF_964195595.1. Taxonomy (NCBI): domain Eukaryota; kingdom Metazoa; phylum Chordata; class Aves; order Procellariiformes; family Procellariidae; genus Calonectris; species Calonectris borealis. The sequence goes on along the minus strand of NC_134315.1, from coordinate 5,881,916 downwards.
TACCACTTTGTCTGTGAAAACCACTTAACATAGTTTCCGGTACAACTCCAGCAGCTTTTATGCTCTGTTTAGGATGTATTTATGGCTTATTTTGCTGTTACATTTGGGGAATACATTATATTACCAAAGTTTATCAATAACTATAAGCTGATTTCTCCTCTGCATACACTGCTGCTAACACAGACATGAACCAGGAATTCTGTCATAGTTTTGATAATTTGAAAAATCCATACAGGTGTAGAAAAATTAGAATAAAAACTATTTAAAACTAAGAAATAGCTCTTAAATTAGAAGTATTAAAGTTCAATTTGTTTAGGTAAACAAAAAGCTAAACATAAAGCTAAACAAATTGAACTCTAAGACTTCTAATTTAAGATCAAGAAGTGAGTTGATTATGGTGTATAATTAAATACCATAATAAAGAGGAAATTAACTCTGAGAGGGCTTTCCCCTACCTTTTTTTCATTTCTTAATTTCAAATGTACTAAAAAGAGACATAACAGGAACAAGCAGCTACAAGTTAGAGCTTGTATATTGAAATTATAAATATGGAATAAGATTACAAATAAGGAACAATTTTGTAAAAGTGATGATGATTAAAAATGCAATTTAGCCACCAAAGTTTTCAATTTACATCTCTTGATTACTTCAGATGAAGATGGAGTGTATTTCTGAATTATTTGTTTCAGAATAAAATAAGGCATTGTGAAAAAAAAAGCTATGATTGTATGGTCTGTGAGGTATATGAAGTCAGACAAAACCCAGACTAAATGCTATAAAAAGTTTATTACATTTTTAATTCATCGGTTTTAAAATGACAGTAGTAAAACTAGCTTTTGGGGAGGTCACTTTTTAACAGTTAATGGTCATTTGGTCAAAAGATAAAGCATTTTTTAAAGATGTGTTTGCTTTTTAACTGGGAAAAAAAATAGGAGGATTTAACATTGGTTAAGTAATTTTAGGAAATAAATAAAAATCAGAAGATTGATTTTATTCCAATATTTTCTTCTATTATTTTTTATTTTCAGATAAATTAGTTCCAGAAAATCCTGATGAAGGAAATGTCTTTTTCTATACCCTTTCATTGCAGTCAAAGAAGGGATTGTTTTCTAATTGAGCCACTGGTCTGATCCACAGGACGTCTAAATACTGCTCAAGACTCTGCGGGCACAGTGTAAGCACTTAGTTCTTTTTCATAGACCCCCATCTAAGATGGAGGTAATGATATTTCTTTTCTCTCCCTCATTACCTTTCTGGGCTGATTAAATACTGATTCAAGAGCTCTTAACCAGATGCCTTCTTGTGTTACAACCGTGTACTAATCTTTTAAGACAAACTACTGTTATATTATGTGCCAGTATTGTAGTTGGCAGAATGGGGCTCTGATCTCTTCTGGAGGCTTCCAGATTATGAGAACACAAAATAAAGGATACCTGTTTAGGCAGCAGCACACCTAAACATTTTTCAGTAATTGCAAACAGTTGTAATGGTCATAAGATAATATTAGGAAACCCGTATAATTATTTTTCAAACCTCATATGAAAATGCCTTCTTCGCGACTCTCCAAAATAAAGTAATTTCCTAATCCTCAGCTTCTAAAACCATATTTGAAACGCTATTTTGTGCACACAATTTTTTGTGAATCGCAGCTTAAAAATTAAGTACAGAAGAAGAAAATTGAAGTCCTTTATGGAACCGCTGATAAAAGACAGACACCCTGCTGTGGAGCTGCTTGCCTGCTTAGATACTTGGTATGTTGGCTTGCCAAAACGCACGGCACACACTTTGAACATGGGTATGTAGAATATGATAAATACAGAAACAGAAAACAGGAGGAAATACTGTAAGAAAAGTGTGTGAGACAGGAAAGAGATGCAGATGAGCTGCCTTATATTTTGTCCTGATGAAGGAAGTAAGGATAAGTAATAAGTTTTATATTCCACTTTGCATTTTCTTTGGGCTGAACCCTGAAATCCTTACTTAATTTTGATTGAGGCATGAGAAAGATTTTGAATTTGTTCCTTGTAGAGGCAGTTACCACATTTGGAAACTTTTAGATGTGGATTGAGGCCCACAGAGAAATTCAACTATCAGAAGTTGTTCACAATGAAATACTGCATTTTTGTAAAAGCAGAAACCCATTGAGACGTGCCTTTTCGTTCTACAGGAATGTTTGTCAAACTGGAACAGTATCTCCATGATAGCCTTTCGGTTCCAAAACTGAACATATTCATTTGCTGTTTTGAAGTGAAAGGTTTCTTCAGTTTGTTTTATTTAGAAAATCTTGAAATAAAAATTAAAAATTATAATGAAGATATATGTTTGCAGCTTAATACAGAGCAAGAAGCCCATTTTCCGCAAACATATACCCACTCAGGTTTTCCAACCACAGAAGATGTCAACAAAAAAAAAAAACCCACCAAAACCAAAAAACCAGGGAAAATCACTGAAGAATCTCTAAACTCTGCCTCTGGCTTTATACACCGAGGTGTAGATGACTGATTTTCTTGTACCCATTTCACTCTTTATATTTAGGCATACAGCAGGCAAAAACAGGCATAAAATGACTACAGTAACCAGTTAACATCTTAACAAACAAAATTTTATATCCGTTTTATTCTTTTTGCAAAGGCATTGATGATGGATTCCTGACGCTAATGCTTGCGTGTAGAAGGAAGGAGCAGGTACCATGGGGATGAGTGGCCGTTGTGATGGGATGCCCACACTGGAACTGCACTGCCTCAAATTACATATCTTGAGGACAGCTGTGTCATCCCTCCCACTTCTCATTGCAGTAACATCCAGGCATCCAAATTCCCCTATAAATGTGCAATTTTCTTTGGTGATGGCAGATGAAAGTTGAGTTATGTTTGAAAGATTTTCACAAGAGCAGAAAAGAGTGACACTGTCCTCTTCTCAATAACTTCATCTAATCGCTGGTCTACATTACACACGCATGTTTTATAGCTACGTCAAAGAAAATGGAAGTCCTTTCTTGCCTATTTTGTCTATTATTTTTCAGAAAGTCAAGAATGTGGTTTCAAAGTACCCATTAGCATGGGTTGTTAAGTTTGGTAGATGGTAGCTTTGAAACTGAGCGTCTCCTGTAACTTAGGATTGAAAGCTGCTATAACTATTTATGTAAAAATAAAATAATATGCACTCTGGAAAATTTTTAAAGGAAGTTTAAAGCATTTCCATCAGAAGCACTGTGTGTGTTTGATAGTTATGGCAAAAGAAATAAAAGGCAACTTTAATGGATTAAGTTTTAAACCAGCTTCCAAAACAGGTACTTAAGGTTCTTTGTTATACATTTTACAGTATAGCACTTGTAAGAAAAAGTTTTCCCTCTTAATTGTTAAAAATGGCTTTAATAATTCAGTAGGAACACAGTGTCTTAAGGCCACAAAGACAAACACAGACATCAAGTTATGCCATGATTTAAATTACAGACTTGGTCACACCCCTTCACTGAATACTTGTTTAATCACTTTCCCCTGCCCTCCACCTGTATTTTTGTAGTTTTATAAGGGCAGGAACTGTCTGATAGAGTAACTTGGCTGAAAATGATACCACCTTTCCAGTAATAGTGATGCTTTGCGGTCTGATGGTCTAAGGCATAAATAAAAACCGATTTGGGGGCTGTAGCAATATCATGAATTAGATGCATGATACATGGGCAAAACAAGACAAACTTCATACACATCCGAAGAAGGGTTTGCCTGTCTGAACACTTGCCTGTTTTTCCCAGACATAAGCATGTATAACGTGAGATATTTATTATATTTCCTTACAAATCCTGCCTGGCTGATTGGGGATTAACCTCCACTCTCCATGCTCCGAGTACAGCTCATTGCCTCCAGCTGCAGCCGTGCATACTGAGCACTTCTACAACTCAGACAGAAAAGGACACAAGATTAACTTAAATGTGCTGTCTTGGGCTATCAAAGACTTAGACATGGTCTTTAGACCCTCCCTGAGGGGACCCTCCCTAAGTCCCCTCATGTCAGAGAGGGACACATTCATATATTGATCCAATCCATTAAAAACAAATCAGATGATTCAGCCTGTGAGAGTCTCTCTTGCTGTTCCTGTGTCTCCACCAGCTATGGACAGAGGCCAGAAAACTTGTCTTCCAAAGGCACCAGCTGGATAAATGAATCCCCTTCCTAGAAGGACAAAAGTTGATTTAACTAAATGACCTATGTGAAAACTGTCTAGTAGAGAGAGGAAAGAGGATCTAACAGCATACGAAAACACGTTGGTAAGCAGTTCTGCACACGCTTTCTGCAGACACGTTTCATCGTTAGGAGTTTGGGGGTCAGTTTTCTGCAGACAGAACAACTCTGATTTGTAGTATCGACACCCACCCTAGGCAGATATAAAGAAATTCAAATGTCTTGCACTGATGCGTATAATCCTTAACTGACTGCCTAAAGTAAAGCAAACACAGTGCATAGCAATAATTCAAACACTGGGAAGTTAACCAGGTGGGAAAATTGCAAATGGTCTTTACGGTCTTGTTTATTTGACTATATGGAAATAAGGTCTGGGTGTGATGTTTACCATCAAATCTAATATAGCGGTGTCAAATTTTGAGCAAATATTCTGCAAATCCTTCAAAGCTATGCAACCTTTCCTGATAGGATAGGCTAAAAAAGTCAGCCCTGCAGTGAGGCAGGAAAGGCTTAGGCAAAACAAGAGAAAGGAAAAGACATTCTTGGAAGACTTGCATGTGGATGTTGTGGATGTTCAGGTCTCTTAAACTGTCTGTGGCATCAGCGCTATAGTTTTTGACTATGGTGCATTAAATGGGGAGGTTATAGGAAAGTATACCTTTGAGGACAGATCTACATGATGCTGCCTGGTTTAGTTGGTTGTTGAAGATTACTACAGAATCCAGAGGCTTCCCTTCCCATTTAAGGTGACTTTATATTTTTATAAAAAGTAGAATTGTGTTTCCCTTAAACACATTACCTACAGTAAACATCTAGCTTAACTTTCTGTACATACTGCTCATTTTCCAGAAAAAATCCATTCATTTAAAAGAGAATCTAGGAAAAAAAAAACAAAACAGAAGGATTATATTGCTTCAACAACTCCTTTTAAGTTAAAATGAGACTGTGGAAGATAAAAATTACATAATTATACAAATGTAAAAAAAAAAAAAAATAATGTATTAGAAACACACATCAATAGTAGTCTTTCTTTAACATTCTCAGTTATCGACTTTATGAGGTATAATGAATTTTACCCTCAGTGTACATATTGATTTAACACAACTCCTCCCACACACACCAAAAGAGGCATTGGATTTAAGAGAACTAGAGGTCTGGGATTTTGTAATTACTTTATGTGTAATGAAAAGGTCTGGATCCATGCTGATCTGTTCTGTACATCTCTAAAGCAATTTATCATTTTTCAGTCACTTAATAAACTACAGTGGGAGCCAGGGAGTCGGAACCCATGTTATTCTGTTAATGTCAAGGGCTACCTTTCACGAGATCTCGCTCTTACCCTCACATTTCTCTCTGCCACTATTTCTAGAGCAGTTTCCCCTGCAGTGACCAGCATGACCAACTGGTCTCCAGCCTCAGCACTGCTGGCTGAGGGCAAGTCTAGAAGATACCCTGAGCGCATCGCTAGCTTGTTGGAGTTGAACAGACTTTTTTTTTACTTTATTTTGTATCTTTATCAATTCAGTCAAGCAACATACAGAAAAAGAAAGGAAAAACAAAAAGGAGATTCAGAAAGGAAATGGTTTACATTTTCATCTCCCTAACCCTGAACCTTTTTAGCCAAAATGGTTCAATATGATGAACCTAGTTTTGACTTTTTTGACGATTCTAGAAACACTTTTTTTTTATTATGTCAAACAAACTCTCACTCTGTGTGTGGAACAAAACACGAGATACATGCACTAAAAAAGCTGGCTTGGATGTCAGTGTGTGTGCAACAAGCTAGATGAGGGAAGCTCTCTGTAATTCAGAGCTTTATCAGCAAGGTAACTAACTAACTAACGTCATTTAAAGCTACTTCAGTTCGTGTAAGATAGAACACTGTTGGGAAACGGAGCACCCTGGCCATGAGCAAGCCAGAGTGAAGTCATTCAGTGGACATAAGCTGGGCCAGATACATTTCCATGAGCATGGCTGTGAATGTGTAAGCCTGTAATCTTCCAAGCTAGTTGGTACCTTCCTGCCCAATGTTGTCCCAGAATCATTGAGGCTGTCTCTGGAAGTCATCTAGCCAAATCCCCTGCTCTAAGCAGTGTCACCTAGAGCAGGCTGCTCAAGATCTGTCAGGTCTGGAATATCTCCAAGCTTGAAAACTCCACAATGTCTCTGATCAACCCATTCCAGTGAACAGTTACCATCATAGTAAAAAAGTATTTTTCTTATGTTTAAACAGAATTGTTCTGTCTTCCTCACTCCTCCCATCAGGTAATTATATGCATTGAAAAGATCCCTCTGAGCCTTCTATTCTCCAGGTCGAGCAGTCCCAGCTTTCTCAGACTCTCCTCAATGAAAGATGCTCCAATCCCTAAAAATCTTTGTGGCCTTTTGCTGGACTCCATTGTGTTCATGCCTTTCTTAGGATGTTGGTGCATAAGAAGGCCATGTGGTCATTAATCAGTCAAGGTTTCTATGACCACAGAGGAAGAACATTGTTTTTTCCATCTTTGATTACACACCGGAAGTACCCAAACCTTACTAAAGATTAAGAAGACAGAAACTTTGGAAGCCCTCTACTAAAGTGAAAGCTGATTACAGTATTCTAGCTTATTGAAGTCCTGCAGATAAGTCATCACTGGTTCCAATAACAAGCACAGAGCTGACAAACAAGATGAATCTGTATACTTGTCTAAATTAGCAGATCCTCAGCAGTCATCTTCAATACCTAACTTATTCTTGATGTTTTTTTTATCACCCACTGACCTTTACATCCTCAAGAGTGAAAAATAAAAGAAAGCCAAACCTAAACCTTCCATTACATGTTTGCTTAAAAATATACAGCAGAGATTCATTCCCTTCTGTTGTTCATTACCTCCCCGACCCATTTCACTGCTTGGCCTCTCCCCTCCCACATTGGATTTTATTACTACATCCTGTAAAAACAAAACTTATTTAACATCGGTTGATCAAACATTGTCTTTTAGAACAGGTGTTCCTGCTTGGCTGCTTGGCCACACCTGGAAGAGGCAATTAAGTCTCTCACTAACCTAATCTCTGAGCACGGAGAATGTATCAGAAGGTCTCATTAGTGCTCTATATCTAGCATCTGGTTCTATTATTCATATTGTTTTCCCAACTTCTGTTTCACTTTCTTTAAAGCAGAGATACTGGTACCGACATGCACTACAAATGGTTAAAGTCATGTTTACATTGTAGTCATGAAAATATAGTGTGGTGAAATGAGGAGCTGACTGGTTTAAAGTAACCCTAGTTGCTGGTATTTGTGCCCAAAGACAACAGTTTCAAGCTTAGTTTCGTGGGTCCATTTTGTGCTGCAATAGAGGACTATACCTGCTGAAAACCATTATTAAATATGTACATAGAGAAAATCTAAAAGATGGATTTAAGTCAATTATTAGTATTAGAGGAATCAGTTTTCTTTGTATCAGTTGGCTACTTGACCTACTTTTCATTAGGGCTACTCTTTACCTCCTGCACAAGAGCACCTTAGAAAAAAACAAATCTTTGCTGAAATTGGAAGAAAAGTCAATAAAGAATACTCTGAAGTATGAAACAGTGTCTGTAACATTCCTAGTTTACTTCTTTATTCTCTTGGTCTGATCATCAGGTTTTAGTCTTGCCAAAAGCAGGACAAATAAGGTGTCTCAAGAGCCAGACTGTCGGATGAGCACAGTAGTGATTTTGAAGGTAGAGAAGTTCTAACTAGAACAAATATGTTGGCATTTTTCTAACACAAACACTCTAATGAATCATGATGACCCTAAAAATACTGAAATTAAAAGTAGAAACAAAATTTAGGATCTTCACCATCAGAGAAAACAACTCTTTTTCTCATAAACTGAAATAAAAGTTTTCATAATTAGGCCCTTACGAATTAAACAGTGGGATAATGACAGATGTAGATCAATAGGAAGACGTGGTAATACATTCAGGGAAAGTTACTAGAATCATAGAATCATAGAATCATTAAGGTCGGAAAAGACCTCTAGGATCATCGAGTCCAACTGTCATCCCAACACACCATGCCCACTACACCATGTCCCTAAGCACCTCATCCACACGTCTTTTAAATACTTCCAGGGATGGTGACTCAACCACTTCCCTGTTCCAAGGCCTGACCACTCTTTCAGTAAAGAAATTTTTCCTAATGTCCAATCTACACCTCCCTTGGCACAGCTTGAGGCCATTTCCTGTCGTCCTATCGCTGTTACTTGGGAGAAGAGACCAACCCCCACCTCGTTACAACCTCCTTTCAGTTGTAGAGAGCAATAAGGTCTCCCCTCAGCCTCCTCTTCTCCAGGCTAAACAACCCCAGTTCCCTCAGCCGCTCCTCACCAGACTTGTGCTCCAGGCCCTTCACCAGCTTCGTTGCCCTTCTCTGGACACGCTCCAGCACCTCAATGTCCTTCTTGTAGTGAGGGGCCCAAAACTGAACACAGGATTCGAGGTGCAGCCACACCAGTGCCGAGTACAGGGGCACGATCACCTCCCTAGTCCTGCTGGCCACACTATTCTGATACAAGCCAGGTTGCCGTTGGCCTTCTTGGCCACCTGGGCACACTGCCGGCTCATGTTCAGCCGGCTGTCAACCAGCACCCCCAGGTCCTTTTCTCCTGGGCAGCTTTCCAGCCACACTTCCCCGAGCCTGTAGCGTTGCACTACATGCAGTGCTAGATAAAAACTTGCCATTCAGTGAGGTATGGCAATTTTGCGCATGCACAAGATTATAATACGAGCTCTGCAATTATTACTAAGAATAAAAGGACTTTATCAGCGGATCTCAATGAGTGTGTTACAAAGAACTAGAATAATTTGTAAAATTGGAAACTGGGACATATAGCTGCAAAGTGACTGACAGTCATCCAGAAGGCTAGTGTCAGCCCTGGGAACAGAACCAAGGACATTCTAATCCCTGGAAAGAAATACTTCAAGTTATCACTTTATTCTCCCCAAATGTGGTTCTGTCAGTGAGTCATTACCATTTTTCAGGTCTTTATGCCTATTCATTTCTTGATGTTCCTATGAAACATATGATTTTTATCCCCCCTGTGATTCCTGTCATGAGAACATCTGTGTATGGGGACAGACAGAAAAGTCCCCAGTGTACAGATCCTATTATCTAGCTACCAGAACGTGTAATGTTCTGCTCTCTGTAAATCACAATGGATTTGATTCAACAACTTAAATATAGAAACCATCAATTCCCCAAATAGCTAATTATTTTTGAAAAGGATACATTATTACCGCTATTTTTTAGAAAGGCAAATACTCAGAAAACAGCTGTTTTGCACCCGCTATACTTTGAAAATGTTCAGGATCAAAGATGGCTGTTACTCAGATATCTAAGACACATAGCTGCTCTTCTAGCTTCTAGGTAGCAAGAAGACCAGAGCAATAAAAAATGGTTTTAGAAATACTTTAAATTCTAACAGCTCCTAGAAACAATTTGGGAAACTGCTCATATCCAAAGGCTAAGGGCACTTCAGTCGATCTTGGCCACCTCCAGTACCAACATCCCAGAAGCAGTAATGAGTAGTGAAGTGTTAAGGAACCATTCTTGTTTCCAGCTGAGTAGTTCCTTGACTAAAGTTTCTTTCCACTGCTCTTTGGAACCTTTGTTGCTGAATTAAAAGTGTCAGGCAAGGTCAGATGGTGACTTCCATCCAAACTTCATTTACATTTCTAATCAGATTATTCTTTAACCTATGAAATGGTAAAGTTTTGTTTCCTGGGGATCTATGCCCCAGTTCTTAAGACCAACTGTTTGCAATAAATTTAATAATTTCCTAACTCATCCTTTGGCATCTCGCCTATGAACAAAACCCACAGAATCACAGAATCTTTCAATTCAGAAGGGACATCTGGAGATCTTCTAGTGCAATGCCCTTGCTTTAAGCAGGGTCAGCTAGGACAGATTGCACAGGACTGTGTCCAGTTGGGTTTTGAATATATCTGAGTCTGGAAACTCCACAATCTCTCTGGGCAAAGCTGTTCCAGTGATTGATCACCCTCACAGTGAGAAAATTTTTTCTTATGTTTGAACAGAATTGCTCGTATTTCAATTTTTGCCCATTTCCTCTTGTTCTTTCACTGAGCTCCCCTAAGAAGTGTCTGGCTGCAGCTTTACCCTGGCATCAGGTCATTATACACATTGATAAATCACCCCTGAGCCTTGTCCTCTCCAGGTTGAACAACTCCAGCTCACTAAGTCTTTTCTCATATGATACACCAAGTCCTTAATCACCTTTGTGGTTATTCACTGGATTTGTTCCAGTAAGTCCATGTACTGGGGAGCCCAGAACAGGACCCAGTACTTCAGATGTGTCTCACCAGTGCTGAGTAGAGGGGGAGGACCACCTCGCTCGACTTGCTTCAACACTCCTCCTAATGCAGCCCAGAAGGCTGCTGACAATTGCTGGCTTATGGTCAAGTTGTTGTCAAGACCTCCAGGGCATTTTCTCCAGAGCTGCTCTCCAGCTGCATTGGTTTCAGTTTTATTTCATAACCCTGCCACAGTACTTCATCTCCCTTCTGTGTTGTAATAGCTAGGCAGAAGACAGGCAGAAGACTACACAGGCAGTGGGTCACACCTATCCAAGAGCTATTGCAAACATCATGTAGCCTTTATGTTAATATATTTTCCTCCTTTCCCCCTAGCCATGGATTTTTACAACTCTGTTCCAGATTTAGCATTTTTGTAACACCCTGTCTTTGATCCAATTTGGTAGAAAGCATTAGGTGAATGGGCAAACTGTTAAAGTCTTGTTTCTTTAGGAAATAGTGGTTTTTTTCTCTTTTTAAAGAAGGAATTGTCCAGGGAATAACAAAGCTGGATAATTACCATTGCACACTTACAGCTTTGTCAGATTTGCTGCCTTCTTTTTTTTTCCTTTAAGTTTCTTCCTGCTTTTTTTTCCCTCACTCCCTCCTTTCAGATGAATTTATTTTCAGTTTTAAAGGTGTTTCAGAAATATGGAAGCCATCAGCTTCTAGTATTAAAAAAAAAAGCTTGAAAGCAATAGCAGCGCTGATAAATGGGCCTGTGGTGATAGTTGGAGCTGCAGATAACTGTGCTTACAGGGCTTTAATTATGTACTTCTATGCTAGTGGAATACTGCAACAAAACATGCATCAAATGCAATCAATACTGCAGAACTTGTGCAACATGCCACCGTATAAGCCAGAAGTAAAAAAAAAAACCTGCCAAAGGCACAAACTAACACAGCAGTTTGCCCACAGGCATCACTTGGGATGGAACTTATTACTAAGTAAAAGAGCAGTGAGTCTCCACCTGGCAGGGTACATCCAGCAGTAAAGGAGATTGATTAAGGGGTATCACCTCTGCAAAGACTTTCAGAAAAGCTGTTTGGTGGGAGCATGGTAGAAGAGGGTGTTGGATAATTTAAAAAATAAGTCTGAAAAGTTTGAATTGTGTTGCTGTTGATTTCAGTGATAGCTTTCTCATTGGCTTTAGAAGAAGCTCCCAATGTTGAATCCTCATTGTAACACAGGTTCTCTAGTGATGCTTTGCATAATTTGACCTGCTGAAATTTTGTCCTCAAAGCTCTTAACTCCTGAGCCTTGAACTCCAAGCTCTGGAAACAAAGATCTTTCAAAGTTTTGTTTTGCTCCTGGGAATCCCCTGTTTCTCTCTTGATTTACTGCTTTTTATTACTGCCTAAAATAGAGGGTCTGCTGGACTCCGTGGCTTGTCATCCTTCGCCATTCACTGGGCTGATCTTTATTCTGTCACCAGATAGCTGGCACCGATATTAGAAGCGTTTCTGACATATATGGAAGGTCACTTCTGCTATGTCCAGTATAGCAAGCAGGTGTATAAAAGGAGCTGATGGAGCGATGAGCTCTACCCTTTCATAAAATGACACTCCAACACATTACATCAAATAGGACTTAATAGTAACAGGTCGATATCACCCACCGTGTCAACATATGGATTCTCCCTCTTTTGTGAAGAGTGTCAGGAAGTGGAAACAAGGACTTTCTTTTATTCAGAAAGTGGTGACAGAGTCCTGATATGGAGTATAAAGTTACATCATCAAAGTCATACTGTCCCATGAAAGAATGCCTGTCATGATGTGGCGTACCATTAATGCTGTACCAACATGCTTTCCAAGATTGAAAATGTGGGGAAATAAGTGGAATTATTAATTTACAGTATCTACAAATACAAACAGCTCACAAAATCAAATTAAGAGATGGAATTACTGGTCATTGTTATTTAGGGGAGCAACAAAAGAAGGTTTTCTTGCATTTTTTCAACATATTTTTTCTTGTATATCAGGGAAACCCACCCAAAATTAACCAAAGAAATTCCAACTTGAATCAAGGAAATAATATATAAACTTAACTCCTACAACAAACTCTCTCAAAAATAAACTATAAGAGAAAAGTGGTTACTCATAGAAATAACATTCATGTTCTACAGGATGAAGAGTAAGTGTATTAATAATGCTTAAAAATGGTATTTCTAAAAGTGAGTTTTCAGAATATTCCAAGAAAAAAGCTGATTTTTAAAAAATTGTAATTAGAATATTAGGAGGACTTTCCATTTCAGGGAAATAACCCTGGATTCAACAGATGATGACCCATGTTATCATCTAGGGAACTATTCACTGTTAATTGAATAAAAGGTATTCTTATTCACCTGAAATAAGTTAACAGTCAAGCATTATTAATTCTGTTCAGTGAGCATGCTTAAAACAGTACCACATTACAAAATACAATGATTCACTGGGTCACAAAGCACCATTATTTGTCTTAGTTTTCAAATCTTTCTTGCTAAAAAAAGTTTTAATAAGAAATGTAAAATTTTGTATTAAATAAAACTGTATATAAAAACTTTGCCTAGAAATATTAGTGATAGCAATTGATGATATAAACAGAATTTTAAAAAAAGGCTGTTGGTAACTGAATATTCTAGGTACAGTTCTCTGTGCTCAAAAAAAAATAGAAGGAAAAATGCCAGGCAAGGGGAGCATGGCTTGGAAAAGCTGATCTGAATGCAAAGGTGAAGTGATACCGTGAATTTGCACAGAAGAGCGGATCAATCATTCTCACTAAAAAGACAGATCAATACAGTGTAAACCCTGGCAAAGTTGAAATAGAGGATGAAGAATAGTAGCCAGGACCACTCTAATGCAGGTAATGTCACCTCTGCCACCTAAATGAGCTTCTTCAGAGCTACTGTGAATATATTTATACAGTATTGCAGTGTGTCATCTGGTCAAACCTTGGTCTACTCTGGCTGTTGGGTGCCTGTACTTTAAATAAACACTATTGTGGCTATAATGCTACAAGTACAGACTCGGCCCATGCAGCAAAATTGACTGAAAAGCTGAGAAAATACCCTGCTGAGCTCCAAGTTTTTTGAGAGACTACAGTGGAGTGTCCTTTGTTGGGAACACCTCCGAAATAACAGTTGTGACAGCACCTAGCTCAGCTGGGTTTGTCAGTCTGGCAGAGGGGCTGTATTCAGCTGATAGGGGGTTTGAAAAGGGGCTGCACCGATGCAGCACTGTACCTTGTAACTAAGAATATACATAAAATGTTGGGAAGAGCTGTTAGGTGGAAAAAGAGAAAAGAGGGAGAAAGAAATGACGGTGCTCCCACCTTTTCATTCGTCCTCATAAGTCTATAGCTGTTTGGAATAGTTTTAAAGTGTCTAGGCTTGCAGACAAAGATCTAGACTTGGACTGCTTGTCAAATGATTCATCTTTCATAGAATCATAGAATCATAGAATGGTTTGGGTTGGAAGGGATCTTTAAAGGTCATCTAGTCCAACCCCCTGCAGTGAGCAGGGACATCTTCAACTAGATCAGGTTGTTCAGAGCCCCGTCCAACCTGACCTTGAATGTTCCCAGAGATGGGGCATCTACCACCTCTCTGGGCAACCTGTGCCAGTGTTTCACCACCCTCATTGTAAAAAAATTCTTCCTTATATCTAGTCTAAATCTACCGAATGTATCTTTCACTTTCTCTGCCTGATTCTTAACTTCCATACACGCTGGTTGCTAATGATAGTAGTATTTAAATAAAAGTCTTAATATCTACCACTGGAAATTCTCTGGATGGCCTAAGTGACAGAGCAAACATATCTATGCCAAAAATCACATCATAAAGATATGATTCCATTTGCTGGTCCTCTTCAAAATGGGATGGTAGAGTCAATAATTTTTTAAAAGGAAAATAGGTTGTTGCTAGCTCCTGCATATGTTCACAAATGCATATCATCAATTTGAGATTACTTATTTGTATAAATGAGTACACACATCACACACTGAAATGCTTATGCTAACAATCTCTAGGAACATTTTTGGTAGTTCAAGAAAATTTTATGTTATAACATTATTTATGTGCATTGCAGCTTTAAATCTCTCTTTGGGAGGCAAGGAATAAAACCCTCAGTATTATACGCAATATACATATTGCTTTTTCACTAATGAAATGTACTTTTATTTTAACTTTTGAAACACACAAGAGATAACATCTGTTATTAAAAGTTGACATATAGGCTGAGAGAAACACAAATATGTACAAAATGTGGGCTTAGTCGATTACAGTATGAAGCAAGATCATATTGACAGTGAATGTTTCTCGCTGTTTATGGTGCATGATAAAATGTGTTCCCTGCTGACAGAATGTTTGTCCAGAGAAGAAGATCAATGTATCCTTGCTGTTCCTTACTGTTTTTTATTTTAGGACTGATCCAGTTTGAACAGGAGTCCAGTTGACTTTCCTGGGTTTGACTCTTTAGCACTATTTAATCCACAATCTTTCTTTTATCATTTACTTTGAAATAAAACTGTTGATGAAATATATTTTTTGTGGATTATAGGAGGATATGGATGATCTAGCAGTCTCTTTGTCACCTTAATTTATGTGAATTTTACTAAGTCAGGGACATTACACATTCTACAGTTAGCAGTGTTAAAATCTCACAAAAGAACACCCAAAGGTATCCATCAATATCTTACCCTCATAGCTGCTTGGAGAAAATCATCCTGCCTGTACATGTTAGTTAGGAAGGTAATGAGAAAGGACAGCTAAACAGGAAGAAGTATCCAGAGATGAAAGGTTTTCCTTTGGTCTTCTAGAGGGCCTATGACATCAACATTTTCTAAGACCAGAATTTTTGGTGTTAGCTGTGGCTTAGCTTGGTCCCAGGAGACAAGAAGACAGTATTTCTGGAGTGATACAGCAAACATATTGAGCAGTTACAGCACTTCCAAAATGGGATAAAAAACAGTGGACTGTGCATTTCTTCCAAATTATGATCACGGATGCACTTCTTGGCAGGGAGATGGTCTGGGAGGGGCTGGAAAACACAGTATCTTGTGAAAGTTTCACTTGGCTAAAGGCAATTTGAATAGGCAGTCCAAGAAACCGAGGGTATATAATATGCTTTCCTCCATGTTTGCTGGTGTGCAGCCATAGACAGTGAATTGAACCAAAGCAATCCCTTTTGGAATGAAAATCTTTTATGTTCTTTCCATTTCCAGGATTCTTCAAATTTTCAACCCATCATAGGCTGTAAAAGTGCTGTCATACACCACAGAACTGATATATGGTGTGACTGCACACCAGACAACCAATTTGAATAGCACTTAACTTTCAAAAACGTGTTTGTTGTTACTGTTTGCCAGATCAACTTATGGAGATTGACATTTGTCAACATTAAAACAACTTGGTTAAATGTCATTGTAAAGGTCTCAGTCCTTTTCAGCACTGAAATTACTTGTGATTTCAGTCATGATTAATTTTTCCTGAGTCAGTGTAAGGTTAACTGTGGTGACTAAGTAAACATTGCTGATAAGAGCAGAAGTACCAGAGGACAACCACACACCACAGATTTTCCTCCTGTTATCTCTACAGTCTCCTGGTTAGTGGAAATTCAGAGAGATATTTTACTCACTTTGAAAGATTTCAAAGAAAAAAGATCTTGAATTGTTTAAGCTTTTCCTTCCACGTCTCGTGTTTGTGCTTTTGTTCGAGAAACAATTTTTCCCTTTTTTAGAATTATCTAATTGCACAATTTTATTTTGATGGAAGTGTAGGAAAAAACCCACAAGAACCTGTTTCTTTAACTAAGAACGCTACCTTAAAAGTCAATTATATTTCTGCAAAACCTTAGGAATTTTCAGGAACGTTTCCAATGCTGTTAAGAAGTCATTTTTGTCCAGAAGTAAATCAAAAACTAATCCATAATACACTTTCTTTGACTGTTTTCAGCAGTTTTTCTACTTGGATTCTGTGTATTTACTGTTAGACCAAATACTGACATAGATTTTTGATACTTTGGTTTATAGAGTACAAGCTGGGCAAGCAATCTGTTAAGTCATGCCCTATAGTTCCGAATGCTCTGAAATAAGGGAGCTTTTAGAGATGAAGTTTCTCTCTGTTAAACAGAAAGGGTGCATGATCCCAATGGTCTCTGTAAATGTCATTGCTTGAAAACCTCCGCAATGTTTCTAATTACTTATCAAGTTCTGGGGAGGAGAATTTGTACAAGTCTGTACTCATGCTTCACCTAGGGTGAAGGCTATGACAATTTCTGACTTTTTTTTTTCAGTTTGGTTGAGTTTTTTCTTTAATATTCAAGTTAACATAAGACTCAGTGGAAAACTTTGCTTCTAGCTTGTGATTTTGACTTGCAATAACATCATCAATTCAATGTGAAACTATGTATTATTCTACAGGTACTTAAGGGTGCGTGAGTTTGGACTGGAGTCCTTTAAAATTGGTCTGGAACCAAGTTGTACAATTTATTATATTTGTTACTCGTACCATGACTCTTGTCTAACGTATCTACTTTTTATGTAATTTCCATTTAACTTAAAAAGTGGCTCTGACTTGGTTTGGAATTAACTCTGAATAGTCCTCTTTATTCCCCATGGACTATGATGTGGGGAACAGGTTACTCGAGAATGTCTAAATAATTTTAAAAAGGGTTCTGGTTCTGGAAGCAGTATAAAATCAGGTGGAAAGAGTTATACACCCTTCTCTGTTGAACTATTTTGTTACATAGGTAAGATTGCAGTACCTTTTCATTTTTGTTTCTTCATATTTCATATACATGACTTCCTGGTTTTTTCCCTAATCCTGACTAGATTCCCTAATCCTTACCACATTATAAATGAAGGCTCAGCTGTTATGTGTGGACCAAACCTATGGAACTGAGCACAGCAAAACGTGGAAGTTCAAATCTGAATGGGAATTATGATCCCTATGTCCTTAATCTTTATTCACTTAAAAAATAATAACTTTGTTGGGAATTCAGTTTGTTCAACACTTAGGCTGCCAGACCTTGTTTTTTTCTTTTGATACACCAACAAGGACAGTATAATCATGGGCTATGACTGAGAATCTCCTCCTTAAGCTTTAGAATGGAAATAACACAAAATCACATTAAATATATAAGAACAGTAATGTTGAGGTGAAAGTTTTAAACTTAAGAAATCAAGGGTGTTTTAAATTTGTTTGAAAATGTTCTAGTATAGTGTATTATTATTACTATTAATGCAATAACAGGTAACCAAATAAATATAAACAATATATTATAATAATGATAAATCTCTTTTCCCCAAATGATAATGTACTTATTTGAAAGGTTTAGGGTTTTCACCAGTATTTATAGATCACAGAAGAAGAAAAGGAAAGGGAATAAAAAGAGGAAATGAATTTTTTTCAGATCAAATTTAATACATTAAAAAGATATCCAGAAACATATTACTTTTTCCAGTGGCAAAAAGTAAGCATATAAGTACATTTTTTTCCTTAGACGAAATTGCCAGGCAAACCCCACTGTATTCACAGTTGAGGAACAACCTACTAATCAAAAGACACGGATCCATATGGTGTTTGTTGGAGCAACAAACAAGGGGCTCATTTTTAGCTCAATTAAACTGCGCCTGCACAGTCTCTGGGACGTGCCCATGAGGATGCTCTGCTGGTTTCTCACCATCCTGCCTCAACAGGTCTCCACGGACAGCTTGGAAACTGAACTGCCCGGCAATACGTCATCTGTGCCTGTGATATTAGGGGACTAAGTGTCAAGCCGTACTCAGGTCTATGGAGTTTCATGTGCTCTTGAGGTTGGCACATAGCAGACTTGCTGGCTGGATGGTCATTCAGCATAGTCTGGGGTGAAAAGAAAGTCTGGACATACCTAAAGCTGTTGTAGCTTTGCTCTTACTGAAGTGAACAGTATGAGTCTTGCTGGCTCCAGGACAGTAGCATTCATCTGAAGCTACAAAAATTACACGACTTCCCTTAGAAACTCTTTCCTTTGACATCAAAGAGGCCAGGTTTTCTGCCTTGGATTTATGGACTCAAATACTGCAAAACCTTTCTGTCCTGTAGACCATTGCCTTCAGAATATGGCCTGGGATAATCAGAGCTTGTGATGATATGTGTACTCAAATGACAGGGAGAAAAGCTACCCCAAATGTGCAAATACTGTAGCTAAAAACATTTAAAAACATTTTTCATGTGCCATATTTCATGAAAAAAGCAATCTGATCCCATGTGTCGGAGAAAATTGAATGCATTAGAAAATTCTAAAATCATTTGCCTTAAGTGGTTTGCCACTATAATACTGATGCAATTTTCTTTAATTCAGTCAGAAAACCGCTTCCGTACTCTCGTTAACCTCAGTGATACAGCACTTCTGCAGAGGACAGGTCAGAACAGCTCCATGCTAGAGTGTTCGAGCTAATCAGATTATTAATGGTGACTTTTTTTCTTTCTTTCCTCAGAAAGATAAACATTTTTCACTCCTTTTACTGGATTCTTCTGGGGTTTTTTGCATCTGTTTTTTTGAAAACTGCAAACGAATTTACTCACCAAGCCACCATCCTGCAATTTCATTTCTAAAAGCTTCTTTAATTATCATAGGTCTGGTCATGTTAGATACTTTCAACAATTCCTTTTGTACATTATGCAAGTAATAAGTAAGTGATCAAAAATACAGACTGTTACCACAGGTGGTTTGGGTTTTTTATACTTTCAAGCAATACAAAGTACCTTATTTAACTTTTAAAATATTAACACATTTACATATATTTCCCAAAGGTACTGTATCAAAAGTTACAATCTAAACTGGATAGAATTTAAATCCTTTTGATATCCTCACTCAAGGGGATTGCATCTGAATTTTAATGACTGTTTTTGCTTTTGAAGTGAGTTTCCAGGTGGTTTGTTTATAATGTATGGCACATGGAAGATTGACAGTTACAATGAGGAAGCTGTATAAGATGATTATTTCAGTCCCTGCTAGCTTTGTGAATGGGTAGGCTGGCTGATATAACCAGCTGATACCAGTGTTCCTTTACTGATTTAATCTGAATAAAGTGCAGAGCCAGTATGTATAGCAGCGTAGATGAAGAGTGAATGTGTAAGGATAGTACCTGGCAGTGGTGGAAGGGGAAACATTTCCTCTGTACTTACACATGGATGGCAGGCTGGGATCCCGCGTCGCGAGGGAGGAGAAACAAGCCCTCCATTGGTGCAGTCTCCATGGAGATTGTACAACAGTTTTGTAAAGTTTTGCTGTAAAAAGGAACACCTGTGCTTAAACTTTCAGAGATTTAAGTCCAGATGGATTTTCTAATTCACATTTCTAATTTTAAATGCACATTTTTTTTTTCTCATTTTAAACCAGCGTAATTTCTCTTTCTTGATTTTCTCCCACTGGCTGTACTTTACAGCTGTATTTGCTTCTTGTCTTGAATACACTCCTTCGATTGCCAGTGCTGTCATGCCCCTGTGACTCACAGCTAATTTTACAAAAAACATCGCTGAACAGCTTGTAACCCTGGGACACATGAATGTGTATAGAAGAGGGAGCAGAGAAGAAGAAAACCCATCCGTTCCAGCCTAAGACACCAGAGAGGCAAAGGTTCAGGGAACTGTACATCATGGCCTTTACAGATAAACCTTGTGAAATTGCTGCTGTAGCTCCACTATTGTGCTCTGCTTTCTCCCCTTCTGAACTGCAACGCTGCTACCACGAGAGGGAGCAGGGACATGGCTGATCTTGCACTTTGCTTTTTGATTGTCCCAGGGTCTAATGGAGAGCTCTGCAGGTCTGCACCCAGGGGCTACAAGTAGACCTGATGAGGCAAAGCTACCTCAAATATACGGGTGGATGCAAAAATCAAGAAGTGGATAGAGCAACAGTTGCTGAGCTGAAAGAGACATTTAAAGTCCTCACACATTTGCACCATCCTCTTCCATTCAGAAGAAGAATTCATCTTTCATGGCTACACCAAGAATTGTAGAGATATTGGAGCTGACTAAAAGCACAGGCAATCTGTAAATTTAAGCATATTCAGAATTTGGACAACTATTGAGTGGGTTTAGCTCCAACAGTTTCATTTGAGCTTCTTACCCTCTGTACTCATTTATATCCACATGTATAAACTGGCACACTGGATTTAATTTTATTTAATTTTACAAGAAACAGATAACCTAAATCTATTACATTTCAATTTAGCTTGTTTATTCATCTGTTTAGGATGCATGGAGGTGACATGCAGCGATAGTTAAGATTAATGAGTGGCTGATTAGTAGTTGAGTTCGCGTATGGAAACAAAGCACCTGAAATAATTGCAGCAGGAAACTCATAAAATTTATTTTAATCGGTATGTGGCAGTTTTGTTTGTTTTTGTAAGGGCCAGACTGCTTACAAATCCATTTCCCTTGTGCCATTGAAATAACACACAGGAAAGACCTTAATCCAACAGAATGTGGTAGACACAGAAGTCAGTAGCGATTCTGGTAATTTTTTCATTTGCTATTGGAAAGGTAAGGTCTTCATTTTTGAAAGCATATAAGCATGCACTCGGCTTTAAGCATATGCTTATCTTTACTGTTCTGAATTTTGGCTAGAGAGAGATGTAAGCACAACAGCAGTCAAGTGGCATAGATATTTTTGTATTTGATATGAATAAACATCAGGTTATAAAGAAAAGCAAAGTACAGCTTATTTAAATTAATGGATAACATTGAAATTTTACAAAATGGATACAAGCTCACCAGGGAACATCTTTAAGCTCGTGAACAGAAGAAAGTTTCCAAATGTCAGATGAAATGAGAATGTTACAAAGCCTGCTAGTGGGAATAACGATCTGAAAAAAATAATCCTCAGCTGAAGATAGAACTTGAGAAATTGATGAATGGGTTTATATGACACGGTTACTTGTGATACCAGCAAACTGGGCTCAGTGTCCTAGAAGATGTCTTTCAGCCTGTTGTTCCCTGAGGGCTTTGAAAAGTGGGTCAGGGCCTAAAACACCCTTTGATACCATCCACATTTCACATGGCTGGTTTCCAGGACAAATTGCTTTTGGATAAAACACTCATTAATTTCTTCCCACCTGCTGTTTGCATCTTACTTTGTGAGTGCTCCTGTTGATTCCCATGGCTCTGTTCAACAAGGAGAATCTTGGATTGACATAAATTCTGCAGTTATGGTGATTCATGTGTGTGAGAGAGAAAGTCAGAGAGAAAGTGACCTCTTTTCCTCATGATTTTTAAAACCATTCCTAAAAGCATTGTTGGCAGACACAGTCTGCCAGTGCTGGCCAACTCTGAAACCACTCAGCCTGCAGATCATTTCTCACCTGTAGCACATTGTTGTTTGGGGACTGTGTTCAGAGAGGCATCTGGCCTCTGCACAATGAGAGAATTAGCAAATAGTTGGCTGGAAAACTGTGATAAGTTTTTTTCCTTTCAATTCTTCTTCTTGGTCCTTATAATGAAATATGATCCAACATCCCATGGTGTTTTGCTCCATGCATGAGGCCTCAGGATGGACTTAATCCCTTTGCACTAGAGAGGTTCCCATGCTTAGGTGGAACACAAACTGTTCACCTAAGTAGTTTCACTTAATCTAACCATAATCAAAACTCTTGGACTTTACAGTCTTCTCCTCAGCTCTCCTCTCCCCTTTTTAATTCATTTCTCCATTCAAATACTTCTACTTTGTCTTTTGCTAGCACAGTACCAATTTTCCTTGGTAGGTCGATGGACACACAATTTACTAAACTAGAATTCTCTAAAAATGTTCCTTCATTTCTGCACAGTCAAAACAACCACCACTTGTTTGGCTTCATAGAGGCTTTGCTTCCATAATTGCTATTCCAGCCTAACTAAATCCCCCTTATCCTTGGGTTAATTTGATGACATTCCAATGGAGTAATTGGTATTTTCTAGGAGAAATTCCATTTGCATTCCTAACCAGGCTGGGTTTCTAACCTTTGCAGAGTGATGTCTAATCATTATTAATGGTGACTTATTATCTTGTAAGAAAAGGGAATGATTTAATATAGAAAAGGTGACATGGTCTAGTGAATAAAGCAGACGAACAAAGAAAAAATGCTACTTTCCCCTTTGTTTCTTTCAACGGAGTTTGTTGAGTCAGCTGTTAAATGTTTCCAAATGTGATATTACTCACTTATAAAGAATTGACACTGTTAAGCTATCTCTGTTTCTAAAATATTAAATCCTAACCCCTCCACACTGCGTAAGTTCCACCATTAACTGGCATCCTGCCAGCCCTTAGCCATAATTTTCACTTTGCAAATTTTTCTAACCATTTGCAGCCATAAGGAGAGCTCATCAGAAGCAGTCAGGGAGGCCTTTTTTATTCATCCAGAAGACCATACAAAACCACACCCAAACCACTAAATTATCACTAGCAATTTTATCCAGACTACTATTTATCCAGAATGTTTTGATATCAACATGTACCCTGACAGCCTTTGCAATTCCCTGATCACTATGCAAATGAAATTAGCAACAATAAAGGGTGTGGGGGGACATGTCTCATTCTGAAAGAATCAGCTATATTTAGGCTAATTCTTTTTGTGATAAAAGTGAGTCTTGATAAGGACCCTAAAGGAAGAGAAGGTAGATCCACACAGCAGTTTTCTGTGTGTAGAAGACAGCACAACAAAAAAACGAAATATAGGTAAAGTCAAGATTAACCAGTTTGCTGAACCAGAAACACAGAAATAAGAAACAGTAGGAGACGATGACGAAAGAATGACGAAAGAATGACAAAAGAATGGAGAAAAAGAATAGGCGACTTTCAGAATTGATATGGGAAAGTAGATGAAAAGCTAATTATCTTTTCTCTTTCTCTTATATATGCATTATAAATGTATCATTTATCAATGATTCGGTCCAAAAAAGGGTTTCCTGGATGTTGGGTATACCCCAATTGGGAATGGGAGTACTGAGGCGCTATAAAAAACAGGGTGTTAACTTCATTTTACATGAAGTCATAGAGCACTGACAATTTTATGTCATCACAAGATATTTAAGGGAGAAATAGCACCAAGTTAAAGCAAGTAAGCAGGGCAAAGGGAAGCTGTGTCTTCAGTGGGAGATGCTGTATTTGGCAGTTTCAGCAATGCTGACTTAGGCTCTCCTATTTAAAGAGTTGATGACTCATCAGAAAGGAATAGGTTTCAAGCCCACTTGAAAACTTTGAAAGCAATGAGGCCAAATATGAATTAAATGCCACACTGTTGTGAAAATTTACACTACCAGTCTTCCTTTTTTCATGGTACCTACGATTGGCCAGTCGTGCTGGCACATGATAAGCACTTTTTGCCAGAAGCAAAAGAAAAATTGCTCAGCAGGAGGATAGATCTGGATGTTGTTGGGTTTTGTTTTTTTTTTTTCTTCTGAATCTTCTTTTGTCTGTGGATGCATAGACTGTAATTTGAGGTTGGATTTTCCAGTGAAAATGTTGGATGAAAACCCACATTAGTCAGATTCATCCCTGAGGACTTTGTATCCAGCACAATAACTGTTGTCATGAAAAGACCATGAAGCATTGGAAGTCTCCTTTGTGTCTCTTCCCCTAGAAATTTCATCAAAACTAACAGAACCTAATGAAACCTGTTAGTTTTGACAAACCAACATGTTTTACTGAAAATGTTCTGGACAGTTCTACTTCTAAGGTGGTGAAAGAGAGAAAAAAAAGGCCTTTTTTTTTTCTGAAAAAAAGCAATTATCAT
This sequence comes from Calonectris borealis, assembly GCF_964195595.1. Classification (NCBI taxonomy): domain Eukaryota; kingdom Metazoa; phylum Chordata; class Aves; order Procellariiformes; family Procellariidae; genus Calonectris; species Calonectris borealis. The sequence goes on along the minus strand of NC_134315.1, from coordinate 5,857,671 downwards.
TATACTTTTCAATGTATCGTTTTCTGAAATCCATATAATTCTTCTGCGGAGGGTTATTTGAATTTGTGGTGATCATTTTAGCTTTCTGAAGTAATGAACAGCTTAATGGAAACTAAGCTGTTCACTGTTTAACTGAAAGGGATTGGGTGGCTGTTTCCTAGGAAACAGGAAAGAAAGGCTTTGGGTGTCTCTTAAAATGTAAAATATAAACATTCTCACTGGATTATAGTCACATGGTAAAAAGGCGTACCATAGATAGCATAATTACTACTGAAAATGCCAAAGAGTGGCATGCAGATTTTCTGGGAAATCTCAAAATCTTTTCTATTCCAGAACCTGATATTTAAAATTTCTTCTAATAGTCAAAACTAATCAAAAATAGTCTAGAACTCAACCTGGCTACTGTCATGAGAGACAACAAAAAATGCTTTTATAAGTATGTTAATGACAAAAGGAGAGCCAAGTCGAATCTCCATCCTCTATGGGATGCGGGGGGGAACGTTACCACCAAGGATGAGGATAAGGCTGAGGTACTAAACGCCTTCTTTGCCTCAGTCTTTAGTAGTCAGAGTGGTTATCCTCAGGGTACTCAGCCCCCTGAGCTGGAAGACAGGGACGACGAGCAGGATAAACCCCCCATAATTCAAGAGGATGAAGTTCATGACCTGCTACGCCACCTGGATGTTCACAAGTCTATGGGGCCGGATAGGATCCACCCGAGGGTACTGAGGGAGCTGGCGGAGGAGCTTGCCGAGCCGCTCTCCATCATTTACCAGCAGTCCTGGTTAACTGGGGAGGTCCCGGAGGACTGGAGGCTCGCCAATGTGACTCCCATCTACAAGAAGGGCCGGAAGGAGGATCCGGGGTACTACAGACCGGTCAGCCTGACCTCGGTGCCGGGGAAGATCATGGAGCGGTTGGTTTTGAGGGTGCTCACGAGCCATGTCCGGGACAACCAGGGGATCAGGCCCAGCCAGCACGGGTTCATGGAAGGCAGGTCCTGCTTGACCAACCTGATCTCCTTCTATGACCAGGTGACCTGCCTAGTGGATGAGGGAAAGGCAGTGGATGTGGTCTACTTGGACTTCAGTAAAGCCTTTGACACTGTCTCCCACAGCATTCTCCTAGAAAAGCTGGCGGCTCACAGGCTAGACAGGTGCACTCTTCGCTGGGTAAAAAACTGGCTGGACGGCCGAGCCCAGAGAGTTGTGGTGAACGGAGTTAAATCCAGTTGGCGGCCGGTCACGAGCGGTGTTCCCCAGGGCTCAGTACTGGGGCCGGTCCTGTTCAATATCTTTATCAACGATCTGGATGAGGGGATCGAGTGCTCCCTCAGTAAGTTTGCAGATGACACCAAGTTGGGTGGGAGTATTGATCTGCTCGAGGGTAGGAAGGCTCTGCAGAGGGACCTGGACAGGCTGGATCGATGGGTTGAGGCCAACTGTATGAGGTTCAACAAGGCCAAGTGCTGGGTCCTGCACTTTGGCCACAACAACCCCAGGCGACGCTACAGGCTTGGGGAAGAGTGGCTGGAAAGGTGCCCAGAGGAAAAGGACCTGGGGGTACTGGTTGACAGCCGGCTGAACATGAGCCGGCAGCGTGCTCAGGTGGCCAAGAAGGCCAACGGCATCCTGGCCTGTATCAGAAATAGTGTGGCCAGCAGGAATAGGGAGGTGATCGTGCCCCTGTACTCGGCACTGGTGAGGCCGCACCTCGAATACTGTGTTCAGTTTTGGGCCCCTCACTACAAGAAGGACATGGAGGTGCTGGAGCGTGTCCAGAGGAGGGCAACGAAGCTGGTGAAGGGCCTGGAGCACAAGTCTGGTGAGGAGCGGCTGAGGGAACTGGGGTTGTTTAGCCTGGAGAAGAGGAGGCTGAGGGGAGACCTCATCGCGCTCTACAACTACCTGAAAGGAGGTTGTAGCGAGGTGGGTGTTGGTCTCTTCTCTCAAGTAACTAGCGATAGGACAAGAGGAAATGGCCTCAAGTTGCGCCAAGGGAGGTTTAGATTGGACATTAGGAGAAATTTCTTTACTGAAAGAGTGGTCAGGCCTTGGAAGAGGCTGCCCAGGGAAGTGGTGGAGTCCCCATCCCTGGAGGTATTTAAAAGACGTGTAGATGAGGCCCTTAGGGACATGGTTTAGTGGGCATGGTGTGTTGGGTTGACGGTTGGACACGATGATCTTAGAGGTCTTTTCCAACCTGTATGATTCTATGATTCTATGATTCTATGAAAATTTATGATGGACTGGAGTTAAAGCCTGAGTGAAGGAAAATATTCTTCCTTAAAACAGTAACAATAGAACTGGAGTTAAGGCAGCGTCTGGATTTTTCAGCCAGAGTAGTGTACAGATGTCCACACTGAGTTTATTTTTCAGTGAGTTGATGTATAGCAGAAAAGAAGAGCTACCTTTCCTCCAGAGCCAGCTGAAGGCTCCCCAGTGGTCTGGGCTTGATGTAGGAAGGGAAAAATGGGAGAAAACACAGAAAGAATGAGCAGCAGAAGAGGGAAAAAATTTGGGGAATCAGGCTTGTGCTCCCGGTGCTGTCAGGGAAGGAGAGGGGTGAAGGCCGAGATTTCTTGATGGACCATCTCTCTAAAAAAGCACTTTCCAACCTGTTGTAACTCCTGTCTCGGGGCAGCAACAACAGCTGCCAGGCAGATGTTCCAGGGCACTGGTACAAGAGAAGTAAGCTGCAGAACCTCAGCTGTTTTACTGTTCATGGCAGCTGCCTGCTGTGACTGTGCCTTAAGCTAGACTTTGATCTGCACCCAAACGTATGCTGTCTATAATTAGGTATATCACAAAGCAAGCTAGAGTTTTCAGGTAGAAATCTGTGAAGAATGGTCATGACAAAATCTTCAGTGACATCCTGCAAAAGGTTATCTGTTTTCGCAAATGGTTCTCAAATTGTGGAAAGCTTTAAATTTTTCCACTTCCATTTCAATTTTGCAGAAGAGGCATCCCAGACATCTTTTCCTCTTTCCTCAAACATGTAACCCGATACAATTAAAGACAGTCTCCCAGAAGCTTCACTTCACCTGCACTGTGAATCACTGAGGCACAGAATTGCTGAGGTTGGAAGAGACCGTGCTAAAGTTGAGATCATCATCCTCTGCCGCTCTCACCTCATCCACTAAGCCAGCCATCTCATTGTAGAAAGCTATCAGGTTGGTCGGGCATGATTTCCCTTCATAAATCCATGCTCACTACTTCTAATTACCTTCTTTTCCTTCATATATTTAAAAATGGTTTCCGTGAGGATTAGCTTGTTTAAATATTCCCTAACCAGATTCTCCTCTGCCGGTGATAAGTCTACCTTGATCCTGATTTTCTCTGGTCTGAGAGGCCTGGGATTCCTGAAGACTGGACTTACCACTAAAGACTGAGGTCAATACGGCATTCAGTACCCTCACCTTCCCCATGTTCTTTGCCAGCATGCCCCCACCTCATTCAGCTGTGGGCCCACATTTTCCCTAGTCTTCTTTTTGCTGACAATATACCTGTAGAAGCCCTTCTGGTTTCCTTTCAAGTACCTTACAGGATTCCTCTCCAGGTGGGCTTTGCCTTTCCTAACCCTATCCCTGCATGTTCAGACAGTGTCTCTATATTCCTCCCAGGTCACCTCGCCCTGCTTCCACCTCTTGTACATTTCTTTTCTATGTCTGAATTTTGTCAGGAGCTCCTTGCTCTTCCATGCAGGCCTCCTGACACCTTTGCTCGATTTCCTGCTCATCGGAAGAGACTGTTCTTGAGCTTAGAGGAGGTGATGCTTGAAAATCAGTCAGATCTCCTGGATCCTTCTCTCCAGGAATCTACCCTCTGGGATTCTTCCAAGGAGGCCAAAGTCTGGTCTCCTGAAGACCATGGTTGTGATTCTGCTTTTTGCCTTGCTCCCTCTTGTCAGGATCGTAAATTCCACAATCTCACAGCCAATACAGCCAAGGCTGCCCCTGACTTTCACATACCCAACTAGTTCTTTCTTGTTTGTAAGTATCAGGTCCAGCAGAGCTTGTACTTCCTGGATTGCTTGTGCTCTGCTGTTGTCTCTCCAGCAATTATCAGGGTGGCTCAGTCCTCCTGGAAGACCAGGGCCTGCAAATGTGTGGCTGCTTCCAGTTGTCTGCGGAAGTCCCCATCTACTTTGTTCTGATCGGGTGGTCTGTAGACGACACACACCTTGATCTGCCCTCTAATTCTGACTGGAATGCATCATATCCCTCCCTGGCCATTCCTAGTTCAAAGGTCTCCTCACCATGTTGGCCATCCTGTTGGCAAAGATGCTTATACCCCACTTAGTCAGGTGGAACTTATCTCTTTCTAGAAATTGTTTCCCTGGTCTAGGGGATGCCCCTGGCTCCCCCTGACCCACCCAGCCCGGATCCCTGGGAAGCCCCCATCACTCCCAGTCCCCAGCTCCCCCCAGGGGCTCTTGTCATGCTGTAGGAAAACAGCTTCTAAACAAGTATTATAACTGTACTTGACAGTGAATTATACTTGATTTATCTTGGTTAATCATTTTATAAGTGAGAAAATGGAAGAAATTGTTAAATAAAGGCTCAGTGTTCCAGTTGCAGTAGTGTGTTATCAGAGGGGCAGTGATAACCTCCCATTCCACACTTTTAGCTGCTGAAAATGTCAGATAACTGGACTTAGCTTAACCCCATACTGGAGCCAGTCCCACTGCCTGGGGAGGAGGGTTGGGAACAGACAGGGCATGGGCAGTTCCTGCAGCTCTGATTATGTGCAATAACCTGATAAGGCACTGTTGCTTGATTATGAAATTGAGCTCTAAGTACTATGAAAGCGTAGGCAGCATTTACTTAAATGGATTTGTCTTGGAACAGGCAAATCAGTGAATAGGAGGAATTAGAAATCTAATTTAAATCCCAGTATATCTTACCATTTACTTTGGTATTCTCAAGAGGAATTCTTCATCTCGTTGATACCATATTTAAGAGGAGAAGCTGTTAATATCTCAAATTAAAAAAGGATTTTAGTATCCTATTCAAAACAATAAAAATAATAATTTAATCCTTTTCTGTACTTTGTAACCTCCTCTCTGTTGAGACCGAACTGAGTTGGTCTCAGTGGTTTTGTCATATTGAGTGCTGAACGATATTGAACTGAATAGTCATTTTTTATTAATACTGTTTCTAGCATCTTTTGGCCTTTGCTCCTTTTCTTTGCTTTCTGACACTTGCTTTCTGGAGTGCAGAGGATGAACTATGCTGAGAACTATGAAGCTGAAGAACTGTGGAGAGCAGGAGCTGCTGTAAGCTCTGTCCCCAGAAAGGGAAAACAGCACAAGTCTTGCATATTCAGGTGGATTTGAGATGAGCAAGGTTTGTCTTTACATTAGCTAAGCACCTCCACAGCATGCAGCTCCTGAGCAGGCACAGGCTCATGCTGAGAGGGGCTCTGCTTGTCCTGGTTCTCAATACTCCCCTGCTGTGCAAAATACAACAAACGCTTATTTCTTTTTTTTTTTGTTTTTTTTTTTCTTTGTTTTGTTTTGTTTTGTGTTACTTGTCCCCCACAGGATGAGCAGAAGAAATAAAAATCACTTTCTTCAATATTAAGCTTTCTGTTTTTCTATGCAGATCAGGCTGTGCTTTTGCCCTGGCGATACTGAGATTTTCCCCCTGCCTAGACTCAGCCTGCCTTTCGTTGGCCTTGTGATAGGTGGCCCTGGAGCCTCTTTAGAGTTGGAGATATAACTTCTCCATTAAGCCAGATTATTTTTGAGATAGATGTTTATTTTTTCACAGAGCTTAATAGAAACTGACATTCAAATTCAAATAAGTCCAAAACCTCTAACTCTTTATCTACTAATTATTTCAGTATTTTAAAATGAGTGTCTTTAAATACAAGCAGACATTCAAGAAGTCATTTTCTCCTCTCCCCTTCTTTTTTTTTTATCAGCTTTTGCATAAGTTCTTGGTTTTGCCTTCAACAAGGATGTTTCTGGATAAATTTATTAACTATTTCATGTTCAAGTGATTTGTTATACTAGTAATCAAACCGTCAAAATTTTTGGATGCCCTATACATGCATGAATCATTGTACAGTTTATGTAGGACTGATTCTGGCATATATATATATATATAAAAAATACATACACACATATATACACACACATATATGTATGTATGTGTATACGTGTACATGTACAAGTATACGTATATGTATAAACCTCTCCAGAACAGCTTGCCATCTCAAGTGTTTAAGAACAGACATGTCAAGAAAATGAATCAGTAGCTTCTGCAAAATATTTTCCAGCCATCAGTGTGTTTTCTAAAGTTCAAAGGCTTTAGGTAATTTGTAATAAAATATTTTCGTTAAAAACAACAGCCATATTTAAACTGGGAACTTTGTGATTGCCTTCTTTTGCTGCCAGATAACATTTCCTATATTCTTGCAAAGTAAGACTCTTTCTGGAATATCTTGAAAGATTTGTTTTTAGAGGAAAAAGTCATTATGCATATACCAAAGAGATATCTTTTGCAGAAATAATGTTCTCCAAAGATTTATTCTAATTGTTTGTTTTAACTTCCCATAAAAAAAAAAGTTAGATATCTGCAATATAATTTCAACCCCAAGTTCAATAGCTACATCATTTTCTATTAAGAAACCCAAACAAACCACAAACCCTAGCAGTCAAAGACATTTGGTAACACACACACTTTGTGATATATCATCACCACCAAAAAAAGAAAACTCAAATAGCAAAGCCCAACAGTAAGATCAAGAAAAAAAGGGGTAAACAATGTATTTTCAATTTTATAAATGATTGATGAACAAGGCATTATAATCTGGAACGTCTGATGTTGTTCTTCACTGACACAAAGTAAGAAAGCTCTTGGGAATTTCTTCTATTGGCCTAAATATCCTCTTTAGACAAATAGACACCCACATTTATGTCTGTATTTGCATGTGTGTATGTACATTTGTGTGCATGTTTATTTGTGTACATACAAATTTTTTATTTATTTAACTCCCTTGGCCTTATTTAACTCCCTTGGCCTCCCTTTTGATTTATTTAACTCCCTTGTAGCCATCTGTTAAAAAAATCAATGAAAATGAAGGAAATTTTCTCATGACCAGACCTTAGAAGGTGTTACGATATTCTTGATTTTGGATACACGCAGAGCATCTCCCACTATTTCACATAGGACTTATTCAGCACCACCAATGCCACTCAAATCACTCAAACATAAGCCAAGAGTCCAGTCTTTATAATGTTCTCGCTGAATACTGGGCTGGGTCATCTCCAAAGATCACATGCAGAATTAATGATTTACTGATGGCTGTTTTATGACCATAGTTTCAATTACCTGATAGAAGTCTTTCTTCCCAGGTGAAGCTATGACTTATAAGAGAAAGCACCTGTGTATGTGGAGGTGCAAAGGGAAACCAATTAGGGCCATTCTTGTCTTAGAACTAGTCGCACAGCAGAACTGGTGTGTGAGCCAGGAAAAAAGGCAAGAAGGACACCAGGAGGACAATTCAGGATTGCTACCTGTGAAATTTCCTCTCTCTGACATGGAGCTGACACTTGTAGCTATTGAGCTGGCAAAGTCAACATCTGCGCATCAGTCCCAAGTCAGAAACAGGTTTCTCAGTCAGCATTATCTGGCCTCTGATCGATGCAGCTTTTATTGGTGTAAAACTGGCTGTTCTCCTCCCTGGCAACAGCACATGTTTCGCAGGTGGCTGGGTGTCTGCCCATAGACATGGTTCTTTCGAGATGTCACTTCTAGTCTCTTCACCAAGATATCATGAAATGGATCCAGTTGTATGTAAATAAGATTCTCACATAGATGCCACATGTCTTTTTCTTCTACTCTTCACAAATCTGATATGACTGTCTTTTTCACACATTAAAAAAAGCAGTTTGGAAAAGGAAGCACAGATTGACTTCTCAAGAACTCAAGTGAAAATTGATCTACTTCCTCCTGCTCCACTATAAATCTTAAAAGTCTCTGTAGAGTGTTATATCAACCAACTTGGGACCAACTTGAGCTAGACATAGTACCCTAAGAAATGATATGTTCCAAGAAGACACATAGATTTCATACAGCCATTATGAATCTGTGGTGTTCTTTTCATATATTTCTATGAATATATTAATATATTTTAATTATTAAATAACACGTGTTTATTTCTTACAGCTTTCTTTACAAAGAATTGCATGCTGCCTCCAGTGAGCTGCATAGTCTTCCCTATAGACTGAGATGCTGTGGTGTGGAGATGAACCCATTTCTGAGAAATGAGAATACCTAGCAAAATCCAGAGCCTTTAATTATGGATCCAAGGATACAAGAATTAAATTAAGGATCCAACTTCCTACTAAGCCAGCATGTTAGTCTGCCTCACCCACCAACAGAATGTGTCAAGCAAAGCTAACCAGCTGATATTTTGTTGAAGATATCAGATGAAACATTAAAAAATGGTTCAATAAAACATCTGTATTCAGCAGGTTTTGTCAAATCCAAGCCAAGCTTCATACAAAATAAGATAGCATGAAATAAAGATATTGTCTCCATCCTTTTGCTTCCCCGCCTCCTACCCCAGCTCCCTTTGAGAATTTTATTAGGAGTCAGGAAAGAGCAGAGTGTATACATATAAATTCAGTAGCTGTTTAATACAGTTGTGTAAGATCAACAGTATATAGGGAAGATGCTAAAAGCATTAGTAACACTGAGTACAACTTTATTCTTCGTGTAACCTCAGTAAGGACAGAGGATGGAGAAGACTCTGCTGTTGAGACTTGATTATGTTGATGTCGTGGTTTAACCTGGCAGGCAGCCAAATACCACGCAGCCGCTCACTCACTCCCCCCACCCCCCAATGGGACGGGGAGAGAATCGGAAGGGTAAGAGTGAGAAAAACTCGTGGGTTGAGATAAAGACAGTTTAATAGAACAGAAAAGGGAGAATAATGATAATAAATAATGATAGAATATACAAAATGAGTGATGCACAATGCAATTGCTCACCACCTGCGCTGACCGATAACCAAGTAGCGATCGGTACTTCCTGGATCACGCCTACCCTTCATATACTGAGCATGACGTCACATGGTATGGAATACCCCATTAGCCAGCTGGGCTGGCTGTCCTGATTATGTTCCCTCCCATCTTGTGTACCTAGCTCAGTCAGTAGGCACGGGAGCTGTCCTTGGACTAGGAGGGCACTTAGCAACAACTGAAAACATCAGTGTGTTATCAACATTCTCCTCATACTAAATCCAAAACACAGCACTAGGAAGAAATTTAACCCTATCCCAGCCGAAACCAGGACAGTTGACCTACGAGTCTGCACGTGCCCAGTGTCTTCAGACAGGGTCCCCTGCACCAAGCAAAGCAGGCTTATCTCCCACTGAAACCTCCAGCCCCTGGCATACTAAAAAAGGTGCTCCCACTTTCCACCTGCAGGGTAGGGGTAATGCTACTGATTTTTTAATTTATTTTATTTTAGAAAGTTTTTTTGGCTGCTTGCAGTCTTTTGCTATATATGTGTGCAATGCCCAGTGACATGGGGCCATGAAGTACTACTGCAATGCAAATAAAGCAAGGCTGTAATAGGTAATTTGCGCCAGGGGAGGTTTAGACTGGACATTAGGAGAAATTTCTTTATTGAAAGAGTGGTCAGGCCTTGGAACAGGCTGCCCAGGGAAGTGGTCAAGTCACCATCCCTGAAAGTATTTAAAAGACGTGTAGATGAGGCGCTTAGGGACATGGTTTGCTGGGCATGGTGGTGTTGGGTTGATGGTTGGACTCGATCTTAGAGATCTTTTCCAACCTTAATGATTCTATGATTCTATGATTCTAGGTCTGCTGAAGCAGGAAGGCAGCACTGAATATCAGCCCTGTTGAACTAGCGTAGTGAATCTCTGTTATCTAGCATGTACTTACTGAGTTACAATGATGTATTGAAATAAAAATGGCAGTAAGACATTGCTGTAACAATAACAGTATTTCAGGTTGATTTTGGTTCTGTGAGAAAATGTTGATAATTAGATATTCATAGTGACAACTGTTAGAGCTATCAGCTTGAAACTTGAATGACAGCATCAAGTCTCAGTCTCCTTTACATAGGGAAATACGGCCTTGTCATTTAGCTCTTTTGTGTATAAAAGAAATACAGATTGGTACAATTGTCTTAATGTTTGAACTGACTTCATCCTACAAAGTGATCATGATCAAATGTTTCCAGACAATAGGAATATTTTGTGTTCTTTTTTTTGCTATTAGCAGACGTTTTTCTCAGTCAGACAAATCAACGTTCTCCATTCTAATATCCACCTTTACATGTTGTAAAGCTAATGAAAATGATACTAAATGTACGGTAGTCTATGTATCCCTTCTTTCTTTTATGTACTTCAGGAATGTATTTTAAAAACCATCTGCTGTTGCTAATGTAGGGTGGGATGTCCTTTAATGGGGCCTCCAGAAGATCAACGGCTTCCTGATAATCTCTGATGTCAAGCCAAACAAATCCTCGTGTACATCCCCATCAGGCAGAAATACGTTGGGTGTCTCTCAGTGGCTAGATCGGCTCCTCAGCTGCCCTCATCTTGTGAAATGAATTCAGCCCCATTGCTTAGATCTCAGAAGGGAGCTGAACTCCCTGCCTTGTGCAGACCTTCAGAATATACTTACATTTTTCAGTGTCTCAGCTCCTTTTCTGTAAAATGGGGATTTTATAATTTAAGTGGAAAGTAGGAGCCTAAGGACAAACGAAAGAGAATTCATCTACACCAACATATTCAGTGAGAGCCACAGTGAACTGGGGTGTTTTTACAGAGATATAGCACAACAGGGAGGTGTGAAATGCATGAGAACCTGCTTTAAGATCTTCAAAAATTTTACATGGTTGACCCAGAATAACAATGCTGTTAAAGCGGAACAAGTTTTAAGTGATCCAAACACTTTTTTTTTTTTAACTAGAAGAGTAATAACTTCTGGAAGATACTAAAGTTCATAAAGAAACACTAAAGATGGAGAGTTAGTCTACCTTTTGACAGTTATTTCAAACTTTTGCTATGCTATTAGAAGCAGCTGAGGATGGGAGTGAAAGCAGCCAGAATCTAATTAGGGTGTTGTAGACTAAAATTGTCTCTCCACTGTCCAGTAACAAATAGCCATGTATTAGAAGTGGCCATTCAGATAAGTTGAGGACAGTGTCAGCAGGGTGAATACTGGGTTATCTGCGAGGCAAGACCACAGTCCTGCTTAGGGTCTGGTGTCTCCAGTTTGGTAGTTTAAAAATTGAAACCTTCATTTGCTCATTAGCATTGAAGTAGGTCACATGTGCTACATTTCTGGATGATGAGAGATGGGATTACTTTAAAAAATGCCTAACTGAGGGGAACAAATCTTATTAGATATAATGGAATCTCCTGGGTTACTCAGGTTCAGTGGCCAAAAATTATTTTGACAACCAGTCTCATTGAAACCAAAGGGATGTAGTGCCTCCGCATCTTCGAGGAGCTTTTGTTGTCTATGAAATTCTGCATATGAGCTAAATATTTTATTATTACTATTTTGTAGTGACATTGACTTTAATCCCACTGTTATCATATTCAAACTGATTTGTAAAGTTACTCTGTAGCCAGTCTTGCAAAGTGAAAATGTGATTGTTGTTGCTATTGTTATTTATTTAAATAAGTAAAAATGGTGGAAAAATTACGTAAAATGGTATTTCAGAGAAAAAAAACTAATCAATATCTTTATTTGCCCAACTATTCCCACTAAGATAGTAATCCCTCTCACAATAGAAATCTCTTTGAGGCATGGCAGCTTTTTAAATGTTTTCTTGTCTGCTGAGATGGGAATAGATCAGTAATTCCAAAAGAACTCCTTTATTTAAAAATTACTTAGAATAAAGGAATCTGTGGGGAGCAAGATTCCTGAAGCCCCATGAGCCTCTATGAGCTCCAGTGAGGGAATGGAGACTTGCATGCTTGGATTATTTCCTATTCTTCTTAAGAAAATGTTGTGATTTAACCTCACTCGGCAACTAAGCACCACACAGCCGCTCGCTCACCCTTTCTCCACTCTGGGTGAGATGGGGAGAGAATCGGAAGGGCAGAAGTAAGAAAATTCGTGGTTTGAGATAAGAACAGTTTAATACTTGAAATAAAAAAATAACAACAACAACAGCAACAACAATAACAACAGCAATAATAATAAAATGTAATGAAGAAGAAAACAGAGAGAGAGAGAGAGGAACAAAACCCAGGAAAAGCAAGTGATGCAACTGCTCACCACCCGCTGACTGATGCCCAGCCAGCCCCCAGCAGCGATCGCTGGTTCCCGGCCAATTCCCCCCGGTTCATATATTGAGCATAACGTCATGTGGTATGGAATACCTCATTGGCCAGTTTGGGTCAGCTGTCCTGGCTGTGCTCCCTCCCAGCTTCTTGTGCACCTGGCAGAGCATGGGAAGCTGAAAAGTCCTTGACTAGGGTAAACACTACTTAGCAACAACTAAAACATCAGTGTGTTATCAACATTATTCTCACACTAAATCCCAAACACAGCACTGTACCAGCTACTAGGAAGAAAATTAACTCTACCCCAGCTGAAATCAGGACAGAAAGATTAGTATTTGGGAGAAATATATGCAAATGCATACCTGCATATGCAAATGCAAATGCAAATCTTAAGATGTTTCTAGTTAAACTTAGCCACCAGTAGACAAAATCCAGTTGCCACCAATAGACTCCTACTGTGTTTAAAAGACTTTGGCCATGCCTTTAAAAAGAAGCAATTTCTAGCACTCTGTTCTAGCTCAAGCAGAAGTTGCTTAAGGGAACAATGCCTAAGTAAAGGGCGATGTCTGATTTTTTTCTGTAATGAAGGATGTCAGACTGGATTATTGGTATTGTCCCTTCCAGCCCTCACACCTCAGAAATGACATGCTTGCATGGCCAGACACTGAAACACGTGCCCTGTTTCTTTGTTGCTTACTGGGGGCATCCAGTTACTGACGCAGCTCCAGTTGAATTGTTGTATAAGCAGGGAAGCTTGCAAAGAGTAAGTGTGTAAGTGATGCTCATTCCTGAGGGTTTGGTGTTGACAGAAGATAGCAGCATCACACCCTGACTTTCTTCATACCTTTTTGGTCCCAATGCAGCTTCTAGGGCAGGAAAAATGACAAAAGGCAATAGTTTTGCTAGCTAATTGATGGAGTGTAGAAGAAATTATAAATGTCAGGTGTGCAATTAGTTTTTAATCCTGCTAAATTGACTTGAATGCATGATTTGAAGGTAAAGTTTTACTATTAAATACAACAGGACAAGGAAGAGGCTTGAACACTCCTGTTTGATTGCTAGCAAACCTGCAGCATTTTGACTCATGGCAACTTTCATTTTAGCCCAAAACTAGCTAAACTCTTGCCCAATTTGGAGGACAGCACAATTCAGGCACTGTTTCCAATAGACGGGCTGGACTCTCTTCCAGGAGAAAGACAGTTTAGGTACTTGGATGTTATACCTGCAATGTCACTTGTCCCCAAGGCCATGGAAAACTCACAGGCCTATTTAGTTTAGTAGCATAGACATACCCTAAGAGACTGAGCAGTGGTATCATCCTAGCAACAAATAGAAAGTTAAGTGCGTGTTTGTAAGACCACGGGCTTCCTAGGTTGATTGATCTCTGCCCTACATGTCCTCTTTGCTAACATGTTCTGCAGTAAGATGAACTTAGCTGACTAGCTATTGCAGTAAACACTGCTGGATGCCAGATGCTCTGGTACTATTCTGATCTTCAGAGTTTTGTCCCATATTGTCTTTAAATTGGGAAACAGTCTCATTCTTTGGGTATGTCGGCTGGCAACTCTATCTGTTGCGTGTGCTGCCTGGACCACTTCCAAGTCACTCAGCATGGAGCTGGAAGGTAGCTGTCTGCTCCAACCAGGTCAAGCTGCCAGAAGGTGTGGCAAAGGGACAACTCTCCATCTGGAACTAATTTAAAGCTGAAAAAATGTGTGAAGTTTCATGAAAAAAGAAGGCAAAGAGAAAGGATCCTGCAGGTTATCCCAAATTATATTTGCATGTGGATTCCCTCTAAAGTTGTGCCCTAAGACAAGGCAAGAGATTGCTCTTTAGTAGTTGTCAATAAAACAGTAAAGGAGCTAAAACTAGTTAAAAAAAATCACTTCCTCAAGGGCAACATTGATTTTGAAGATGATGTTTCCACAGTTCTGAAAGACCACTACCAAAAAATGAAGACATTTAGTTCAGCCTGAAATACAGGATATGACCTTTGAGTGGTCACATTCCAGAAAGAGTTATCATTCCTGAACTCTATGCTGCAAAAAGGATGATACAGGAGAAACTGCTAGACATAAATGTAAGACTGCATTATTTTCCTGAATGTAATTAGATACATTGCACAAAATTCTGGTTTATTTTGGTGTTTACATATCTGATTTTTTAATTTAAGCCTAAAGGGTTACTGCCTGATAACTTGGCATTTTGGGGAAATCTATTAAAGAATTTTTAAGTCTTTTACTTAGCATACCCTCTCAGCTTTTTCTGGTGGAGGCCATAAAAAAAGCAGATTTAAAATAATAATAATAATTCATCTATCTAATGGAATTCATTTTAGACCCTAAATATGTTCACAGAACTGATATCTCAAGCTGCAGACCTCTCTCTCTGTATGTACATACAAATACAGTTGTAGATGTAAACATAGATGTTGTCGAAGCTACAGAGGTTTTCGTGTTTTCAGGAGGAGAGTGACAGGTTGGCAGACCTTTAACAGTTGAAGGGCAGGAAGAATTCAGGGTCCCTATGTGGCAGCCACAGTCTTTTATTGCGTGGTTATGTGCATCTGTGGAATTTGCTTAACCTCACAAAGATCTGCTTTAGCTGTTTGCATTTTGTTTTCCATAACCACAGTTTTTACAGCACTGGAAGGTTTAAACAATATTTGTGAAGGAAACTAATGAAAGTGCAAAAAATTGTATCAGAACTAATGTTTATTTTCAGAGCTATTGGATTCAAGGTGGGGATGAGATGATGTCCCAAAAGGACTCTTTATGTGTATATGGCACATATTAAATTCTTCTGACTTGTTGTAGCAGCATCATTGATGTCTCACATCTGCAGATGTAGTGGTTACAAGAATTTAGTCTTAAGTCAAGTAAAAAGCCTGCAAATATTTGGCCATATATTGCATGTTTTATTTTATCTTTTCCTTTAGCAGTATATGTGATAAGTTTTATATTTCTTTAGTGTTTTTTTTTTTCCTTTATCTGTTTCTTTTGTTTTTACTCTTTCTTTACTTTTTCATGAATCAAGAATTTTTCTGGTATTTGGGAGAATTCAGAAGGCAACAAACAACTTAAACTATCATTGGCACAAATTTTTAACCCTGCATTTCAGATGTTCACAAAACATAGCAGCAAAACAGCATAATATGAACCTAGAGAAAAACCTAATGTGACATTAGATGGCTGTTTTTAAAGCATGAATGCAGAAGAGGAAACATGTTTTGTCCCACTGAAACCAATAGCACAGATATTTTCATGATGAAGAACAGCAGCTGCAGTAAAACTAACTGCAATGAAAAATTACAAGGGTTGTCAATTCTCATATTTCAGATAATGACCTGATCACCAGCTGAAGTCAGTTAGAAATTTCCCCCCATGGTGTATTATTGTCCAATTAGATATATTATGGGGTTTTATATGCCCTCATGAAGCATTTGGTGTTGGCCAGCATTGGGATTATGAGGATGCATTGGATGGACCGTTGCTCTGTTCTGAAATGGCAATTCTGTATTCTTGTGTTTAAAGGAGGGAAATCATGGGTAATGTTTAACGAGGCAGAAGTAAAGAATTTGTGCCCTTGAAAATTATTTGTTCAGGGTCATACTTTCCTACTTGTCATCCACCTACCGCCTGCCTGAAATTCTCAATCATTGGTTTCTGGTAAAGCAAAGTGAGGTCCTCTTATTATGTTCAGGCAGAGTGGGGGGAAGAGCCACTCTAGATTAAGTGCAGGCCACAATAAAAAAGCCCATCTGTTTCAAAGGGGACTATCTTCATTCTGGCACGAGAGACATCAGGAGAGTGACAAAACTGCTGAATAACTGGATAATATTAAACCTTCACTGTCTTTCATTACTAGATATAGGAAAGGGATGTTTAGATGGCTGAAAGCCAGCTCAGGAACAGCTCAATAGTTAATGTGACACAGAGCCCAAGCCAGTAAATAGGACATGCAGTGCGGCACTTATGTTTGATACTGCATCTGCAGTGCCTTGATTTTCACCATGGCTGCTTTGCTACATCTTCATTGGTCCCAGACCAGTGGAGATCTCATCATCTCAGCTCCAGCTGGGGAATTGGGCCATGCTCCCTTCCCTTTCCTGCAACCAGTAGCACTGCTCAGCATCCTCAGCTACACATCGAGGCATATAAAATCTGCTGCAGGTCTGAGATAATGTGTCCTGGGGGATTAAATGAGGGAAATGTGCTGCTGAAGGGGACTGTAAGAGGAAAAAAAGTGACCAATAATCTCAGTGCCACCTTCTGATACAGCTTTTATTATAGAAGTGAAGTCCACGTGGAAAGACCAAACCAGTTGGAGAGCCAGAAATTGGTGAGAGCAGAGAACATGTTCCCATAACCCCAACCCTCTCTGAAACCCACTGACCCCTTGTATGAAAAGCTCAGCAGCGTTACAATACTTGGCAGTCTCATGACACTACATTTGGCATGAAAAATTCCAGTAACGTCTCTCTGCAATTCCAGTAACATCACTCTGCAGTAGTGTAGGTGGACTCTAAGTTTATCCTGTGGCAACAGGCATTTTGCAGGTGCAACCTAAAGCTGAGCATCTCAGTTTGTACTAATCTCCCTATCTGCTTGGTGAAACTAAGTGGATCATAGGTAGGTGAAAAAAAACGTTGGTTAGAAATTGAGTGTTGCACTGAGGTGTTTGACCTCTGAAGAACATTTTCCAGTCATTTTGGTCAGAATGATCTTGAAAAATGACTTGGAAAAAAAAAGCAACAAGAGCAGATGGTATAGGTTTTGTTCCACAGTAAACTTGAGTCAATACTAAGGGAGTGTGTCATGATCACCTCTGGAATCGAGGTACAGGCTGATATTAGTTTTTATAAGCCTTGTTGTTTATTAATATATCTAACTCTTCTATTTAAACCAGAGAGCAAAACTTAATGCATGGTGAGCGATAATTGCAACTCCACTCAAAAAGCTTTGGTGTAAGATTATTTTGAAAGAGGTAGAAGGAATTTCCTTTGTTTTGAGAGTAAGAAACCCAGAATTGAACATATCTGTAAGTCTTGTACATTGCCTACAGTAACGAGACTATCAGTCTAAAATAAGGTCCAGTTCTGTTTCTCATGAAATAATTGTTCCTGATTTCCATCTTCTGTATACTTAAATGCTATATATATATTTATGGCATACTGACATATTTAGCTGTTTTCATTAAAATAAATGCTATTGAAATTATTCATGCCATTCAGCAATGCCTTATTTCAGCTTCTTTACTGCACATCCCTCTTTTTAGCAAGTAGGCTGTATAATACAATTCTGATCCTACATAATCAGTGTGGTTTTTAATACCACCCACTTCTATCTCCAAGGAAAACTAGCTTCTCCTAAACAAACAAGTCGCCACTATGCAGAAAGACTGAAACGTTTGGAGCAAAAAGAAATCTTGCAATTCAGAACGGCTGGTGGCAGAGGAAGGTCATTTTGTTGGTTTTCGTCAAGGAACAGAAGAATCTCAAAGAGTGAAGACTGGGTTGTTTTAATTCTGAAAATCATCAGCAGCTTTGTTTGGTTCTTTCCAGAAGTACTCATTTCACTCTATTATAGCACAGCCCCAGATACATGCATCAGGTGGTTCAGAAAAAGACAAAAATCTTTGGTCTAAAAATGTTTGTAATCCATAATTATGTATAAATTATGGGAAGCAGGAGCATTTTGCAGCTTCTTTGTCGGAGTTTCTTCAGATGGAAAATCTGCTTATATGCCTGTATCTTGGTCCCCATGAGAAGAAATAAAAGACTACGGGTCAGAAGGGAGCTAAATCATGTCTCTCACTTCTGAGCCCATCATCAGCCGGATCTGGAGACTCGCCAAAGTTTAGGCACCTGGAATATAACTCATTTCACCTAAAAATATAGGATGTGATATTACACCTAGGGCAGTGTTAGTGTGGGTTACTGGCTGCTACTGAAAGCAGTAGTTTTATTTTCTTTTAGCTATGGTTGGATCTTCTCACAGCTGCACGGTCTCTTTTTTCTTGTATGGGACCTTGTGACTGAGCCTTTTGCATCAAACTTAGCTATCACATTGCTGCAGAAGGGAGCAACTTGTTAGGACTGCAGAGTGCACTCAGTGAGTCCATCTCATGGGGGAAAACCTATTTTTGGGGGAATGGTTTAGTTTTCCACTGCACCAGCTTGCTGCATTGATTCATCCTGAGGCTGTATGACCCTTAGGTTCAGTGCAAGGGAGGCAACTGAGACACGTAGGAAAGAAACTAGAACACTTCTTTTTAGCAGCAACCTGAAATCCTGCCGTGTTGGGACTCTCACCAATTTGGTCAGCAATAGACATCTATACTTTACACATCTGAAATAAATTAAGATTAACCACCCCTGCCTCTCTGGATTAGGTGACTCGACGTCCATTTGTTGGACTAAGCACCTTAAATTCAGCTCAGTCTAAGGGCTATATTAAGTCGGTAGGAAGCCGTGCTATCTTGTGAATAAATTGTAAGTCTAGTGATACTGGTCTAATTGCTGCAAAATTTGGAAGTTCATCCTGGCTTTATTGTTGTATATCTTTTGCATGCTTCCCCCATGAGAACTAGTTCTGTCTATCAGTACAAGTTTTGGGGTAATATAGTTTTGTGCACACTTGCTGGTCATTCCATTATTTTATTTTTACCTTTCAGCTAAAAGAGAGATGGAAAAATGAGCATTTGAAAAAAATAATTACCTCATTAGTCTAATCAACAGTGTTGTAATCCTATGTAACTTTATACAGATCTCTGTATAGATATGCAGGTGTACTGAAGACATTGGCTGCTTTTTTTTCTTTCAGGTAGAATTGCTGGATATTATGGTAACTTAAAGTTCAAGGTAAATTAATAAAACCGAGGCAGTTTTCTGTCTATTAGCAAATACTGACGTGAACTTACCTATGCATGCACTTCTTTTATTCCAGCAACTTGTCTGTGACTCCTTTTAGAATTACTCAAATAACATGGATCTTGAGGAAATAAAAAAAAAAGACATAGAAAAAGAGACTCATAGGTATTTTTATTTAATAAAAATAAATGCTCTTCTCCATTTTATTTAATTCAGATACATTCTCTGTTTCATAGTCTTAAGAGTATATTATTGAGATGAACAGATGTACAGGTAGATTTTTTTAATAGAAAAGTAAAAGGTCTAGGATGCAAATGGGACATCTTAGTCTTTATAAAAACTTAGACAGTCTCATATCACCTGGCATTTGTCCATTCAGTTCAGCTTGTCTGGCCAGAGGAGTTTGTGGATTGATGATACAAGTCCTCTGGCTTGAAAAATAACAGCTGCAATATCCAGAGGTTCTTCCCTGATTAATTTATTGATGTTTGAAACAGTGCCCCACAGAGGCTTCCTAAATACTGATGGTTTGATAGACAAGTCTGGGGAACGCTAAAGGCAAGTCATTAGGGGTACTTTTCTATGAACTCTAGTTTGTCGTGGTTTTAGAAGGGGGTGTCTTGGTGACATCAACTTAAGTTTCAGCTATGATTGGGAAAAATTAAAAAGCTTTCAGAGTATGTTGTGCACTTTTTTTTGCAGGCTTTCCTTCTATACCTTTTGTTTCTGTAGAATCAAGTCATTAGTTATCCACTGTCTCATCAAAACAGATCAGGCTGTTGTGACTGTTGTCTCTTGTTGCTGTGTTCCATCAATTCCTACAAAAAATGCATCCCCTCTGCTCCATGCTGAAGAAATGTGCATAGAGAAATAGCCAAATAACAGTGTAACCACGGCTCACATTTTCTAACTTTCCTTTTCTTGCTAGGAAACAAATTATTTGAGTGTAATATTTTGTTTTCCATCAGTAAATTAAACTGCACCTGCAAATTCTATTTATTTTGTCTTGTAAATTGCATGGATTTTATGTGGCTCTTCACTCAACTGTTTATAAGGTAAATACAAGCAATAACCGTTATATCCCCCAAAGGAGAGTGCTACATATTATTTGTTTGCATAAGTGTCTGCATCCTATGAGGCAATTTCCAAAGACTTAAAGAGGCAGATCTGTCTAGTGGTGGTAGGAATGGTCTGAATTTGGAGACAGAGGAAAGGTATCATTTTACAGTTTATACCTCCGCTAACGCAGAGTGTGATAAAAAGACCTTTGAACTGGTCTTTCACTATCTGCTGTTTTCATGCATTACAGCAAAGCACTGTGCAGAAATAGCAACTTCATGCTAAATGCACTGTAGATGCATGCCCATGTAACTGCCTCAGCTAAGAAATGGTGGAAATCATCATAGAATCGTAGAGATGCTGGTTGGAAGAGACTTCCAGAGGTCACTTAGTCCAGCCTCCTGCTTGAGGGAGGACCAGCACCACCAGCAAATCAGGTCAGCCACAGCTTTGTCTGAATTAGTCCAGAAATCTTCAAGAACGGAGATCGACAGCCTCTCTGGGAAATCTGTTCAGTGCTGCAACACCCACCCGGTAGAAAGGGTTTTCTCAATGTCCAAGCTGAACCTCCCAAGATTCAGCCTGGGGCCATCGCCAGTGCTAGTAATGAGGAAAGTTTGGGTTTTTTTCTTTACAACTACCCTTCAAGTATCTTAGGTTGATATTAGATCACCTACTTAGCATCCTCTTCAGCAGATGACAAGGACCAAGCTCCACCACCCTCTCCAAGTAGGTCACGCGCCCAAGCTTCCTCATCATCTGCTTGAACCTCTCTCTCTACATCCCTCTTCAACTGATGAGCCCAAAACTGGTACAATATTTCAGATGCAGTTTCACTGGCACCAATAGAGATTAAAAATACCCCTGATCTGAAGGCCTCACTCCTCCTAAGGTAGATGAGGGTGCAGTTTGCCTTATTCACCATGAAAGCACTCTGCAAAACGGTCTGCTGAGAGCACTGTAACGTGGAAATTTAAATCTAAAATTCTGTGTATGCCAACACATTTTTTTCCTGCAAATCTTTGTGGCACTTCACCTGTACAACCTTGCCAAGGTAAGGTTTATTGTACACTTACGAAAATGATTTGCAGACTTGCTGCTTGCCTGGTATATGCAATATTTATTTATTAGTGTTTTGATTTATAATACTTATATAAGAAAGTACTTTTTCCAAGCTCTGAGAGATTTTGTTGTAAATTAAAAATACAGTCCCATAAAAATAGACAAGTTATTGCTCCTCCCAGAAAAAAAAAAAAAGAGACACCCAAAATTGCATGAAAGTTTGATTAGCGTGTCTCACTTTATATAAAATACAATTAGGATGTTCAGTATCATCTCCCACAATTGTGCAGAAGTCTGCAAACTGCTCTGACTATTGCAAATTTGAAATTGCAGTGGGTCATGAGAAAAGTGCAGATTTTAATAACGTGTGACTTTTATGGAATGTCTTATCTAGGAAGGGGCTAAGGTTTAGCTGATCTTGCTGAATACCGTTATGGCAGTGAGGTACAGGGGCAGCGAACAGGTCCAAAGCCACCTTTGTACTTGTGACTGACACCTCCAGTTCCTGGCAGGATGCAGGTCTCATCAATCACAACTTGTTTGGTTGGGTTGCTCTAAAGGCTAAACCCTGGTTTCTCAACAGAAAGACATAAACTATAACTGCTGAAAGTCACGTGTTGTTAACACAGGTTTCTGCTGCCACTTCATAAGCTACTACATGTGTGGTAGTACGTGTGTGCAGGAAACTGGGAACACGGATTGAACACCAAGAGAAAGGGGAGAGTTAACAAAGGCCACTGAAGAAGAGAAGCTGCTTCTTCACACAACATGAGATTAAGCTGTGGAAATCTCCGTCACAAAGTGCTATGCATAATAATAGTGTCCATGAGTCTAGAGATGATTGGACAGTTTAGTGGAAGAAAAATACCTGAGGGATATTTTTATAATAAAAAATGTAATTTTATTGTTAATGATTATAAAGAACAACACTAGTTGCTCAGGATATCCACCAAGGATGAGGAAAAGGCTGAGGTACTCAACGCCTTCTTTGCCTCAGTCTTTAGTAGTCAGAATGGTTATCCTCAGGGTACTCAGCCCCCTGAGCTGGAAGACAGGGACGACGAGCAGGATAAACCCCCCATAATTCAAGAGGATGAAGTTCATGACCTGCTATGCCACCTGGATGTTCACAAGTCTATGGGGCCGGATGGGATCCACCCGAGGGTTCTGAGGGAGCTGGCGGAGGAGCTTGCCGAGCCGCTCTCCATCATTTACCAGCAGTCCTGGTTAACTGGGGAGGTCCCGGACGACTGGAGGCTCGCCAATGTGACTCCCATCTACAAGAAGGGCCGGAAGGAGGATCCGGGGAACTACAGGCCGGTCAGCCTGACCTCGGTGCCGGGGAAGATCATGGAGCGGTTGGTTTTGAGGGTGCTCACGAGCCATGTCCGGGACAACCAGGGGATCAGGCCCAGCCAGCACGGGTTCATGGAAGGCACGTCCTGCTTGACCAACCTGATCTCCTTCTATGACCAGGTGACCCGCCTAGTGGATGAGGGAAAGGCAGTGGATGTGGTCTACTTGGACTTCAGTAAAGCCTTTGACACTGTCTCCCACAGCATTCTCCTAGAGAAGCTGGCGGCTCACGGCCTAGACAGGTGCACTCTTCGCTGGGTAAAAAACTGGCTGGACGGCCGAGCCCAGAGAGTTGTGGTGAACGGAGTTAAATCCAGTTGGCGGCCGGTCACGAGCGGTGTTCCCCAGGGCTCAGTTTTGGGGCCGGTCCTGTTCAATATCTTCATCAATGATCTGGACGAGGGGATCGAGTGCTCCCTCAGTAAGTTTGCAGATGACACCAAGTTGGGCGGGAGTGTTGATCTGCTGGAGGGTAGGAAGGCTCTGCAGAGGGACCTGGACAGGCTGGATTGATGGGCCGAGGCCAACTGTATGAGGTTCAACAAGGCCAAGTGCCGGGTCCTGCACTTCGGCCACAACAACCCCAGGCAACGCTACAGGCTTGGGGAAGAGTGGCTGGAAAGCTGCCCAGAGGAAAAGGACCTGGGGGTACTGGTTGACAGCCGGCTGAACATGAGCCGGCAGTGTGCTCAGGTGGCCAAGAAGGCCAACGGCATCCTGGCCTGTATCAGAAATAGTGTGGCCAGCAGGACTAGGGAGGTGATCGTGCCCCTGTACTCGGCACTGGTGAGGCCGCACCTCGAATCCTGTGTTCAGTTTTGGGCCCCTCACTACAAGAAGGACATGGAGGTGCTGGAGCGCGTCCAGAGGAGGGCAACGAAGCTGGTGAAGGGCCTGGAGCACAAGTCTTATGAGGAGCGGCTGAGGGAACTGGGGTTGTTTAGCCTGGAGAAGAGGAGGCTGAGGGGAGACCTCATCGCGCTCTACAACTACCTGAAAGGAGGTTGTAGCGAGGTGGGTGTTGGTCTCTTCTCCCAAGTAACTAGCGATAGGACAAGAGGAAATGGCCTCAAGTTGCGCCAAGGAAGGTTTAGATTGAACATTAGGAAAAATTTCTTTACTGAAAGAGTGGTCAGGCCTTGGAACAGGCTGCCCAGGGAAGTGGTGGAGTCACCATCCCTGGAGGTATTTAAAAGACGTGTAGATGAGGCCCTTAGGGACATGGTGTAGTGGGCATGGTGGTGTTGGGTTGACGGTTGGACATGATGATCTTAGAGGTCTTTTCCAACCTGTATGATTCTATGATTCTATGATATCCCTAAAAGCCTCCTTTGGAGGCTAAGAGGGTGTTTTGGGGAAGTAATCTTGTGAACACACCCAGTAATTAATTTTTGCCTAGGCATTTGCTACAAATCACTGCTGGAAAGAGGCTTTTGGAATGCACAGACCTTGCTCTGATCCAGTGTGTCTTTTCCCACGTCCCATCTCTGGTGCTTCCTCTGGAGTCAAGGCAGAGTGCAAAGCTCCTCTGGAATAGGATCCAGAGCAAGTCTGTGAATTACCCTTTAAAGGAGGCTGGGCACCAAAAGCTGAAGGGACGTAAGACTACATAAAGCAAACGTTTGTGAATCTCTCCTTGTACATCGGATGCTGAAGGGGCTGTTACGATCATCTGGTCTCACCACATGGCAATACCAGATAGACCACGCTGTCTTGATTTTTAAATTCTGACTTTTTAAAGCAGTCAGCTACTCAAGATGACAGCTGACTTTTAAAAGTCAGCAGCTCAAGTATGGTGCTTTTCTATGAAATTTATTAGTTTGGTTTTTAAAGAAATTTCAGACTGATTTAAAAGTGCTCACAGACAGACATGCGTTAAAAGAAGGGAGAAAGTCAGAAAAAGTAATGCAAAAGTTTCACTTCAGAGTTCTAGGGTCTGAAACATCATTCAGCCTGTTCTGGAAGAAGGAAGCCTTTAAATTTTCTTTATGACAAACTGTTTTTTAATCCCTAACTGTTTTGCATATAGAGCTCTTCAAAACAAGTTCTAATTACTTTATTTTTAGACAGGAAAGATTTCCTTCTTTCACTTCTTCTTGCTCAAGGAGAGAGGAATAATTTTGTTTGCTCAAAAATTATAAGAAGAAAAACCTAAAGCAGAGGGTGAACTCGGAAAAATTTAGAAAGGTAAAAGTTTCAGAAAGATCCTGGTGACACCAACCTAAAGATTATTATTAGAAACCTTTATGAATTTTTAATGATTGCACATCACAACCTATAACCTCAGTGGGATGAACACATTCTCTAGAGCTCAGAGAAGAGGTTCAAGTAACATCTTGCTCAAAATGCCTTAGGAAAATATAAGAAAATAAAGACATGTCAGGTACAAAAAGAAGTTACATTCAGCTTTTGTGACACTGGTCTTGGTAAATCCTACCAGTTAAATAATTTAAAAAAAAAAAAAGGTTAAAAACTTGGAAAAGGTTCAAGAAAGAAGGGCAGAATTTGGAAAAATCACCAAAAATTGAAAGTATATATATACCTTTTTTTTTTCTCCTTCTAGTTCATTAAATTCAATATATGTATCATTTATCTACGAGAAGATAAAGAGGTGATCAATTCACAGTCTGTCAGTGGCTCCATCAAGAAAAGAGATTTTTAATCTAGCAAAAACACCCAGCACATAAAACAGAATAAACTAATCATTACATCAAGCAATTGACAGCAAAAGCTAAACAGATACATTAGAAATATGGGACAAAAGTTAAATGGAGAAGCTAAGTCACCAGGGAAACCATTTACCTTTCAATATGGTGATTTTTTTAAATGAGGATAGGCTGATTTTCTAGAAGGGATGTGTTGGGTTTGTTTAGGCAAGACAAAGAAAAGTCTAGAAAATGGATCTGCTAAGATAACTGGCCCCACTGGGTGAGTACCCCATGATGCCTCCTGAGGGTTTGCACACCTTGAGCTCAGCGTGCAGCTTAGTGGCTGTAAGCCAAGACTAACCTGAAGTGACACAGTAACATGACTGCTGGGTATAAGCAAAGCTCTGTGAAGGCTTGACAGAAAAACAAAGCCAAAAATAAGTCCCCAGGAAAGTGATGGTTTTAATTATCACTCAAAACACAAAGATAGGAAGCTCATGATATTACACGCTGGCTGGCTATGAGTGATATAACACATGAAGAACCTAAGGCTGACCCACTTACACAATTTGGTATAAGAATCTCTGACCGTGAGAGTCTACCAGGCCTAACGTTTGGGGCAAGATGGTGTGACAAGTGTGTGATTAAAATGTACCACCAGTTAGGAGGTGTTTAATAAATACGTGATGAAAATCAAATGATGAACAAAACCAAACCATAAGAACAGATTTATTGTATATGAGGAGAATGACAACTTACCACAGATGACTGTGGGGTGCAAGAACGTGGAGACTCATATGACTGGATCACCGACAGACCACCTGTTCCGTTCTGTGCTTCCAAAGACATAAGTATTTGAGTTACTTGAGTAAGACTGTCCAGAGATGTTTGTGACCATTGGGGGAAGTAGACCTTAGAGGAGCCATCAACATGGGTTTGCTCAGGATCACAGAGCAGTGCAGCCAAAAGGCATGGGATCAGGGAAGAAGTTTCTGGGAGAGCTCCCTCTGACTTTAAGATCTATTAATTTATGAGACAAGAGTGCAGACTTTCATTGTTAGTTGCCACAGAACTTGCAGTTCATGGAGACAGGAGAGAAGTAACACTAGATGAAATCTGTCCAGGATGGAAATTAAGTCATAACATTAATGATAATAAAATACTAATTACACCTGGAGCAGCATTTTAATAATGATAATTCAGATTATGTTAATGTACCATTCTCTTTAAACATGCTAACTACCTGTTCAAATTGTAGAAGGTCAATGCAATGTGCGGCTGGCTCTCATTAATTTTTTTCTTATAGGCTGGAATTCTTCACTGTCTTGGCTGAAGTCCATTTTCCTTTTTCAATCAGCAGTTTACATTTTAAATTCATTCATTAGGCAATAAAAAATCTTTAATTAAAAAAGTAATTTATTCTTAATGGCTTCTGGTCCTATAAACTGACAAAAAGTATTGCTTTAACCCATTTATTAAAGTCTGAGTGACACGTTATCTCCCAAGAATGCTGAAGACGATATGATCGTTATCAGTTTTGTTTACACAGCATACACAGAGGACTCATGGCTGTGTGGAGATGCTGGTGTCTTTTATTACTTAAACACTGATTAGAAGATCTGCTTGGTGGCTGTATGCACTAAAATTATGTTTGATATCAGTTTGATTAACAAGCTTTTCAGCTCTGATAAGAAACGGCCAGGGCAAGAGTTAATACTTTAAAGGGCTCCTTTTGGTGCATTAGCTGAGTTTCAAGATGCTGTTTGACAGAAGCTGAGGGAAGGAGGAGTGTAAAAAAAGGTGTTTTGGCTACACAGGTATGTCTGTTGTCAAATCTAAAGAAAGAAAGAATTGCTGTGAAAGATGACTGTAAGTATACTAAAATCAGCTGGATTTTTATACAGCATGGTCTTGTCTTATTCCTCTGATGTCCAGGGTTAATGCTTTCAGGGCCAAGTGAATAATGCACCAGTCAGGCATAGCAGGGTGGGGAGGAGATGGGGAAGGGAAAGGAGGAAATAAATTCGGCTTACAGCCATATTTTCCCCCTGGGCTTGATCCAAAGCTCAGTCAATGGAAGATGTTCTATTAGTTTGGCAGGACATTGCATTGGGCCCTATAGCATCTTGGGATACAGCGTTTTGTGAAATGCAGAATAGATATTCTGTGGATTCTGCTGAATTAGGCTTTATTTCTACTTAAACAAACCACAAACTAGCCAGGCGGAATTGCAATTTCTACATTCAGAGAATGAATTCTTGTACTAGTCTCTCAGGAGCGGAAACAAGAAAGTAAACAGAGAAACCCTACATGCACCTTTGTCCAGCTCTGTGGTCTGTAAGAGGTAATATGGATTTTGAGATTGTCTCGAGCTGAAATGAACCAGGCATATGTATACACAACTCATATTCTGAAGAAAAGCTAGACACTTAACTGGCCTGTCTTGGAAAGAAATTAAGGTCTAAATGTTTGATACTTGCTCTGTAAGTAGACAAGAACCCCTTCCCCAGTGCTCTGTGTAAAGGCACAATCAAGCCAAATTTAGTATCTTTGCAGATATTCTTCTCTGAGAATGGGAGAATTGATCATTTTTAATGGTTGCGATTGACTTTAAATTTTCAATCACTTTTTTAAAGTATGATTTGTCTATTTTCAGGTTCAGAGAAAGGATTCCTGTGACACTCACAGAAGTTCAACATTTATAGAAAATCAGTGTGTATGTAGATCACATCACAAGTGAATACTTAGGAAACGGCAGTTCATGATGAATGTAAAAAATCAGAGATTAGCTGTAGAACTGCTCATCTGAATTCAAACGTAAAATGTTGTAAATAACCATTACAACTGTCATGCATTTAGCAAAGCTTCAACAATTATCTGTTTCATGAATTGGGCCTTGTCAGCATTTAGGAGAAAAAGAGATGGAAAAAAGAGAGAGAGAGTGAGCAAGCGCAATAGTGATTTGCCAGGAATTTTCCTTCACTGACAGAGGGTTGAAAAATATAAATAAAGTTATGAGCAAGTGTAATGATAAATTGTGATGCCATAAAAACAACTTCATTGCCTGGCATGTTTTGAAGATCAAGATTTTGCACTGTCCAGGTTGTCCTGATTAAAATATTCCAGCAAGTTCTGGGACTAGTGTGCTTCAAATGATGTAAGTTGGAAAATTAGAAACCTAGTAACAAAATGTTCTGCACAATTACCTAATTGCTGTGGAAGCTGCTTTCTGAATTTAAAGTGTCCTTTTCACTGCAAAGTTTGCACATTATCAAATAGTCTCACTTTGAGGGAATATTTCAGGACTTCACTCAGAGGAGGGCTTCCCAAGGGAAAGGATTTTCCTGACACAGTACTTTGTATCAACTTAATCTCACTCTCAAGACCTGATCAAAGATGAATAAGCACTAAGTGGAGAAAAGAGAAATTTCTAATGTATTTTAACTCTATATTCATTGGTTTTCCTGCCTTTCTTGAAATTATATTTACATAAAAAAGAACTCCATTCCCTTAGTATATAGGAAAATGAGACATGTGAATATACAGCTTCATTTTCAATAGACCTGACCCAAAAGCTTTCAATTCAGGAAAGGAACAATTATTTCAGCTGAAAACTAGCAATGGAAGCTGTCTCTTGAACAGTGCATGTCTGATCTTCTGTAACATCCCTCCCACTCTTAGCTTATCTCATGGTGTCTCTTATAGCACCTTAGGACGCAACTAAATCTGTCCCTCTGGTAAGTTGGCCCCAACACCTCAATTTAGCATTAGTTTTTATAAAAGACTTTTTTTCTAGTTCTTACCCCATCTTCTCTTCCCTCTTACACATTTCAAAACTTCAGGAGCATAAGTGATTTTTCAGCATACTTGCATGCTATCAGGTTTTGATGGTGGTGTTACCAAAGATACCATGGTATGTTTTGCTGAAGATGTTAAAACTCTTTTTTTCTTTTCTGGACGAAAATAAATTTTTGCTTTCCTACCAAGAGCTGATCAAATGATAGTGCGACTTCAAGTCGCTATGGAAACCAGCCTACCAGAAAGTAAAGCTATGTTAGAGATTAAATTTTCAATTTTCAGATTTATGATGTTTATATATACCTTTCAAACATTGTTTGAAACATTGGATAACATATGCCCACTGATTGCAAAACATACTTAATGCATGCAGACATACTCAGCTCAAAGAGTCAGTTATCAGTTAGGTCTATAAAGATAAAAATACAATATTTATCATTATCATTTGAAATTTAAAAAAAAAAAAATCTGCTTTGCCAAAGCATATGTATGCTCTACAGGCATTCTCTCGAAATGATATCTTAAGCAGGTATCATCAGTTCATAAACTGAATCCAATACTGACTGTAGCAAAATATATAAGGAGAAATAAAACACTTTCATTGCAATAATCCCCAAAGGCTTCACAAGGTCATCAGATAGTAAAATTTAATATATAAATAGTAAAGAAAACTGTTGCCCGCTTTCTTCTCTGCCAGTGTTTGAAATCCATTTTACAAAGAACTTTATGGCATATTGTCTTAGATGAGCTGCAACTGGTTTTGCAATGCCTTTTTGGATGAAATATATTTTGAATCGGTCCTCCAACCAACAGAAATGATTGTGGAGAAATAAAACCAAAAATCAGATACTGGATGTTGTGTCTGTTCTCTGTAACTCAAATAGATAAAAACTTTAAAGGTAGTTGTAGAAAGTGGCATTAGGAAGATTTCCATAGGCATTTCCAGTTTAAGAACACAACTTACCAGGCTAACCTGCTGGCTAATGCAAGGTGGCGTAGCTCAGTATTTCTGTCTCTCTTCACTGATTTGTACCAACGGAGTTACTGAACCAAAGATTACATTTGAGGATAATTTACAGAAAAATACTGGATATGGAGGTTTCTCAGACAACAAGGAAATTTCCCACACAGGTCCTGAGGATGGTGTCATTATGAATTAGTTCAGTGCGGCAATTTGCACACATCATTTGGATTGGACAAGAAGACTTCCTCTTTCTGCATATCAAGCGGGGGAAAAAGCTAATTATACTTAGGGTTGCATCTGTCATTGTCTACCTATGTCCAGTTAAATTATGTTGAAGGCTTTTTTTTTTTTTTAAAGTGTGCAGTATGGGCAAAGCTTGTTGGCAGGAGAAGGTGACAAGAGAGAAACCCCTTAGCACAGTGATAGCTCATAAAAACATGTGCCACTGTTCTGCTTTGAACTTCTAAGCTCCACTGACTTGAGCATGGTTTCATGGAGATGAACGACAGGAATATTTTGTCGCATACATATGAAATACCCCACCTAAATTCTGCTGTCTACAGGCTGAGTGTTTAGTCTTTGCCAGTCATCATGCACTGAGACAAACACCTGCAGAGATTGATTTATCACATCCCCAAAATAATGCCCAAGATAGGTGAGATGAATCATGTCCCAAATAGCTCTGTATTAAATGCAGAGGGAACCCAGACAATAAGTAAAATGAGATGCTAGCTTTTAGGCACACAGATTTGCTGAGATGAATCCCACTTCTAGTAGGAAACAAATCCCAACTAATCTCAAGCAAATGGAGAGAACAACATCCCAGAGACTGTGGGATGTGCAGAAAACTTGTGCTTTCGGAGCAGCTGGATCCCCAAATTGCATCTGGCAGAGACACCTAAGCATACAGGAAGCTCTAGGATGCTTCAGGAAACGGGGTACACAAATTTAAATCAGTTAGAGGCAAGAGTGCATTTAGGGCGGTGATGCTTCTTGGCTGCTCCTGATTCCTGTGCTTGAACACGTAGCTCAGTGGAGGAAGATTTACCGTCTCGCAGCCCATGCTGTGTGCCAGGCTGAACACTAAGCAGTGGTATACACGCTACCTAGTTTAAAACCAGCGGGAGTGCCTTTACACAGCAGTGTGCTCTGCAGGGTAGGTGTACTCTGTGGCACTCCATGCATTAATGTTCTTCAAGGAAACAGGATCATCAGACTTCCCTGCAGAGGAGCAATCAAGCATACAACAGCCAAGGTGGAACCAAAAGGGAGAATACATAAGATCTGCAGCTATTTCACCAGTTGAATCTGGTAATGCACCTCTTATCTATCCCACAGGAGGTAAAACAGCAATGTTTTGCTGGGGTATGAGAATAAAATATATTTCTGAGCTGGAATTGGTTTTTAGGTTATCAACAAAGCTACTCAGCTTTACAGTGTGGTGGAGCTTGGATCCTTGTTCACTTACTCCCCTTCTTAACCTTAGTGGCACTGAGTCTTCCCACAGGGCAAGATCTCTAGTGTGACACAAGTGTCCCACTGATTCAAACCATATAACTCCAGGCAGATCTTCATCCTGCCAAAATTAGATTTCTTCTTCTTCTCTCACTATCACAATTCTGTGTTTGCCTTTTTCTTCCCACAGTATTTACCTCCTAATCTCATGGCCTGTTCTGTGTTTTCCTTTTTAAGGTTTCATCTTTGTTCTCTTCGTGGATAGCTTTTGTGGCCATCATGTGCAAAGACCAGGGACTGCCTTGGGGTGAGATAAGGAGTGACGTTCTTTATTACAAACACTGAATCCAAAAAAAGGTAAATTACTAAAATATGACAGATTCACCTGTGTATTTAAGATGAATTCTGAACAATTATCAAGGGCCTTGCAATTAATTGCTTCGTGTCTCCACCTGCAGCTTGTTAGCAATGCACCTGGTTCCATCATTAGATGGGTATGGATTCATATTAGGGGTTGTCATGCAGTTGTGTAGGCACATGAATTTTTCACACAGATGCTTCTATGGTTGGGTGATTACTTCAGCAGAAATACTTGCTTCATCACTAACATATTAAATAGGCTGCAGACACTAGCAAAATCTTGCTCAACAAAGGAAAAAAAGCTAGCACATGCTGCAGTCTGTCACATCTAAATGACAGCCATGTAATAATTATTGCCATATAATAATATAGCTTAGATATGGTCTCAGAAGCCTGGCTGAAATGATCACATTGTAGTTCCCATCGTTAGTGGTAAAAAGGAACTGAAGGAGGGACAGGGGCTATGTCAGGCATGGTTCTGAAGCTGCTTGCTGACCCTGTACTATGTATATAATTCTGGAGTGTGGACTGTGTTTATTCTGGTTTTATGCAGCACATAGACCATGGTCCATTCCCTTGTGGTATCCCAGTGTGAATAATAGGGTCAGAAAATCAATAGCTGAGAAAAAGGACATGAGTTGGAGCTAAACAGTCAAAGGGGTAGAGGTGGTGAGAGGGGGTGAGTGAGTCTTGTTCCTCGGGTATGGTAGAGGCAGTAAATAAATAGAGAGACTGGATATACAAGTTGCTCAGGTGTTCCATTGGAGATATTTGGAATTTCTACACTCTGAGGCTACCTTTCCTTCTCTTCTTCTATTATTTTCCAAATAAGAAATAAAGTACTGCAACTAACCCCTGTGTTAACATTGTGTTATATTCACATGTCAATGAGAAAATTGCTACCAGCTAAATCATGAATTCATTTGTTTGTTTATTTCCTGATAAAAATCAAGACTGTTTGATCCAAAATTCAAGGTCAGAATTAACACTGTACTTCCAGAGGGCATAGTCATTGATCACCGGAGGATGTTTTTCGTAAACAAACCTTAGTAGATGAAGTCAATATCTACATCAGCCTTTTCACACACTAATGTTTTTGTCAGAATTAGAACCGAGTTGAAAAAAGGCTCCTTTCTATCTGCTTATAAAGGAAAGTTATTGGGTGGTTTTTTCTGTGTCTTTCCAAAACAAGCGCAGAAGTTTAGCATGGTCGCATTGTTGTGGTTGTTTTTCTTTGTTCACTTTTGCAAAAAAACAGCTTTCTCCTATTTATATTTACCTAATTTTGGAGAGCTGCATACCTAAACTCTCTCTTTTAGACTCACCATATGGACAACAGAGAAAACCAGGCAGAACCAGAGTATGATTCAGCCCAACTCAAATCAGAGTCATTCTCTACAACTACCTGTTTCATTGATAGTATAAAGAACATGAGTTCTACAGCTTCTCTGCGGAACAAGGAGTCTCTTAGTTTTAAAGATTGGCATTTCTGAAGTAAGGATTATATCGTTCCTTTCTGCTGTCAAGAAAATTATCTGTTAACTGGAAAGTGAAGCCCACAGCTGGCATTCGATAGAGCAGACTTAGTACAAAAGACAACACCTGAGATGGAGGATGTGGGTGAGTCTCAAGATTCTCATTTTAAAGCTAATTTCTCTCTAGCTTCAACTTCCCAAGTGCAACTCTTTTACATACAGGCTACACTTTTTTCACCACAGTTTTCATGTTTCACAGAAGACTGGCTTGCCTTTTTAATCTAAAAGGAACTTTATTACCTTTTAATTAAAATAAGTCTTTGGTTATATTTTAAAAGGAGGTTGGTTGTATTTTATCTGGACACATAATAATACAAATAGTCATGACAGCTCACAGGATTTCTGGTGTGGCCAGACAAGCTACCACCACTGTGTGTCAAACGCATTCTATTTTTGTGCTGACATAACACGGATTTCAGTTTCAGTCACCTGCTCACATTGCACATGGGAGTAGCTGGAACAAAAATATACCTTCATATGGCTGTACTTATATTAAGACACAAGCTGGATGCCCTTCTGGTTAGGCTCCAGTTAATTCCTGGCACCAGAGCTCAAACTTAGCTGTCCCAGACAGATGCAGTTAAAACTTGGCTTTTATTATCTCTCAGCAACAGTAGTCACAGATTTACCAGACAGGACCACAGGGCTGTACTCCTCCTCCTCTCCTGTTATGTGACAGGGAAGGAACTATAGTGCCTTATTATCACTGTGTTTCCATCCAAACACAGACAGTTGCACTGGAAAACACATGTTGCTTGGCGATTGGTACAAATCTGATGCTGAGCTTGTTTCATGGGAATTAGTCTGGGCATGGCGGTTATTGAAATATTCAGAAAGTCATGAGTTGTGTTCATCCATCCTAAATATTTCACAGATTTTTCAGCACAAGATTAAATATTTGTTCAGGATGACTATCCTCTAAAAGGATTTCTAGACATGAGAATGTCTAGACTCCCAACCAAAAAGTTTCCATTGGTTTGTTGGCCAGCAAAAATCAGTGGCAATAGACTTAGAAGACATCAATGAACAGCAAAAGCAAACATGTAAAACCTCCCAATGCAACAGATGAAAAAACTCTATGCCAGTTAATCATCCCAGTTATTAAATGAATATTTATAAAAAACCAATATCTTCAAAGACATTCAGGATCAGTTCAGAAAGGGATCAAATAAAATGAATCAATTTAAACATAAATGACATTCAAAAGAAATGTTTTGACTAGTGAAGTCAATGCAGAATTGATTAAGCAGCTTGGTGTGTAGGGGTTGAAGCTTACTACGTCTGGCTTCTGAGAAAATAAGACGTTTCTCATGTTACTAATCCTTCTGTTACATCAGTTTTACTCCAGTATGATGAAGTAGAGTTTTTTTCTTGTTTACAAGGCTGTACTAAAACAAGACCATGGCTTGAGCTGATCCTGCCCACATGTGCTATGCTCTGGAAATCTTTATTTAAAATGGGGACAAAGCAGTATATGCCTAATTTAGGGGTGGCAGGGTCAAAGCAAGCGTATTTATATTGTCTCACACAGCTATATTTAAGATGAATTAAAACAAATCACATGACCAATTGCAGGATTTGACCTGGAGAATATAGAAGAATTAAAAAAAAGTTAATGTAAATCAAGACTACCAGCTCTGAGATAGAAATATAGAATATGTGTCGTTTTTTAAAGGCCATAAATGTGAGAAATTCAGGCAGACTGAAGACACTTTCTGGGAATGTATACACTGCTATGTCCTTAGAGAAGTATGATAGTAGGTGATTATAAGGCGAAAGGGGGGAACTGCTAGGAGGAAGGAAAGCTTTTTTCAAGAGAAGTATGTCTGAACTTAAGGGGAGGCTTATCTTTGTTGAGAAGGTGAACACAAAGCTAAAGGGAACTTTAAAAACTAGAAATAGGTGTAAGGTTAAATTAAAAAAACGCAAAAGCAAGCTGAAGTTTCAAATGGCAGTTTCAGCAGCTGCCAGTTACCAAATTTTCAACTAAATTCTAGTCTGGGTACATGAAGAAGATCCAGAAAGCAAAATGTGATCAGTAACGGATTTATGGATGCTGTAATTGGGCTGAAGAGAACGAATGAATGAATGGATCGTGACTCCTCTGACTCACCACCGTGCAAAGACGTGGCCAAACGTGGTCTTTGGCGTGTGAAAATAACCCTTCAGGTATTAGGTAACGCTGGGTGTAGACAGACAGAGTGGGGAACAAAGAGACTATGAGACAATAGGTACTGCCCAGGATGAGGGTATAGTCCCAAGCCAGCAATCGCCTCCCCTTTCTAGATGTGTCCTTCTTCTGTGTCACTAGATGGTAAAGCAACTTTCCAAACAGTGCTGTGCTCAGCGGTGAATACAAGTAAACAGCCCTGACTTACTGCGGGTATGCACTGTATGAATCGCATCCACTTGTCACTGCTGAACCTCACTAGGACACAAAGTACGCAGACTTAGCCTTTTTGAGGTTATTGAACAGATGTATTTATCCACTATTTTTATCTATTCATTTTTACATCACTAATTTTAAGGAAGGGTTTCAAGCAGGATAATGAAATTATTCTTCTATTTCCTCCTATTGTTGATGCCAGGAAGCTCCTCTTAAGCATGAGTGGGCAGCTGGGCTAGTTTTTCAGAAGAGGGTGGCATTTAATATGAATGACCAATATGAACAAGCTCTTTGGAAAATGTGATTCCTTATTTTGCAGTTCTAAAAGTAAACACTTTTCAAAATCTGTCCTGATTGTAAATGTCAAAAACTTGTTAATGAATACAAGTGTTTTCTTTGTGGGGAAGAAGGAGAAACACGGAAGGGTGTTTTCTATGCATATTCACAGGGCTGAATTTCACCCTAAAGAGCAAGTAAGGATGGCTTTACTAAGTTTGATTGTTATTACTATATTTCTGATTCTTAATAGAGCAATATGCCTAGAAGAAATGGAAAACTAATTGGCTATATTTGATTGCTGTACCATCAATCATTTACCCACCCATCCATCCATCCATGCATTTAATGAGAGCCACTGAAATTTCCCTCGGAAGTAATAAACAAAAATATATCCTGCAATTAATTCAGGCATTGCAAGATGTCCACTTAATTTTGCTGGGTATACTAAATCAATTCTATGCTTTATTCAGTGCATTGCAAGGAGCTGGCTGGCAAGAACTTCATCTGTTATTAACTCGCAATGCAAATGAAGATAATGCTTTTATGCTTTGAATTGTCCTTTGCTGTTAAACCTGAAAGTCAATGGGCTAGTGGAATAGCTGATTCCTTTTAAAATACAATAGCTATATTCCATTTGCCACATGCAATCAAAACCTA
This sequence comes from Calonectris borealis, assembly GCF_964195595.1. Lineage (NCBI taxonomy): Eukaryota > Metazoa > Chordata > Aves > Procellariiformes > Procellariidae > Calonectris > Calonectris borealis. Next base: position 5,820,957 of record NC_134315.1, on the reverse strand, counting down.
GTAAAAGCTCTGACTTCCAGCATTCTTTACTGTGTTTTACCTTGTGTAAGAAAAACCTGCCTCTGTTTCAGGCAAAACTCATTCTTTAAATTATCTCCAAGAAATAACACTGTTCTTCAGGTAATAATTTTTCTAGATACAAATTACATTAACATAGTTAACAAATTTAATTTTTATCTGTATAGATGACAACACTGCACTCATCAAAATCTGCTCTAAACATGGACTTTCCTCAGCCTCCTTTGGTTTCTTTTTAAGCTACATTTCCTGAGTTGAGAAAGGTGGTTTGGAATATTCTGGGGAGCAAGTTGTTTTTTTTTCATGGCACTTTGGATTCCATTTTTTTTCACTTTTATCTAGGTTCATTGTTGAATGACATCAGGTTTCATGTTACGTCAATTCTTTTGGGCTTCGGACTTTTCAACATAACAATGGGGAGCAGATAAAAAAAATAAGAGGAGGGAGATAAACACCTTCCACAAATAAGACATCTCAAGTTCATTGGAGAGTGAGTGACAATGCAATTAGTGAAAAAAAAAAAGTGACTTCTCTGTGTCCCATAACGATTAAATTGAACGTTTCACCTGAGGTTTAAACACTAAAGCCCTGGCTCATCCCTGACTGATAAGCCTATAGTTGAGATCCATTTCACTGTATCTCAGCTATATAAAATTTAGGCATGTAAGTCTAACTTAGTCAAAGGCTCCCTGTGTACAACATGGAGAGGTATAGACAACTTATTTTAACTCTTATTTAAGCTAGGATGAACCATTTTCTGGAGATATTTATCTTTCTGCATTAGCCTTAGAAGTATGGGGTAATTTTCTACCCTGCGTATCTCTGCAGGCTTCTGGTTCTTATTTTAAAGAGTCATCCATCATTTAAAGTGATTCCACTCATTAACCACAGAACTTGCTAGTAACTTACTGATGACACAAAAATACCTCCTGCTGCTCTCAGACGAGAATATCAGACCTGTTGAGTAGACCACCCGTTATAGCCCTGTCTCCTTACCACTTCACAGGTGCTTGTGCTCCCAACACTTTTCCAAGAGAGGATTTCTGGTATCTCCTGAGTGCAGAAATACAAGGACTTAGTCCATAAAAGAACAAGGATTTTTGCTACAGACAAGATTGTTCACTCTTCTTTCAAGCAGCTAACCCTGGAATCTACACACCTACCTCAAGTGCTAAAACTCCTGTTTTGGGATCAGCTGAATCTTCCCTAAACTCCATTAACTGTATTAACTTGGTCTGCGTTGACCAAGTACTTAGATACCTCAGTCCCATGTAGAAAATCACCTGTAAGTGTCTTAATCCTGGTGCTGAATCCACACTCCAAATGACTACTCACATACTTCAAATCAAAAGAAAGAATTGCTAAAAAAATGCTGTTTGCTTCCTGCTTTGTTTTCCCATCACTACCATATCAGTCATCACTTCATAACTTTAAATCTTGTCAAAAATCTTTTAGTATGGCAATTAACTGACAGGACAAAACCATAACAACTATACATTAAAAAAATGTAACAGTTCATTATCAATATTTATTACATATTAATGATCAATTGCATCAGTAAAAGACAAACTGGGCTTTGAATGCAATTTGAGACACAAAGACTGCTCCAGCTTACATGTCTAAAAGATAAATATTTAAGTTCGAACTCGTCAGTTGTAGACTCCCCTAACAATTAATGGAAGGGAACAAGTACCTCCAGAGGGCAGTTCATAATGTTGTGGTGGACAATATCTTTCTCCACGGACTAAAGGATGAACAGAGAACGTCTAGATATTTAACTTTTAAATGCCTAAAATTTGTTGAGATGAATTCTAACCAAAATGTCAATGTCACCTCTTTTTATAGAAATAGTACTTTTTACCCATTTAATTAGTGTGATATTGGAAAAGTGGTATGCTGAAAGTTGCTGAAGAAGTGCAATTAATATATTCAATATTAAAGCTGGGAAGGGAAATTGATATTAAAACATAGGAAAAACTGTTAACATATTTTTTTAAGTATCAAATTGGCATATGACTATGTATGTCTTCATATTTTATTTATGCTTTAAATGCAACTGAACCTGACCAAAATGTACAACACCCCCTACTTAACTTATTTCATGTTAGATGATAACGTTTTCATACCATCAGTAATAGAGCATGACTCAGCCCAGATGACTCATTTTCAGACCTGGTATACGGTAAAATCTAGGTTTTCTGGAAACTTATATGCAGGTAACTCTGTAAATTTGCCAGTGAACATGGTCTGTGTTTTGTGTTTGGAATAAAACTTGAAAACAAGTGAATGTTACATGGTTTCTTGATGTGTATGTGTGTGCATATACGTATACCTGGTACATATGTCTTCCATATCTCCACAAAGCATCAAGAAAACATACATGAGAGTCTTCCTATAGGTTACAACATGGAGTGTAATGTCCTTTTCATCACAGTCTTTGACTCTGCTAAAATCAGTGGCCAAAGTGCCATCACCTTCACTGGAAATGGGATTTATTTCCACAGACCCAGGTTGTCACCATTTCCAACAAGTTCTGCATTATGGTTTCTACAGACTTATGCATGGGAATATTATCTCATTCATAAATTTTGTCTGGATGGACAAAAAGAAACATGAAGATTTGCAGAGGGTTTTTCTGGAAGTTTGGCACACCACTCAGAGCAATCCCAATGTATGGCTTGTCTACTGCTCTGAACAAATAAAGATAGACAAATCTCCACAACTCTTAGACAAGTTAAATAGAGGGCATGAAATTTTATGTGTAACTCTACATGCCAGACAAACTGCATGTTGTGCACGTACTGCCTATCTCTGCAGCATAAGTGAAACAGAAGTGATGTGTGACAAAGATTCTAATTTCTAGGATTTCTGAGATAGAAATATTAGAGCCCTCTGTAGAAAGTGCAAACATGAAGAGGAGAGTAGGCGTTTGTCGGGAAGGCACTCTGAGTCTGCCCAGTCTTGCTTTTGTGCACCAGGAATGCCATTCCCTTGGCATTCCTGGTGCTCAGCTCATCTATGTTGTGGTGCTAGTGCTAGAAATAACAGCCTAGTTTTTTCTGCAGTCATAAAGTGGGAGTAATGTAAAATCACTGGAAGTGCAGTGAAGAAACAATGATGAGTTGTCATCTGCATTTTTAAACATGACTGATTTTTTCCTCCTCCAGAAAAATGGGATTGAAAATTAGTGGGTGTGGTTCAGTTGCCTAAATACAAGTGTGTACTACTATCTCAGATGCCATAAATTAACAGATGTACTCCAAAAGTGCCTGGATCTTCCATAAGCCCTCTGTCATGTCTGTCAGCCCTTTCAGCATATTTTGGATACCCTGCAGTTTATCAGATGTCCATAGTTCCCTGTGTTTACAGAACTGACTATTATTGATGATGGAAAACAACATCACACACACACAAAAAACAATCCCATCTTTTCGTTCATGTTCTGTATATTTAACTGAAAGAGATAGAGTTGCTGAAATCTGTTGCCTGACCTAATATGCAAATAATCCCTTGGACGATGAAGGGCTATTGGGATTTCTCCCAGTGTGAATAGTTATACACAGCCTTCAAAAAGAGGTCCTGGTTATTAAATATGATCAAAAAGTTGTATGAGCAACTCGGAAAGGTTTTGTATTACCTTTAGGGAAAGTGGTGGAAAAGTAGGTCAACCAAGCAAATCAGCCAGGGGAGAGAGGAAAGTATAACTGTTATCAACAAGCTTTGGAGCTTGTTAGGTAGGACAGTCAAGTCTTTGAAGTGTTTGTAATTGTTTATGTTTTTCAGTTTTTAAATAGACAGATGGAATGTGCCTTATCTTCAGGAGACATAAACCAGATCCCTTTGTTTTAATCTAGTTTACACCAGCTTTGACCTCCAGGACATGTGAAAAGTGTGGGCGTAGTAGATTTATCTGTGGGTAGCAGAGTGGTCCACTCAGCGGCAGACAGGACTGACTGGCAGTTGATTTGTTTCTCTTTCATTGACTTGCTGAGAGGGTTAGCTCCCGGGGCAGGCAAAATAGACAGCTGGGTGCTGCAGCAGGCAGAGGGAGGCAAGAAAAGAATAAGGCTTTCCTGTGTGTTTTGCCTCTAGGAGAGCCTTGGAAAAAGAGACACTCTTGTGAGACTGCAAACAAGTGATATAGGGCAGCTATAGCCCTTTCCAAAAGTACTAGTCACCCTTTCTCCCTCTGCCATAACATATCTGCCATATCCCTCACTTATCCCCCAGTATAGACCCAGGATAGACCGAGGCTGTTATCTCTGTGCAGCAAAATTTAGGCTGGGAAGATCTGCATCAGTTTTACCTGGGCTGGAACCAGAAGCTGTGTTGCCTACAACGAGCCTTCTTCAGGTTGCTCAGCCTTTCTGCAAATCCAGCTATTTTTGCTCAGCAACTGAAACTTGTACCTGAGTGCCCAACTAGAATAATCTGGGTTTTGACTTGGTCTTTCCACAACTGTAACATAGGGAGAGTCATACTCACCAGTTTTACAAAGTGCTTTGAAATCTACAGAAGTCAGTTTGCCACAGGGTATAGAAATCTCTAATTAAGGGTTGAAATCCCAAGGTCAGAATTTTTGGGGAGTTCTGGGACAATAATTTCCCATGAAATTTTCCTATTTTAGTGAAAGTGCATTTTTTTTCCTCAAGAAAGTGTATTTTGGCAGTTTTTCAGTGATCTCTGTTGCCTAAGAAAGGGCTCAAAAATATGTGACCAAGTAATATCAAGTTTTTAGACCAATATTAACATTGCAGTGCTGTAAGGAAGTGACAAAGAAGCCAAATTAGCTGATGAAAGCCTGTGGTTAATACATTATCTGGATCTAACACTGTCAATCAGTTGGACGGATATAAATTGTACTTACTGACATTTCCAAATGCTCATGAGGACTGTCCTTAAGAGTGCTCTGCCTAGTTTTTAAACAACTTGTGTTTAGTGCTGCGTATACTGACAGCCCACCTGATCTGGCTTTTCCAGTTCCAAAGAAAAGACAGGACAAGGTCCTCAGCAACCTGTTCTCGTTGACTCTGCCTTGAGCAGGGTTGACTTTTAGTTGGAGTGGATGATCTCCAGTGGTCCCTTCCAGCCTCAACTAGTCCTTGATTCTGTGAAAATCAATCTCACAACTATTTACGCTCTACGAAATTATATTGTCTTCCTATGTAAATATAACTATTTTTTGACTGAAAGTAAGCCAAAAAATACAATGACCTCAGAAAGCATCATAATTCTTTTGCCAATAACTATCTTTAAAGACAGAAGATGTTGATGAAGCAGGTGTCAGATCTGTAAAAGTTTATTTCATGGTTTTTTGAAGGTTACCAATGACATGGTCAGCACTAGGGCTTGTTTCTCGAATGATGATATTTCTATGTCATTTCCCCTTGTCTTTCTCCTGGTAAAAACTTTCAAGACTGCACCACTGGACAACTGAGTTTTCCAAAGCTGGGCTCATGGAATGAGGTGAAACCAGACATGATTAGGCATGTCCAAAACCAAAAGTTGTTGCTAGTTTACATTACCAATATTTGGACATTTAATCAGTGGTCGTTAAAAGATTTTTTTTAATACTTGATTAGGATGTATACATGCCTTCATGTTTGAAAGAGCCTAATTTCTCAATAAGGAACTCACCTTTTTTTTTTTCTTTCTTTCTTTTTTTTAAACAGTCCTGCCTTTTTAAGTTATAGATGTGACCTAAAGGGAGACACAGAAAGTCCTATTTCCTTCTGAATATGTCAGCATTTTAGATTGACAATTTGCTCTGTAACTGACAGTTAATTTAAAAGCTTTTAGTTCCAAATATACTGTGGCCAACCAGTAATCAAGAAGTGCAAAAAACTCTTATGGAGAACAGGTAAACGTGCAAGTGCTAAAAGTCAAAGAAAATACATTTCTTTGTAGCTGTTCCTGGGGAGACATTGCAGGTAGAACATCTGTTTCATTTACTGTGATTGAGTGCAAAGGCTGATGGATCGGTTTAATGTAGTCCTTATTAACAACTTGCAGAGACCAGCAAACTTTGCAACCTTCTAACAGGAAAACATTTTGAAAATTCAGGAGAATACTAAAGGCAGCAAAAATGTCATCTGAAATAAATGGGAAGCTCCTCATTTAAAAAAAAAAAAAAGAAAATGTAAAAATCACATTGTCGTGTTTGTTTGAACTACAGAATCTTCAAGCTCCTAGGTAAGCGGAAAAACATCCAAATAAAGACTAGAGGAACACTTTTCAGGTTTAAATGCAGAAAATGGAGTACAAGACAGAACCACAGAGACAACCTGACGTGGTACATATTCAGTCAACCATTGGAATGTGTGATAATACTGAAAATTTTCAAAATAATCCCTTGTTCTTCAGAGTCATTGGGAGGATTGCAATAATGCATTTCCCTCCCCCCATTTTTCTTTTCTCTTCCCCTTCCCCTAACTATTCTGTCAGGAACAATAGCTCTAAATGCTGTTCTCCTCTGGTAGGAATTGCACAGCTTTCAGCCAAATATAGCCTCTGTTTGCACAGCCTGATCCTGCGGTCAGTTAACATGCTTTTATTCAATATTCCCTCATTGCTGGGTGGTCCTTGGATCATTTCAGCTCTTAGGTTTCCCAGTACAGTATTAATCCTTTAAAATCCTTCTCTCCTGAAAACTGAGGGGGTGCCCAATATTCGGTCATCCTGCTGCTTTTTATCTTCACAGTAGCAGTAGTTACATTCCCCTCTTTGCAGCTTTTCTTTCGATTGTAATTCTGAGTGAGCAGCTGGGGAAGTTTGCTTGTTATAGGTTTCCATTAACTATCCTTATTTTAATAATGACCTGATTAGGAGTGCTCTGGAGATATCTTTCAGCAAATCAAACAGCGAATTATATAATATCGCACCAGATATTTATCTACCATTTAAGAGCCAGACTATTAAATAGCAAAGGCGTGTGCTTATAGTTTGAGCATGCCTTGCTCTACTGCGATAATGTTTACCTTTCTGGTAAGGGAAACAACTTGATCATATTGGTCATAATAGCCAGACCGATTGCATGTTGGCAAAGTAGAATATCTGTGCAGAAATTTAAGAAGCAACAGGAAGCCAGACCCATGTCTCTTGTATGTGAACTGCTCTCTCTACCTGGTTTTGCTCCTCACCTGTTGTGCAGGAACGAAAGTCATAGTGGCTAAAATGGCTTTCCAGGTTTTCTGAAATTCCCTGAGCAAGGGACCAAAATGATGCCTGAACACAAAGAATTCTGAAATGAGGCTTAAATAGTTAAAAAGGTCTTGTAAGAGTGAATAAATATGGGCACAGGGGTGAGTTTCACCTTATGCGAGCTCTTTGTTTATTTTTTGCCTTCAAGTCAGTGAAAGCTAAGAAAAAATGGAATGGTAGGCTTTAAAAAAAAAAAAGTTTAATCATCCCAAGAAAAGCATAGGCAATGAAAGCTATCAGATTTCTTCTTTAGCTCATTTGGAAGAATTTATGCATGTTCTGGAATTACCTACATTTCAGTATGCAAGCAAATACAAATTGTGATAAAAAAATCTAGCAAATATTACATTGAATCTCCCATGTACTAAAATAAACATTAAATTCTACCACCATGCTATCAGTCAGGTTGGTCTACAGATGTGGTATTTATGCCCGAAGGAATTACTATTGCTTCTCTGAGACTTTCCTTTATAAATCACTCACAGGAGAGAGGCTGAAGAAAATTAAGCAAGAAAGCAAGAAAGTAATCAGTGCCTTGCATGTGATTTTGGTAGAAATACATACAATACTTATATTGATCTAATTTCTGTTGAAGTAAATGTATTTCTTTTAAGTGGGATGGCTATGCAAATTCCCCTCAGGACCACAATGACAGATGTTTTACTGGAGAATCACCTCAAAAGGAACTTATCTGAGCTATAGCTGTTTTAGAATCTTTCGTTGTTAAGTGTCAGCTTCCCTGTGTGCTGGAGTGAACCTATGGGTTTGGCACTATATCATCACCACTTTTTCCCATCTTTTCTGTTTAGGAAGAACAGCTCTGAATGCCACAGGCTGTATCTTAATTTTTTTTTTTTTTTTTTTTAAGGGTTTATAATTTCTAATAGAAGCATTCCTTGTACTCTTTCAACAATATAATACAGTTTGTTTTTGTTGTGCTTCAGTCCAGTGCTGAGAGCTTCCTGTACAGAGACGTATACACATGGTTAAGAGAAAATAGTTTACAGTCAAATACACAGATGGTTTACAGTCAAATACACAGCAAGGGGACAACATCTGTATCTCATGGTTCAAAGCTGCTCTATAAACAAATTAAATTAGGTCTGGGATGAAGGGCAGTATTTAAAACATACTATTATTTCAAAAGTCATGTCAGATTACTAGACTAACAGATTTAGGAAAGTTTAATTTCTGTAGGCAAAAGAAGACAAGGGAATGATGTTGCCAGTACCTCACAAGCCACACCTAACTCCCTTCTATACAGCTGGAAGGGTAAGAAACACATTTGTGTCAAAAGTCTGTTACAAGGTTCAGGCTGACACTCTTCTTTATTACAAAATTTCTCAGTAACTCTATTTGTCCTCCAGTCCTATCCCGTCCCCATTTTTGCAGTTCTATGCCAATATGCTAGTAATTACACCATCCCTTTTCATGTAGCTCATCACATACAATGGACAATTTTCTCTGTAATGAGTGTAAATATGGTTCTTTTAATATAAATTAGAGAAATATAATAATATGGACACATTAAGGTTCTATTAGCAATAAATGTTTTCCTTCTCTGTTGGCAGGCAATATATTCCCCTGCTCCCAAATGAATATTTATAGTGTGCACAAATTGGAAAAAACAGCTTAGAAAAGAAAATGTTTTTGTTTTGCTCTCTAAACCTTTTCAGTTCTAACAGTCTCAGGAAACATTCATTGCATTTTTAGACAATCTTATAACTGCACGTGGTGGAAATAAATTAGTACAAAATACCTTTTCAAGAATCATCCGACGGATGCAAAAAAAAAACCAAACCCAAGACAAAGGTAGAAAACTAAATAAGGATGTGAATATTAATCATTCAACAGCTGAACGACAGATATCTCTGCAGATACCCAACTTCTCGGCTGCTATAAATCAACAGAGACCTGTCAGAGCTCTGTTGATTTATGTCAGCTGGGGATTCAGCTTCATGTTGCTCCTAAAGTAGGAGACAAGATGTCTGTTCAAGTTTGCTCATATCACTAATGGAGGTATTTTAAAGAACAAGAGGACCATCAAGCACCAATTCCCATTTACACTCAATGGCAATTTAATACTCAATCCCCATTAATAGCTTTGAGAATTCTCTGTGCAAAGTTACGACTTTACATTACCATATTTATGTGTTCCTAAGGATGGATATCTTTCCTGGAATGTGTGTCCAGTTAAACAATTTTCAGATTTTTGTTGGGAAAAATAAGTTCTAATTACATGTGTAATAAACCACTGCCTTTAAATACTTTCTGTTTTTTTTTTTCCTTAATTTGGCTATTGAAACATAAAGGAAGAAGTTTCATGGTTTTGTTTGGACAGTGGCAGCAAGTTTAGTAACTGAACTATAAGAACAATGATGGGAGTGAGAAATTCATCTTCATGTTAATTTGATACAACCCAGTAAGACTGCAGTGAAATACATCATTCCTAACTGTCAATTAGTCTTCCACATAAGCAACAAGGTAGCATGGAAACATCTGCCAAGAAAACAAAGTAATTTTACATTATGAAAAAATGTTAATATGAACTAGAAAAAGTGGCTGAGAAAATAGCTGTTATTCCCCTTTATTCATATGCTCAGTTGTTTTCTCTTAATAACCAACAGGTAACCATATATTTGAGCCCTGCTGATACATGAATAATCTGTGCTTTAAGGCACAAAGATGAATACACCTCTGGAGAAAGCAGTCCCCCTTCAAAGATTGGCCCTGTGCTCAGAAGAATACATTTCCACCAGTCAATTGGATAGCCTTTCATTTGGATTGTAATCCTTTCAATTGGATTGTAACCTTTCATCCATAAACTATTATGGATTGGGAGCAAATCCAAGGAAGTCAGTGAAACTGTTCCATAAGGAAACAGCAAAATCTTAGCTTAGACAATTTTGGTAGCCTTTGGCTGGCAGGGGGAAGTAGACATAGCAAATGTGAAGAAAACAAAGTTGGTCATGTCTGCAGAAATTGTGTGAGGCAACCAGATATGACTGGGTAATGTGAAAGTTGTGGTGAAGGCCAATGTTGGGAGGAAGACCTCTAGGTCTCTAGTTCAACTTCCTTTTCTAATCAGGACAGACATCTAAGCTAGGGCAGGTTTATTAGGACCTTGTCCAGTCAAGTTCTTAAAACCTTCAATGGCAGAGATGGGCCCACCTCTCTGGGCACATGTTCTTGTATTTTTGCAGCAGCACAGTGAATAAATTTTCTTTTTATCTAGCCAGAATGTTCCTTTTTGCAACTTTTACCCATCGCCTCCTTTCACACCACATACCTGAGAAGAGCCTGCCTTTGTTGTCATGAGGGCGCAGTGTTGGCTCAGATATAACCTGCTGTCCACCCTGACCCCGGGTGGTTTTCTTCAGAGCTGTGTCACCTGGCCTGCCATTCCCCAACCTGTACCGACTTAAGGATTTATGCCATCTTGGGTGTGGGATTTAACATTTGTCTTGGTTTTATATATATTTATTTATTTATAATGGGAAAAGATGACTTATTAACCCATTGTTTCTTGTAATATATATGATGTGCTAAGTTCCAGACAGATTGCCCAGCAGGACTTTATAACAAAGTAATGGAATAATCAGGAGAGGAAGAATGCACTTGCTGAGTTTTTATTGTGATATGTGTGTCAAGGGCTGGATTAGAACACAGACTTGAACTTTAGTCTTTCATGGGCTGGCATTGCAATTATAGACAATATTACAGTAACAGAGTTCCAGGTTGAAAGACTTTTTGGGACAAGTATTTTCTGTTTGTCCAGCTGCTAGAGCAGTGTGACTCCAAGGGTACTAGCGCAATGCAAGTAAATACATGGTTATTCTTATTGTTGATGATATTGGTGTTGTATCACTGAAAGAAGGGAAAGGCTGCTGCCACTCATTCCATCTGCTAAGAGCTATTTGTTTTGTCATAACTTAGATCAAGGTGGTGAGCTTACTGAAGCTAGGAGAATTTTTCTTTTTGTCTGATATGAAACGTCCTACAAGTACTTTAAATCAATGCATCTCAGTATAGAAAAAGGCACCGAAAAAAGGGATTCCCACCATCTTGGAAATTTATTTTCCTATCTTTTTCTTCCCCAAAATAAGAGTGAAAAGTCAAATGTCATTTTCTAATAACAATGTATTTTTAGTCTTTATGCTATCTGGAATATGATGTCAAGACTTCCATTTACTTCAGTGGTATGAGAACTTTTCTTTCTTATAATGTTTCTTGATATTACTCAGAAGAATTTCTCACTATATGCATATTGGTATAGAGCCAATGAAATAACCAATCATAGAGTCCATGTATATGATGGTTTATATCAACTGAATTTAATTCAACAGTAAATTACTTAATTTAATTCAGCAGTAAAAATCCTAACATTAACTAGATATATTTACCCAAATCTCCTTCTAAATTTTTTAATTAACTTTGTTTTCTTTGATAGCTCTGTAGACCTTGTGGCTTACTTTTTCCAAACTGAAATTTATGATATTGTTTTAAGATATAGATCAATGCTTAATACTTTTAAAAAATCCACCATAGTATTTGATTTTACTTTATTTCTTAAGCAAATTTTGAAAATCTTATTGTTAATGATATTTTTACTGTTAATGATATTTGTACTTGCTGATTTTAACTTGGTTCATTCCCCTTTCCCTTCCTTCTAGCTCTAGAGACTAAAAAGCTCTGGGGAGTTGCATGAATTTGCTATTGTTGTACACTGTATAACTGTAAAATATTTCTGTACTATTCAAAGGTAAATAAATCAGTTGTGTAAAATGAATAAAAGCTATGAAACGTCCAGATGGAGCTTTCTAACCATCAAAAAGGTAATCAGCATTTTGCTTAGCAACAAAACTTTAATTATGCTAGTTAATCTTGGAGGTGGAAAAAGAAGTGGAAGATCTGATGCTTAACTAAAATTGATTGACTCCGTAAAATGTCCTTGAATAAAAGGACGGAAATAATCTGACCTTTGGAAACTATTACACAAAAAAAGTATACTTAAAATGATTTTGTCATCTTGAAGGTGTTTGATTGAACACTTGTAAGTATGTTGTCAGCAAGGTGTTACAATTTTCTAATAGTTTTAATAGTCGTCTTTTGAAAGGAAACAATTTTTGGGGAGGGGATAATAAAGTTGCTGCTACTTCAGGTGAAGAAAGGCATTATTTCCAATACCCATGCAAAACAACAATATGGTGAAAACATCAAGCTGTTAACCAACCACCCTCACTAGTAAAATTAGTTTTTCTAGAAATGTAGACTGACCAGGTGATAACCATGACTGCCAGAACTGCACTGGAAATAATCAGACCAAATATAAACCAATGGAGTCATCTATTGTCCTGCTAGAATTAGTGGGAACAAAGAGGCACCATCAGAGAACAAGTCATCTCATCTCCAAAAGATGTTTTACATAGGTCAGCTGATCACCATCCATGTGTCTTCTTTATTTATATATGATGGAAGGAGGAAGGAGATTCATCTGACAAAATATGGATATCTACATTGGTACTAAAACACTACGATTTATCACAATCTGAAATATTCTAGAGGAATCTCTACTTAACAATGTCTATTTACTTCCACTGACTTCATGAACTTTGTTTGACTACAGCTCAGCTGTAGAGACCTCAGGGTCGGTGAGATTTTTCACAGCCTTGGTGTTTCAGGTATGGTCAACCCATTTGCTAGTTTGATCAGATTGGGCTAGAGCTTCTAATACAAAAAGAGAATGACAAATTTTATTGCAGTCTTTGGAGTTCATATGAGAACAACTGGCATAAGCATAGTAAAAAAAAAAAAATCAAGTTAGTACATTAAATCATCTTCTAAAATTGATTCCCCAGAATTTGAAGGAATGAAAAGCATGAAAAGCTTCTGTCGTCATGTATGATGACACGCTAATGTGGTTCTTTTTCATGTTTCCTTTTGTTTCCATGGAAAAAAAAAAAAAATTCTGCAAATATTTGAGTTATGAAAGCTCAAGAAATTCCTAGTGACATTGAGGCCTCTTTTACAGTCAAAAAAAAGAGTAACACTGTAGTGGAAAAGTTCAAACTTAATGGAAGAATTGAATTTAAAATAAGTAATATCTGTGACAGCTTGTTGTGTTACTGAACTCCTGAACAGAGCTGGAAGAAGGTATCACTGGAAAGAGTGAAGTAGTATTGCGCTAATCTGAAATTTGTTAAAATCAATTTCAGCACCTTACTCTAGAGACACTTTATAAAGAATGAGGTGTTACAGTTTCAGCATGAGGACTTCCTTGTGATAAGCCTGTATTCAAATCCATACTCTATATGTGCACAGTGTGGCTATTAAAAGAGTCCTTGTCCCTGAATGACCAGAGAGGAGAAAAGTCAAACAGTTGAATCCTACCAACATTATGCTGAACATCCAGAAGTTAAGAAAACTTGACAGTTTAATTTTCAAAAAACTGATTCCTATGCATTTGATTGAAAGAACCTGTATGATACCAAGATCATCTTCAACTGCACCATCTGGTAGCAGCTCATAATCTTACAGTAGTTAAGTGTGATGAAAGCCAATTTAACAATTAATGCAGATGTCTCTTCAGGGGATTCATTGTATATCTCTCTTTGATGCTATCCACCAGCAAGATTATGATGCAAAAGTCTCTTTTGGCCTGATTTTTATCTCATTCTTATGAATTTTGAACCAGGACCTGCACAAATGATAGAAGATCTGCATGTTAGCAGTAAAGTCATGTCAGGGGTGAATCATAGCCTCCTCTCTTCTGTCTAAGAAAAATAATCATATTTTTTCCGTCCCTTGCTGAACCTTAACAGTCTGCCAGGTGGCAACCACCATTTCAGAGACATATGCTTGAAAGGCAAAATGTCTATCCAGTCATCCTGAGACAATTGCCCTCACAAATTTGATTCCAGTGATAACTATACTGGATTTGGAGCTGTACAGCAAAATTAAACTCGTGGTCTCAGAGGCTTTTAAAAACCACTTGGCCTGACAATAGAATCACTCTGTGCCAGCAAATGTTTTCTTTTTCTACTTTTTTTTCTCATCTGAACTGTCCCCAAAGTAGATGGGGCATTGTTTCTTCTTTTTTAAAGATGCAATTGGTAGCATAGTGAGCAAAGATGCAGACATCCGGACGAGCTCTGAGCCAAAATTCTTGATGTCTTTTCTAACACACTGCTTATCCTTCACATCTGCTGGAGGGTAAAAAGTAAGAAAAAGCAAACCAAAGCAATACCCCTGCACACACACACTCATGAAATCTTTTATCTACAGGACTTACTGTTCCTGTCGGCCTTTATAGGCCTGAACCAAGACAGTGAAAAAGGTCTCCTGGATTTATCTGTGGTTACATTTAGACACAATGCATCGCTCCCTTCCAAACTTCTCTCATAACACCCAAAGGATGAGCTGGATAGACTTAATAAATACATGTAGCAGGTAAAAGTACGACAGGGGCCATGCCTTGCTTCATTGTCTTCAGTCAGTGGATAGCGCCTACATAACCGTAGCCAAGAGTGGCCTTGCAAAACAAGCTTGGGATGGGAAGCTCTTGGAAGCTGTGCTGTCAAATTTACTGCAGTTGCAATATAGTATCTCTATGTGTACAAATGGCGTTTGGTCCTTCAGTATTTATGCTGTGGTTTCAAGCATTGAGTGCTCATGCCTTGTAACAGAATTTTTTTCCCCCTTGAAATCTCTCTCTGAATGGGTCCATGGTGCTGCAGTCACCACAGGTTTCAACCTTCCCTTGGATTAACGTTTTGCTTAGCTCTAGCAAAGGCAAGTTCAAAGGCTAGAAACTATGTCCTAGTCTGCTATAATATTACCAAATGGAATGTCATGTTTCTCATTCAAAAAAAAAGCATAAAGGAAAGAAAATCTTGAAGGAGGTACTTAACAGAAGCGTGGAAAAACAGAATATGCAGAGCTTTCCCTTTATAGAGTCTTTAGTTAGAGATGACCCTGTCTCTGGGATCGCCTCTACCTTCACACTCTGACTTCAGTAGCTCCCCAGCAGTGCACAAAGAAGTTAATTGATCTTATTTGGGCTACTTCCTGCAAGCTAGCCATCTACTCTGCTTTTCAGATGAAGCATATCTAGCTTTCTTGGGCTAAATAGGGGTATATAGATGCTCTTTGGCAAATTTCTTGAGTAATCCATTGGTTTCAGGAAAGGAAGCAAGAAATTAAAAAATGCTTTTACATAAAACCGACAAAAGCAATTGAAAGCAATTGTTTTTACTATCATTCATACCACATAGTCTTATTTTCATGATACACAGCACTCCTTACAGCCAAAATCAGACCACCTTGTTTCACAGTGGTTCTTTTAGTAGCGAAGTTTATTCAATAAGGCTTTAAAAGAAAAAAAGAGATAAAAAAGTAAGAGCAGGTGTTCCTGCTCCAACGGATATTGCCAGTAGAGGTACTTCATATTTCTGATGCACCCATCTGTGTGGCCTTACCTCAGGTGATTAGTGAGTCTAAAAGATGTGACATTTGCAGCTTACTGATATTATATACTGGCCAGAACTATATCAGTCACTGCTGCCAGATGCAAATGCAGCCTGTCACCAAAAGGCATCCCTTTTCCCACAGCAGTTTTATGTCAAGATAAGAGCAGTGCGTTCCTGCTTGAGCTAACACTGATGTCCATGGAATTATACAAAAGTTAAACTAGGTTACATCAACCTATATATTGCAAAACCTCCTTTCATCTATTCCCTTGTAAACTTAGCATGACTACAGTGATCTCAGTGATGCTACTGCAGTGTTACACTACTGCATGTGGGGGGTGTGTGCAAATTTAGCCCCATGTGTAACTGCTGGAACTAACTGGAATTTTTTCCATGGACTGTTATTATAATTGGGAAACACTGACTATGGGAATGTAATACGGGACTGCAATAATTTAAACAGCATCTACAGGACACCTCCTAGAACATCATCTGAAAGATATTAAGAAGCATCCCAGTTCGCTTTAACCCTTGGATATCCATTTTCTAAAGGCTTAGACTCCTGGGACAGTTGGCTAATTATCCTGGAAATTTTAGTAGCATTGGCTCCTAGATTCCTGCATCTTCAGTCTACCCCATGACTGAATCAGAAATCCCAAACTTCTGGATTTCTTCATTTGTGCACTAGAATTATTAATATCCTAGGATTCAAAAATAGGATATCAGACAGGGCTCCTAAGGTTTTCGCTCCTAGATGTTTTTCTTTTCAGATGGAATTTCACTTAGTTTATTTATTAATATAGCATTTCAGAATTTAACACATTTCCAACTTTTCCACTGTCAGATTGCAGATGCTTAGAAAACTTGACTTGGAAACATAGATCAGAATCTTGAAGTTTTCCATATACCAACACTGCCAACCATTGTCCAATTCTAGTCACTGAATTTTTGAGATCCTCTTATTACTACTTGATGGTTTTTTGTTGACAGTCATGTCCCAGTAAGTAGCTCAGGCCCAGAGTCATGCTAACATGATGTTTTCCAGGAGTTAATTTTCCCAGGCCAGCTCAGAACATGAGGGAAATGGATATGTGACTGACAGCTTTTGAGTCTGTAAATACTAGTGTTATCAAGCATCCAGACTCTTTCAGACTTTTATGCTACCTATTTTCGATGCTTACCTGAAGAACCTGAGTCTCCAATGCTTAAATTGCAGAATCCAAGGGGCAGAGTTCCTGGGTGCATCCTGACACCACGTAACATAATTCCTCTCCCCTGTCCCAGATCTTGATTTTTTGTGCTATGAAAATTAAGTCACAAGGCCATGAAGGGGCTGCAGAACACTTGGATCAGTATACTGACCTGGAAAAAGGGGAATTCAAGACAATTCAGGCACACTGGTGTGCATCAACCATACAGCTTGGAGGGCTTCAAATCTCTATATGCTCCCTTGACATTCAGTGGACAGATATCAGCGGTTCCAGTTGGTGATTTAATCAGTCAAAAACTGAGTGATTCCTTGGGAGTGCCTCACAGGAGAGGGAACCTGGGGAGACTGGATATATATAGCTAGGAAATTCAGGTAAGTGTCTGAATTTATAGTGGATGAATACTAACGCTTTGTGGAGAGCTAAATGTTAGAGCAGATTGACAACAGTTTCAGTGGGTATAGTCCCACCACAGTGTTTTATCAACCATGGCCACAGTTATTAAAATAGCTTGTGGGATACCGCTCCAGAGAAACATGATGCTTGTTCATCAGTTGCATGCATTTCTCCTGGAGTTTTAAAGCTTTCTAGTCTTGCAACTTTGAAATATTTATGGGTGCTTATAATTACTGAAATGCCTTCTTGGGAAACATTCAAGCTGTTGTTTTAAAAATGTATAAGTATGGCTTGCTTTAACGCCTATTTCTGAATTTAGATGTAAAATATCCCTTCCATTCACTACTTAATCACTCACTCAACCTTTGGGTTGGGGGTGGGGAGTAGAAGAAAACAAGTCCAGGCATTACACTTTATCAATTTGACTTTAAGACCATTTATGCTGCAGCAGTGATTATGGCTCTTTTTTGTTAGCAGCAAGAGATGGGCAGAGGATTCATTGACAAAGACGGTAATCCTTGCAAAGTTTTGTTGTTGTTGTTGTTGCATTTTGCAGTATATGAAGTTCTCTTTGGAGACAAAAGTTGCTATTCTTCTCTCTGCCCCTGCCCTTTCTGGGTCCATCAGTCTGAAATACTCTGTCAGCTGAAACTCTACGGAAGAGGATGGTGGGAAAAGAGAAAGCTGAAATAATTATTGATTGGCTATTTTCACATAAGTAGCAATCTTCCTAGTGTTGCATCTTAGTTTCAGTTCAGTTCCAGGTGACATATCAATATAAATTATTAATATTAATATTATTAATAATAATATTAGCAATTTTCTGAAAGTAATTCTGATTATGACAGTATCAATAATATTACATTGTATTTAGCAACTTTACAGCTTACAGTATTTTATAAAAAGGTCACTATTATTATCCCTGTGGCTTTTTTAACGGATGGTGAAACCAGGGAGTAAAGAAAAAATTAATTTGTTCAAGGTCACTCCACAGAGCAATGGAAAAGCTATGAATTGAAATCAGGTTTCCCGAGTCCCAAGCCAGCTCTTTAACGTATGGCGACAATGCTTCTTACGAAGGATAGCAGGCACTTAAGAGAACAAAATACCACAGCATTAAATGAAAAGCACCACATTAAAGATTTTTGCTTTGCACATTTTATAGTCTATTCCCTTTTATGAATTCCAGAAATTCACATTTATTTACAAGACACAAAGGAGAAAGAGATGATGCCAGTGACTGTTACTATTAACAAACTTTTCAGACAGTATTTTTTTCTGAATAAAATGTATTGGAATACTCTTGCAGGTAGGATGTATAACGACGAATAGAGTATAATTACTATTGATGTTACTGTGTTCAGGTGAAGATGTAGGCAATAGAATCATAGAATCATAGAATCATACAGGTTGGAAAAGACCTCTAAGATCATCGTGTCCAACCGTCAACCCAACACCACCATGCCCACTACACCATGTCCCTAAGGGCCTCATCTACACATCTTTTAAATACCTCCAGGGATGGTGACTCAACCACTTCCCTGGGCAGCCTGTTCCAAGGCCTGACCACTCTTTCAGTAAAGAAATTTTTCCTAATGTTCAATCTAAACCTCCCTTGGCGCAACTTGAGGCCATTTCCTCTTGTCCTATCGCTTGTTACTTGGGAGAAGAGACCAACGCCCACCTCACTACACCCTCCTTTCAGGTAGTTGTAGAGCGCGATGAGGTCTCCCCTCAGCCTCCTCTTCTCCAGACTAAACAACCCCAGTTCCCTCAGCCGCTCCTCATCAGACTTGTGCTCCAGGCCCTTCACCAGCTTCGTTGCCCTCCTCTGGACACGCTCCAGCACCTCCATGTCCTTCTTGTACTGAGGGGCCCAAAACTGAACACAGTATTCGAGGTGCGGCCTCACCAGTGCCGAGTACAGGGGCACGATCACCTCCCTGCTCCTGCTGGCCACACTATTTCTCATACAGGCCAGGATGCCGTTGGCCTTCTTGGCCACCTGAGCACACTGCCGGCTCATGTTCAGCCGGCTGTCAACCAGTACCCCCAGGTCCTTTTCCTCTGGGCAGCTTTCCAGCCACTCTTCCCCAAGCCTGTAGCGTTGCCTGGGGTTGTTGTGGCCGAATTGCAGGACCCGGCACTTGGCCTTGTTGAACCTCATACAGTTGGCCTCGGCCCATCGATCCAGCCTGTCCAGGTC
The DNA here is from genome assembly GCF_964195595.1 of Calonectris borealis. Taxonomy (NCBI): domain Eukaryota; kingdom Metazoa; phylum Chordata; class Aves; order Procellariiformes; family Procellariidae; genus Calonectris; species Calonectris borealis. Next base: position 5,801,461 of record NC_134315.1, on the reverse strand, counting down.
CCTCTGCAGAGCCTTCCTACCCTCCAGCAGATCAACACTCCCGCCCAGCTTGGTGTCGTCTGCAAACTTACTGAGGGAGCACTCGATCCCCTCGTCCAGATCATTGATGAAGATATTGAACAGGACCGGCCCCAGTACTGAGCCCTGGGGAACACCGCTCGTGACCGGCCGCCAACTGGATTTAACTCCGTTCACCACAACTCTCTGGGCTCGGCCGTCCAGCCAGTTTTTTACCCAGCGAAGAGTGTACCTGTCTAGGCCGTGAGCCGCCAGCTTCTCTAGGAGAATGCTGTGGGAGACAGTGTCAAAGGCCTTACTGAAGTCCAAGTAGACCACATCCACAGCCTTTCCCTCATCCACTAGGCGGGTCACCTGGTCATAGAAGGAGATCGGGTTGGTATATGCATATATGCATAGTAGACCTAAACACTGGATTCTTGCCTGCCTTTGTCACAAAATACAACACTGCCTGAGGCAAAATCTCAGGTCTCATATCCTGATATGATCTGAGCAAGGCCATGATACTCCCATATTGCTTTTCCACTGGGGGAGTCAGGTGTCACCTAACACCACAAACTTTTTGTCATTAAAGGGTCAGTAGTTGCCACTCAATCAGTATTTGGATTTCTGGAGGTATTTCCTATTCTAGCTTTGTGCATGGACTTTCTCGGTATCACTTTAAGCTAGTATGAGGACCTGAAAACAAACAAACCAAAAAACAAACCCAGGAGAGATATCAAGAGGGTGGGAAAATCTACTTCTGTTGATGGCCTCAAAAGTTAAGTAAACACTAATTTGTGTGCAATGTTCTTTGTCCAGAGGCAATCCCAGTCTGCCAATTATTAACATTACTTTTGATTAGTTCAGCAAATCTCAAAGGGTAAATGCTGCATTAATAATAAGCTATAGGCATTAACAGGACATGTGAAGATCTTGCTGTACTGACTGTGGGTATTCCCACAGAGAATATTTGTAGGAAAGCAGTATAAATAAGGAAGCTATTAAAATGCTCTAGATTCTCAATGACTTGGAGAATTTGGGGCATTTAAATTTTTTAAGACCTTTGCATTTTTTCTAGGATGAGGAAAATAAGTGCATGTAAAGCAGTTTAAAAACCCGAAAGAGCAGGATTAGCTTTTCAATTTTCCATTTAAGTAATCTAATTTTGACACTAAGCTTGGTAAGTTAACACAGGGGGTCATATTTTCCACTGGTGTAAATTTTTCAAGATAGACTGTTTTTTCTGAGAGTCCTATTGCTGTTTATCCCAGTGTTTCATAAACGACTGTGGATCACTCTAATATAGAAGGGTGGCAGTTCCGTCCAGCTGTTAATTACTTCTTCATTGTGGGAAATGTGCATATTTGGACTGCATGAATAATGGAACTGTGTAACCAAACAGTCAGAAAGTGATAGATTGGATGAAGTTCAAAAGCCTAAATGTATGAGTGTGTGATATGAAATATTCCATTCAATTGAAGATGATTTTTCAATTGCAAAATAGTAAAAAAGATGGTATTTAAAAGCAACTCCTTTGATTATAAGGTATTTAATAAAATAAAAAAGGTTAAAAAAAGACCAATAACCATCATTTTTGGATACTCACCTTAAGAATTCAACAATTAATGGCTTGCTTAGGCTGTGAGAGCCCTGGGTTCAATTCCCAATTATTTATGGCAGAGTCCCTGTATCTTAGGTGAGATTGTAGAGTTTTATGGTTCTGAAGTCTTCTCAATTTCTTTAGTTTTATTGTTTTATATCATATAACTAAACATTCAGGGAGACCAGGAGAAAGAGCCTGGATTTTTCACTTATTCAAGTAATATCCCAGCCAAAACATTATATTGCTGAGCAAAATTATATCAAATTGTGATAGAACTTGAACACAACAGTGCTTTGAAAACAAGACCTTGCTATAGGTCTCTGCTCTCAGTCAGGCAGAGGATAAATTTTTATTACGGATACAAATAGTACAGGTTAAGACTGTACCTTCTATAGCCATGTCAGAGTACCTTCTCCTGTGTGAGCAAAAGACCATTTTCATCAGAGATAATATGAGCTTAAGTAATTTCTGATGGATGGAAAAAGGAAACTTGAGCTTTCCTCTACTTGGTCTTAACCTCTGACATATTGTCTCAAGCAAGGATATCGCCACCTGACTTTTTACTTCTGTGAAATTAAATAAAAACCCAAATTAAAGTTTTTGAGGAATTGATGTCTGGTGTCTGGTTCATTAAATTTTAGAGTAACTGAAAGCTGTCACATGATAAATTTACTATTTTACTACTACTACTACTACTACTACTACTTCTAGTAACAACACCAACACCAACACCAATACATACTGTTTGCACTATGACCAACATGAGACTCTTCACAGAACTCAGGTGAGTGGGGGAAAATATATAGGTACTCCGAAGAGCAATGAACAATTTCATTTATTTAGATTCAGGTGTTGTTAAAAGTGTTATACTTATTTGACAGTGTAGATAAGAGTATGAAGAATACGAGATGAATGGGATTTATCAATGAGGGGTCAAGAAAAGAGAAATATCTTTGTCATTAAACACATTTCAAAATGTAGTTAATTTTCCTTTTATTTAGATTTTGTTGTCCCCTTTGTGCTTGTGTTTTTCTCACTTAGCTCATACAGGCTTGTCAGACTCTACTTAAATCATCTTTATACTCTTTACATTATAGTAAGCAAAGAAGCTGTACTGTGACAAATGTGCAGTAAAATGCCTGATTCTCACAGAACTTTTTCACTAGACCATCGCAAACAGCTTTTATGGAGTAACTCCCAATATTCATCTTTAGTCAGTGGAAATCTTCCTAGTTATCTCAATAGGCTCAGTTCAGGTCTTTGTGAGGAGAGGATAAAATAAACATGACAAAAGATTTACTTAGGACTACAAAGTCTTGGTTAGTGAACTTGAGTCAAAATATGTCTGGATATCTAATAGTCATAACAGCAGTTCACAGAGAAATGGTGCTCAGGGATACAACTGAACAGAGTACAAGATGAAGACTTATCACAATGTGTTTTCCAAGTTAATGAAAAAAGAGAGGTATTATTAAATAATTGAAAATGTTTCTTTCTTTCTCCTTTTTTCTTTTTGTCTTTTCCTCTTTTTTTTTTTTTTTTGTTTTAATGTTGTCTGCCATGGAAAAACAGACATTTTAATTAAGACCTGAAAATATTTGTGTTCCAAATAATTTTCTTCTAAATTTCCTTATATCAAAATGACATTCTTATTTGTTTCTATTTCTAAATGGACTTAATAAGAAAAAGGTTTTCTGAGAAAATTGAAGTCTAGGTAGAAATGAAATATTTGATTATTTTCAGTTAGCCAAAAACTAAATGAAATTTCCTATGCAAAACAATTGAACTAGCCCTTCAGCAGTTCGAAGAATGATTCCTGGGGAAAGAAGCAATTATATAAAAAGATTAGACCTGATTTTCCACTTTATAATAAGCAGCATAATTTAATCTAATTCATTGTTTTTCTTCTTATTCAATTTAGGATTAAATTAGGTTCTTCATTTCACCAATATATATCTGAATTAAATAAAAAGGTTTGGACTTCCCTATACACTAAATTTGCTATCATATGAGTTAATGCAGAGATACAGAACACCAGTCAAGGACTGAGAAATGAGCTAATACTTTTTAAGGTGAAGAGGCTGATTGCTTCCTCACTGTTGAATGTCTGTAAGTCCCAAAGTTTAAAATATAATGGTAGGATAAGAGTTTGGTATATCTGTGGATCATGTGTGGCTTGTCATGCTGAAACAACCCTTCTATCAAAAATATACAAAATAATTTGATGATTAAATATAGAAAAAAATATTTTAAAAGCTATGAAAAACAGTATAAGCAGCTTTAAGATCAGAATGTTGCTAGAAAATGAAGTCATAACATTTATGCCCATTACTTGCAGTAGAAATACAAAATAATGTTTATTTCTTTTAATCATTAAATCTATTTTGTTGTCATAGAAATGGATGGATGAATGAATCAATCAATGAGACTACAAAATTTTCCATTCTAATAAGACTGCTATACCAAGGATACAATATACTTATTTCATCTAAACATGTATACACTCTAGAAGTACATTATATGGTACATTATAATAAAGCAACAATAATAAATCCATGGCTGCATTTTTCTGGTCAGTATTATTTGTCACTCTCTGCGGCATTCTCCAAAGACTGTGAGATTCTCATTGCCTCTACTACACATAAATCAAAATATATGTTTTTGCAGAGTTTTATACTTCAATTCTTTAAATAAGTCAATGCAGACTTTGTGCTCTTGATAAAATAAAGCATATATACTTAGTGCCCCTCAACTGGGAAATAGATTAAATCTGTAATAGACCAGAGTCTTAGGTTGGGGTGGTTAGTCTTGCAAAACGTAGGTCTGTCGCTGAAACTGAACCCTAAACCTTAAATCTTATTTTCCAAGAAAAGTTTAAAATCAAAGTTTTTCACTGCCACTCATAAGCGTAAGAGAGATTTTTAAATCAGTTGAAAAAAACAATAGCTCAAATAAATACAGATTCCTGCTTATACATTGCCTACTAGGGTATAGACTCCTAGAAAGCTTATCATAGCAAATTCCACAGTGTGATTCCTACCCTGTGTTTTATTAAATTGTAAAGGCAGAATTAGGGATTTTTATATATTGGAATTTTCAAAAGCTCTTAACTTCCCAGGTTCCAATTACATTGCTCTGCATTTTTAAACACCTAAATATCTTTGAATATCTGCTTCAAAACCCCTGGTCTTTGTGCCCATTGCATACAATCCTCTTAATTATAATAGCTGAACACTTTGCAGTTGTTAATGGATTTTATCCCTGTGAGACAGGGAAATGCTCTCATAGCTTTGATAGCCTGAGAACGGCATACGTAATAGATTTAGAGACTTTCCCAGAGTCAACCAGAGAGTCTGGGATGAAGCCAAGAAGTGAACCCATGCTCCTCAAATTCAATCCACTGCTCTATCTGGTCATCTCTTCTTTGTTCCTGGAAAGGACCATAGTGGGAGCAGACAGCCTTAAATACACTTTTGTCTCATTTTCATTATTATCTGACTCCTTCCCTAATACTTTACTCCTTGGGCTAATATGCAACAGATTATCTTGAACATGACATGGTCCACTAGAATCTCACTTCACTGCAACTTCATTGCTTGGAAATTGTAATTGTAATGCTTCATTTCTCTTTGATGTTACTTCATAAGTGACAATTTTGAGACTCTACAGAGAAACGCCTAATGTTTCTGTCCCTAATGTGTCACACGGTAATACTGCACTAAACACTTAGAGTGGCTACTCATGCTTTTTTCCACAATGCTTTACAGTAAGAGATGAAGGCTAAGTAAACAAATATCCCTCTGGACTAGGATTCAGGCACTGAATTGGGACTCACTGTGGGAAAAAAAGGGAAGACGAGATTAAGACAATGGAAAAAATAGAAAAGAACTAAAATAAAAAATGATTTTTTGTTCTTTGGGAAATCTCAATGCCATGGATTTCCATTCTTTACTTAGCAGTATATTTTTGTATTTTCAGAATGAATCAAGGAGTGTGTAGGGAGATTCATCAAGCTGGGGGAAGCTTCACAACTAAGTTTAAAAACACATGGAAGTGTTCTCACTGTCATCTTTTGAATCATAGGAATGTACAGTAATCAAGTTTAATTGACAAAAAATAGAATTTTTAAAAATGCTTTTAAAACATGCTTGCACATGTTTTATGATTATTTTGATGCCTCTTGTTGCTTTAAGTGTGTACAGTATCCCACAGATACCTCATCACCCATCCCAAATGTCATTAGTTTAAGAAAGAGGATTCTGATTCTGCAGCTTCTCCTGCCACATCTCCTTCAGCTGAAGTCATATAGAGGTTTATGGCATTTCACTTACAGGAACATCATTAGAGAGAATTACAACCTCAGGTGAGGGAGAAGCAGCAGGAATAGATGAGATGTTCAGTAGTGAGTCTAGTGTTTGTGTAGAAACATTTGTGAGATCAAATTTAGAGATCAGAAAAAAAGAGAGGAAAAGGTAGAAAGTACTACGTGGCTGGAACTTTCTCCAACGGATTGTTTTCCGAGCTTTTCAGGAAGCATCTGGGACTGAGACGCCAAATGTAGTGGCATTTTACTTGCCAAAATATAGCAGAGGAAAAATTAAAATGGGATCACATCACATAAGTCTGAATTAATCTTACTCTCCTCTTTATCTTCCTTTAACTTTCATATATGATCTCCATCACAATAAAGTCTAAGAGTCTGGGCAAACCTACAGTGATGTAAACTGATACAGTTCTTCAGTGAAGCTTCATTAATTTGTAGTGCTGGCCATATGACCCTACTAACATCATTGGAATTACATTTGATGCCTACTACAAATTCAGAAAATGGCTTTGAAAGACATGACTGATTATGCTACATTTGCTTCTTTGAAAGAAAGTGGATATTTCTCTCTGGAACTTTTAATCCCCTATGACATTTCAAGTGTAACTACTAGAATCAAACCCAAAGGATCAAGAAATGAAAAAGAATAATTACATTATCAGATTAGAGGAAAAATTACCACAGTCTTAAAGGGATGACAGAGGTTTAATTGCTATGTGAAAAATGTTTCTTTTTTACAGAAAAAAGGATTCTTAATACGTACTTCAGTGTAACCTTCATGATATGTTCTGTGGGAGGTGAACAGGTAAGACAGCATAACACACTCTGGGCTTCTGAGCAGAGTAGGAAAACCTGAATTCTGCTGGTCTGAGGATGAGGGAGTGCAGGTGCAAGAAGAGCTGGGGTAGAGGAAAGGGCTGGGGCGAAGTGGGAGAGGGGAGGGATAAGCCTCCTAGCTCCTCTTGCTGTGGAGGGATGGAGGAGTATGGAGAATGACCAGTAACATTGAAAGTGTTCTTTTTTTTTTTATTCTCCAGTAATAACCATTACTCCATACTCCTGTCTGGAGTGGCAGAAGAGGCCAGCACACCAGTGGCGTAGGCAAAGCAGGAAGGAGACTGTGGCCCCATTGTCGTCTCTGATGGTCTATGGTTAGAGGTAACCACCTCCTCTGTCTAAAGCTAGAAATGGCTTTGTCCATACAAAGATTATAGATATAAAGTGGAAACCTTTCAGCCTGGAAATCTACAGATTTATTGACTTCTCGAAGCTGTGAAGAAGAAATTATTCTGGATTAAATTCCACAGGTCTTCACAGCAATTTCTACAGATTGTTATTAATATTTGAAGACTCCCTTTAGTGTTTTGCAATGCTGACCATGCATTTCTTGGTTCATGGACTATGTCTACGCTAATCAATGAAGCAATGCCACAACAGGGCCTTGTAACTCTTGCAATCACCCACAAGTGTTCAGCCCTTGCCATTTGTCACTCGTGTGGTTTTAGTGCTTGCTGGTGTAACCCCACAACTCCCAAGCACAACTCAGAGGCTAGTACAAGCCAGGAGATGTTCCCACAAGGCAGTTTTTCCATCACCACCGTGTTTTGGAGAAATAAGAAAGTTTAGCTGTTGTACCAAGTCGACCTCAGGGAAAAGAATGTACCCTAATTGGTTTCCTACACATAATCAGGCACTCTATCAGGTGCAGACTTTTAATCATTCTCTCCATCCTTTTTCAGACCTGGATAGATTTGGTATCTTCCAAAATATATGTTAGTCCCATCAGCATGGATCTATTGCACTCATAACTCCTATTTAGAGGCAGAACTTATTAACTGGGCCTTGGTGCTGTGTTACTCAGTTTCTGACTATTTTCTAGTACAGACATGTAGCCATGTAGCTTTCTACACATGACTTTCATGACATAACCAAAAACATACTTTCCAAAAATGATTTGTCACTTTTGATTGTAAATTCAAGATGTCAGTGAATTTGCTGTTTAATTGAAGAAGCTAGTAGAAATTGAAATTTCAGTACCGTTATATTATTCTGCTAAAATCAGTAATAAAAAATACAAATCTGATCAGTTGCCATGAATTCTAGCTTTATTTTGCCAACACATTTCAGAATCCTAGTCATGCTGTCATCTGAACTAGAGTGCTACTTTCTTTGGGTTCTCTGCTGTCGCTATGGGGTTTTTTGCTTAACTGATGGCTTGCTGCTTTCCTGATGAAGTGAACAGGATGGGATATCACACACATTATAAAATTGAAAATGGGAGCACAGGGAAAGAGTACTGATTATGTGACTCAGGATGGACTTGACAATGACAACTTCTTCCTACCTGGCCTTGAAAACCCAGCACATATGTTCAGGTACTTACATATTACTTTTTGTTAATTTATTTCAAAGTATTTCACAATCTTTGTTTTTCATAACTTAATGTGGGGTACAAAAATATGATTCTTCCATCCATCTGTGTATTTCATAATCTTTAGTTCCTGTTTCCCTGGCTTGCTGCACTTATGAGTTGGTCTTGGGAACATCTTAGTTTCGTGCATATGTAGTCTGCTTCAAGTATAGCCAGCAGACTTTAACTGCTGATGTTCTTATGGCAGAAAAAATCTCTATATTTTTAAAAATTTAAAGTTTTAAGTGTTTAATTGAATATAGAATATTTCCTATTGAGTTACACTACATTTGGGATTCTGTTTCAGATAAATCCAAAAATCCTTACTTTTTATACCTTCCAGGTCTCATGGTGGACTTTAAAAATCTTAATTAATTCTTAGAGCCTTTAAATATGGCCATTAAAGAAACTGCTGTTCTTTCTCCTTCACAAACTTTGGAAAGTTGGTTGTAAAGAGGAGAGTAAAGAACATTTAACCAAGATGAAAATCTGAAAAGCTGCATTTCAGAGTAAGTGTAAACATATATTTCTGCTCACAGCTCAGTGTATTTAAGATTTCAGAGTTGTCCTTTATGACAGCAATTAGAAAATTACTGATGTGTCTTTAGCTGAAATAACTCACTTAACAAAATAAGGAATAAAAATTATAAACAAATGCTACTCTGTTTCCAAGTATGGACAATAAACATTGTACTGCAATATTCTCTGAAGATGTATAAAAAGCTCAAACAAGTCGGTAATGCTCTAATAAAAAAAGGATTAATTTTAACAGTTCTAGCAATAGCCACATTTCAATAATACTAATTTTCTTGAGTGGAAGTGATTAACAATAATTATGCTTGCAACTGTATTGTCATTGCCATAAACTTTGCACTGTGTTTGCAAGGCCTCAGAACTGACACTTGTCAGGCTTGCTCTGGCTGAACTTTTCCTGACCTGCCAATAGCTTTTTTTTTTTTTACTTGGTTTAGCTGTAATAGAAATTTCTCTAATTGACCAGGTGTCTGTGTCTAATTTGTTTTACTTTTGTTTATCTCTGTATGATACAACCATATTTTTACACACACAACAGTAAGAAATGGTGGCCCTAGGCAGAATGAGATTTATGTGGCTCTAACACAATGACATAGTGCTGAGAAACTCAGGCCTGGGATGATAGCAGAGACTTTGAGAAGTGGAGACATGGGATGTGGTGTAGAGGAGTGCAGACATGGGAGGCTAAGAGGTGAGGCACAGGCTGGCACTGGGGATTCCATGGCTATGAACAGCTCTTCAGTCATCAGTTAAAGAAGTGCAGACCTGGGGGTGGACAAAAGTGGTTTTAGGGGCAACAAAGTGAATAAAAGAAATAGTATCTGACATATGTAATGGACAACATATATATTGTAAATCTGGATGTAACATGGAGCTGCAGACCAATGAAGAAAGAAAGAGGTGTGAATTCATGTTAGCAAGCTTATAAAGATGACCCCAAGTGAATCCTGGGAGGAGGAAGAAGAAACCATCAACATGAACCATCATTTGTCTTTCCAAAGGACTCCAGAAATGATGACTTGGTATAATACCACTCCATCATCAACACCAGAGTGAAGCCACCAGTGTTAGGACCCACAGTAGCAGTAGAGAATAACCCCAGCAGTAGGAGTAGAAATTATGTGTGTGTTATAATTTTAACTGTGTTATTACTATTACTGTGACTTTTTCTCTTAATAAGTACTCTACTTGCATTACTATTTTTTCTTTTTCTGTAATAATTAGATCCAGATTAATGATAATTCTTGAATCAGACTGTTAAGACTTTCATTATACTAACAATAAATTCTTAGCTTTATTTACATATATATACATAAGGTGTGCTTCCTTTTTGCCCATAAACAAGACCTTGAGCGCAACATACTAATGAAAGTTCTGACCCTATCTCAGTCACTATGCATTTTAAAATTACCCTAAAATTTAAAGTAAGATTTTGTACTTTTATCAACTTTAGCCTAAATATTAGGATTACAGAAATCTTGTTTTTCCAGATCTGTAGCCAAAATTATTATTATTTAGCCCGTATTAAGTCAGCAGAATGCATGCATGTGATCACAGGGAGAGAGGGAGGGAGGAAAAGCCCTTGCAACTGTAAATGAAAAGTCACCAAAATTCCATTGAAATTCAACTGAAATTGGTAGCCTGTGGGATAACTTTGTCATTAGCATAGTTATAGAAGTTGGACAAACTGCAAAAATCTGAGCTATTTCAACATTCCAGTGAGCTCTGAGTTTGAGCTTTTGAAAGCAAACCTCTGAACATGTCAGTGATATGCAGTTGTATTTGGAAAGAACTGATGAAAGTATCATCGTTGTTTACAACCTTGTTTAGGTACTATGACTACAGACAGGGTTTTATTTCCATGAAACATGTTACCCCACCTTGAAAATGTTGCTTTGTGCTTAGAACTGGAGGAACACAGGACAAAAGGATGGAAAATACTCTCATAACTTCCAGTCAAGTCACACACAAGCATGACATAGTGCCTCACTCATAAACTGGCAGTCTCCACTATCAATTACCCATTTGAAACTTTTTGCTGACTTCATAGGTGTGAAGGGAAGCTAAAAATGTTTTGAGGGTTAAATAGTTTAAGCTGAAACTGGAATTATATTAGGTCATCAACTAATGGAAAGCTACTGAGACCGAAGATTTTTTTGGTGTGGTGGAAAGAGAGCAAAACAGAGTAGTGTTTCCATATTTTTTTTTCAATGAGTATGTTTTAAAACTGTAAGGACCTCCTGCAGTTGGTTTGGTGTACGATGGTTTTAAAAGAGTCAAACCTAACTGACATTACAGATTGCTTTCTTCCAAATCCAAAGGGTTGCACTCAAAAGCTCAATGTCCAAATGGAGATCAGAAAAAAATGGTGTCCCTCAGGGGCCCATACTGGAACAAGTACTCTTCAATATCTTTATTAATGACATGGACAGTGGGATTGAGTGCACCCTCAGCAAGTTTGAGGATGACACCAAGTTGAGTGGTGCAGCTGTTACGATTGAAGGAAGGGCTGCCATCTAGAGGGACCTTGACAGGCTGGAGAAGCGGGCCAATGTGAACCTCATGAAGTTCAACAAGGCCAAGTGCAAGGTCCCACACCCAAGTCAGGGCAATCCCCAGTATCAGTACAGACTGGGGGATGAAGGGATTGAAAGCAGTCCTGCAGAGAAGGACTTAGGGTTATTGGTAGATGAAAAATTAGTTATGAGCTGGCAAAGTGCGCTTGTAGCCCAGAAAGCCAATCATATCCTGGGCTGCATAAAAGATGTGTGGCCAGCAGATTGAGAGGTGATTCTCCCCCTCTACTTCGCTCTGGTGAGACCCATCTGGAGTGCTGCATCCAGCTGGGGCCCCCACCACAAGAAAGACATGGATCTTTTAGAGCAGGTCCAAAGGAGGGCCACAAAAATGATCAGAGGGCTGAAACACCTCTGCTATGAAGAAAGGCTGAGAGAGTTGTGGCTGTTCAGCCTGGAGAAGAGAAGACTGCGGGAAGACCTTATTGTGGCCTGTCAATATATAAAGGGGGCTTATAAGAAAGATGGAGAGAGACTTTTCACCAGAGCCTATAGTGATAGGACAAGGAGTAATGGTTTTAAACTAAAAGAAGGAAGAAATTCGACCTCATTAACAGTAAAAAAGGTCAAGAGGGCTTATGCAATCTAGGAGCTAGGATTCCATTAAAACTAGTAAAATAGGCAACTATGAAAAAAATACTATAAATTCAATATTTGATTTTGCATTTGTTGAAGTTAAAGACAAAACTGTAACTAAGTTCAGTAGTGCAAGAACAGGACTTTGGTTTCTGGCAAGTTAGATGAAAATAACCTCCTAAGTCCTTGAAAAAGGGAATGAGTTAGGATGAAAAACACTAAGTTGAACTTTATCATAAAGAAAAACAAAGCATGCAAGATGTGATTCAGTTTCCATTTGAATATATCTTAATGCTGGTGTTTCCATCTAGAGGTCTACTTTTAAGTTAGAGGCCTAAATTCCTTATGTTTTTTCAAAAATCTTCAACTTGGTTCAGTTGCTCATACACAGATGTCAAATGCCATATGCCATGTCCTGGGAATATTTTATCCAGCCCCCCGCTGCTGTTTTAGAAGGACACAGATCTCCTGTATGTGTTGTGTCATCTCTGTAAGTCCTATAAAGATGTCTTAGAAAACTCAGGGCACCTAAAATAGCCCAAAACATATATTCTTAGGCAACTGAATCCTTCTCCCACAGTTGATCAGATTAATCGAACAGAAAGTGAGTTGCAATTGGTACCACAGTAAGAACCAATAGTTGGCATCTCAGTTACATGAAATTATTATTGTGATTACACAGTGGTGTTTGGCAATTAATAGGGTTAGCTGGTCTCATGTAAGTAAAGTTTTTGATTAAATAGTGTCTTCTGGAAAAAAAAAAAAAGGGAAATGGCAACTTAGAGCCTTTTAGGTTAATTTAAGAAATGATATTTTTCTTTACCTGCAGCCAGTATACTAATAAAGGTGGTAGCAAAATTTACTCTAGAAGTCTCTGGTATTTTGTTTTCCCCAAGAAAAAAAAAAAGAGAGTTAGAATTAGAACAAGTACTCAAAGATTGCTGTTGGATCAAGACTACTGAATGTCCAAGGGGTGAATGGAAGTGGTAAGACTGGGAACACTTCGGTGCTGTAGCCAAATTACACAGCCAGAAAAAGTTGCCTAGCAGAGTCAGAAATCTCTGCCTTGTTACACTATGTGAGGTATCCAGAATACATCTGTATAAATAGTTTTTCTTTAAGAATAACTCACTTAGGGAAAACAATTTATGTCATATCTGTCTCATTTAACACATAAACCAGAAAATCCGTGTGGTTGAGGCATGGATCACTGCCAGGGAAATATCAACAATACAAGGGGAAAAAAAATCAACATTATATACCCGCTTTGCATTTTTACTGCTAACACAATTGTTGACATTGTAAATTGACTCTTAACATCATAAATGGCTTCCCACACATTGTAAAGTAAATCCTGTAGACTTTTATTGGTATCATAAATGGCTTCTTAACATGTAAATGGCCTCCTTCACATGGCAATGTAAATCCCATAGGCTTTTATTCACAACATAAGTCATATACTATATTGCATTTTGCTATCATTGTTGGTTTTCATTTAAAAACTAAATAAAAGTTTAAGGAAATAAAACACAGGGATTTGCACATTTCCAGTTGGGGCCACCCTTGTTTTTCTGCTCCTGTGATGAATGTGAAATGTCAAAAAGACTTGATAGTCTTTTCTCATGTTTAACTCCCCTTTGCAAAATCAAATAGTTGAACAAGAGTTCGCCAGTCTTGATATTTCAGTAAGGGCTAACAAAGTTGACAAAATGGATGTAAGAAACTGTAAAATGGCAACTACAGTCACTCCCATTTCTTTGGCACTTTTCACTTGCAAAGATCCCAGAGCACTTCAGAAAATACACAAAATGTAATACAGGAAACAATGCAAGGAAACATTTTTCCTGTGAAAATTATGATTGTGCTGATTTTGGCTGGGATAGAGTTAATTTTGTTCGTAGTAGCTATTATGGGGCTATGTTTTGGATTTGTGCTGAAAACAGTATTGATAATATGGAGATGTTTTTGTTATTGCTGAGAAGTGCTTACACAGAGTCAAGGCCTTCTCAGCTTCTCATGCTCTACTGACTGAGAAAGCTGGAGATACACAGGAAGCTGGGAGGGGGCACAGCCAGGACAGCTGACCCAAACTGGCCAATGGGATATTCCATACCATATGACGTCATGCTTAGTATATAAACTAGGGGCAAGCTGGCCAGGGGGGCTGCTGCTCGGGGACTGGCTGGGTATAGGTCAGTTGGTGGTGAGTAATGGTTTTTTCATTTGCATCCCTTGTCTTTCTTGGGTTTTATTTCTCTCTTTTTGTTATCTTCCTTTTCTATTATTATCATTATCATCATCATCATCATCATCATCATCATCATCATCATCATCATCATCATCATATTTTATTTCAATTATTAAACTGTTCTTATCTCAACCCGTAAGTGTTCTCATTTTCACTCTTCCGATTCTCTCCCCCATCCCACTAAGGTGAGACTGAGCGAGTGACTGTGTGGTGTTTAGCTGCCTGCCGGGTTAAATCATAACAATGATATAGCCCAAATTCTTAACTGTAATGCTGCTGTTTTGCTTGGCTTTACCTTGAAATATCTGCCTCCCTGAGAGCGAACAGCAATAGCTGTTTAATGGCACTCAGTAAAACTTCACTACATTTTCAGAGGTAAAAAATAAACCCAAATATTTTGTAAATCCAGATGACCCTGTGGGCCATGCTCTAATTATTTACCTAATTGATTAACTTCCTACAATGAGATCAAGGGTGATGATTTTTCTGTGTGAGCAAACACATAATTTTGAACAATTTAGGGACCATAATTTAACAAGATATTGCTCAGAAGCTACCTGAGTAGGATATTGTTGTTATGGTTCCGGTACGTTATGGTTCCTGTAGCTCTCTGCACATACAAGATACATTATGTTTAAGTCACTAAGAAGATGGTAACTCAGACGTTTGTGATTATCTTAGCAGACCCAAAATACAGAACTGAGCAGAGTTCATCAAGATGCTGAAATGCATATCACTCACTGCATGTCAGTGAATCGATCCCACCCTTCTAGGATTTCCGGACAACCAGCAAATGAGGAAATACATAGTAGATGAGCTCACAAAACAGTCGGTGCAATGTCAGGACAGAACACAGGTCAATTTTCACGGATTCCCTGGTGAACTCCATCCAAATTATTACAACTTGAGTAATACATATCTACAAAGATAATGCATATCTCCTTTCTCTATAACAGAGCTAAAAAAAAATAGCTTTCATATATGTGTATATCTATCTACATATTTCTATATATAGTAATTAAAATATTAGAGCATTCACTGACACTACAGTATATGTGGGTTAATTTCTCATCTTGCCCTGAGAACATTGCATGTGAGAGGACTGATGTGTATTTGCTTGGATGACTACACCTTAGGTGAGGACAGTCGTGTTCTAATCACTGTTACGGGGACAGCTCATGTATTTTATCCAGTGACAGTTTAATGCAAAGTACTATAAACCAGTGACTGTTTAACACAACGGCTATTCAATTCCGATTTCTCAGGGAGAGTTAGATGCTTGAATAGTTTTGAGGAGCTACATCAAAGTGTCAAAAGTCACGTTTGAAAATGGCATTATAAGCCCTAAACCAATAACATGATTGGCCCCTTCTCATCAGTTCATTTTGAAATTAAACTACATGAGCTCAGCTAACCTTATGGTCCCGGCTGGTAAGTAAGAAATCTGACATTTTAACCTGCTCTGGTAGGATAGCAACTTTTTCTGCATTCATGAGCAGTGCAGTTCCTTCCAGGTTTGTTTGATCTTTGGACTGTGCCTTAATCACAAGGTCAGTAGTCCTGTTTTAAAGGAACGTACTCAATGACACACTCCCTTTTTTTGCCAGTAAAACAGTGAACAACAGCCCAAAATTTCCTCATATATATATCAGCTCAAATGTAGTTAACAAAATCATGACTGTTTTTACCAAACCTGCATTTTCCCAATATGCAATTACATTAACATACATATTATATTTCTGTTCACATAATGTAACTGGACAACTAGATCTTATTTTTTCAATTTAAGTCTAAAAAGCAATTGCCGAAAATGTTCAAACAGCACCAGCTTCAGTAGGCTGCTTAACTATTTAAATATTTAAAAGTTTCTTTAAAAATTGCCTTAGAGGAGAAAAGATTATATTGTGGAGTTGGTCTGACTTTCAAAGTCAGCTCATTAATCATAGTTAATGCTCCTTGTTATAGCAGATAGTAATCTGTACTTCTTATAAACCGACACTGCCCACAGCATGAAAATACTTCTGATCCATCTAATAAAAATTTATAGTGCTATTCCCTTGTAAGGCTGGTGTCTTATATCCTTGGCAGCAGGTATCTATGAAGTAAGAAAGTTTCAAAATGTATTTGAAATTTTAGATATATTTATTTTCTAAATTAGCATGTTTATATATAAATATACAGGTAAGATATACATATGTGGACTTCAGGTTGTTCAGGAGTTTGCTTAGACAAGTTTTGAAAACTGCAAGGATGGAGATTCGTCCACGTTGCTCATCACCTGTTCTTGTGTTTAAGAAAACTTATAATGAAGAATTTTTCTCTTACATGAAATCAAGAGTCTCAAAAATACCTTGTTCTAATTAGTTATGTTTCAAAGGAACTAAGTAGATTGAAAGGTCTTGATTCAGATGATGTGAACATCTAAATCTCACTTCTGAAAAGCTCTCAAACATCAACAAGTTATTTTGTAATGAAGTGGAATTTAATCTTTCTGTCATGACACATGACCACTGTCATGAGGATGGGTGAATCAAAGACAGTTATTCACTGTAATTCACTGTAGTTTCCTTTGTGGTCCAGTTCAGAATGTCTTTTAATGAGTTAGCTTGTTAATTGTCGCTGCTGTTGGAAGCTGTTGATATTTCCTTCACCTTGTACACTGTCTCGTCCCTAGGTGATGTTCCCTCCTAGTGGTTTCTTAAATTCTGGACCCAAGGGGGACTCCAAATCTGAAGAAGCTCTGAAGTTTCATTCTTGTAACAACTGTAATGCACTGAATTTGTTGGACGTTAACTAAGTGGTTAGGTTACATATCTTCATCATGGTCATGCATAAGTGAGCATTCCGTGACAGAAAGACTACACATAATGCTCAGTGAGGTTGAAAGGTGCACCGTACTTTTAAGGCAGCCCTGAATGTTGTTTCTGTTGAGCATTTTGTTTTCTTCTTTTGGCTAATAATGACTATTTTAAACTCCTTGTTCAAAATCGTTGACTAGAAAATTGCATTCAAATCAGTACTCTTAAAGGTATCTCTGAGATGCCTTCTACCATGTTTCATTTTTTTACAATCTAAGTCACAGTATGGAAGTCATTGGTCATTCCTGCTGTATCTACTTGAATAAACAACCTGCCTTATCATGACTAAACTTCCATTATAAATTCCTTCCTGGGTGTGTAGACAACATCCTGCACATTTCAGTGTTAGTGTGTTAGTTGGCTTGTAAGCCAAGAAGACTCATGCCTTCTGTGAACTTCTCCAGGTGGTGGATGTGGATTTCTGCTCCCATGTCTGGAAAAGTGTGGTAGCATCTTTGTGTACATTGATTTGTGAAAAGCTTGTGCAAAAGCTAGTGAACGTACATTCCCTATTCCCCCTCTTTATCACTGTGTCTGCCTGAGAAGACTATGAGTCATGAGAACCATCTGGGAGTGAATGCTGGTTCCTCATCTGAAGAAATAGCAGTCTGGCATACATCGAGCAGAGCACTTGAGTACCTGAGATGCCCTTTGGATAAAGCACAGAAGTCTAAGCTAAAAGAGTGATTCAGGAAAATCCGATCTAACATCTAAGACACCATTAACACCTACAATTTCAGGTGATGTTTCTTGGACTTCCAAAATTGCCACTCTTGCTAAACTAGGTATTTAAGTATCTTTCTCCTTCCAATTTCTGTTAACGATGAAAACAGACAAGCTACTGTTTGCTTACACATCCAAAGGAAGCTTAATGTGCTAGGACTATTTAGACCATGCCTTATTCATTTGCACTAAACAATGTTGAGTTAAAAAATGGCTGCTGGAAGTCCCTTTTATAAGAAACTAGTGACAAGAACCTTGTCTCTAAGGCTGGGATGGCTCGATCGTACCCTTGTGTGGTGTGAATCTAAAGCACCTTCATCTGAAATTGAAAGGCTAATCTTCATGGGAACCACATTCCTTCTGCTAATGCGGGGAGAAAGCAGGAATAGTCGCATAGTCACCAGTTGCATAGACTGGTGTTCAGATTCAGGAATCCAGAAGAAAAGCAGACAAGAGGGATCCAATTTCTAGTGTAGCAATGTCAGCACTTAGCTGCAGATAAAGGGACTGGAATTCTGATTCTTAGATTACTTCTATTTTTTAGCTAATGACTATTTAATATAAATTGCTTAAAAAGCAGAGGGAACAGAATCCAGGATTCATATTGCAAAAAAAGTTCCTTTTTGCTCTTGTGTTTGCAGTCAAGCTCAGAGTCCTTTTTATCCTCTTTTTCCAAGGATTTTCAGTTTTTTTATTTCTTGATATACATTGGCCCAGCTTCAGCAGAAGACAAAAAAATGGAAATTGTTCATAGTACTGTCAGTAGAGGAGGTTTCTTTGGTTGCAAGAATGATTAGTTAAAATCTATTCAGCTGAAGTATTTAAATAAATTAGGCAATTTCAGACTTTGAGACCCCATATCATATTAAATGATTGTCTTTAGAGAATCTGCCATCCTGCAAACTCCATTAAACAGTTTTATAT